>NC_091758.1:11075200-11380200 GCF_043380555.1 Nothobranchius furzeri | reverse complement strand
TAACGATTAAAATGTCAGCTCATCCATGTGCATCAGTGTGCGTCGGGGTAATTCTTTCAAACCAAGCAACATCCTTGAGTTCATCTGTCAAAACAAACAGTCAAATGGAAATATATGTAACCTGCCGTTTAACTGTTTTGCCTTCCTGTGAAGATTGTTGCAAAGAGAAACAATTAAACTTGATTAACCCCAGAGCCACCCAGAGAACCAGAGCGCATGCGGGAAGATTCCTCCCACTGAAGCGAGTGTTTTCCAAACCCGGTCTCTCAGACAGACTTGTCACTTAGAAAATGTTCCCTGATTATGAAACTTTGGCTGAATAGTGTTTGTTCCTGTCTCCAATGTGGCGACACATCCAGGAGCCGTCTGAGGAGAATCCCAGAATCTCACATCCTCTTCAGCTCATAAAGCCTATATGATTACGCACAAGCATGACCGGTCAACCACCGCAGACCGGGTTGGACCTGTTCAGGTTTACGCAGATAATCTTTACATTTAGAATTGGCATACAGGTGTAAAATTAATGCAGTAAAATATAAAGCATTTTATTTAAATATCCATTCATTATTTTATAAGCACAGAGAGCCGCATCAGATGAATGGAAGAGCCGCATGCAGCTCCAGAGCCGCGGATTGCCGACCCCTGTGCTAGCCTACTTTATTGTCCCCAGCAATTTTTAAACCCCACTCAAGTGTATGGTTATTGTCCCCAGCAATTCTGAAAACAAACTGACGCCCTTGAGTTAAGGAGACCGTGCAAGTGGTGCATGCTGCTGGGTGCTACTGCTGCTGGGTGCTAGTGCTGCTGGCTGCTACTGCTGCTGGGTGCTAGTGCTGCTGGGTGTTAGTGCTGCTGGGTGTTAGTGCTGCTGGGTGCTACTGCTGCTGGGTGCTACTGCTGCTGGGTGCTACTGCTGCTGGGTGCTAGTGCTGCTGGGTGTTAGTGCTGCTGGGTGCTTCTGCTGCTGGGTGCTACTGCTGCTGGGTGCTACTGCTGCTGGGTGCTAGTGCTGCTGGGTGCTACTCCTGCTGGGTGCTAGTGCTGCTGGGTGCTAGTGCTGCTGTGTGTTAGTGCTGCTGGGTGCTTCTGCTGCTGGGTGTTAGTGCTGCTGAGTGCTAGTGCTGCTGGGTGTGAATGCTGCTGGGTGCTAGTGCTGCTGGGTGTTAATGCTGCTGGGTGCTAGTGCTGCTGGGTGCTAGTGCTGCTGGATGCTAATGCTGCTGGGTGTTAGTGCTGCTGGGTGTTACCCCTTCTTTCCACCGGAGCCGTCAGCAGCACGTTACTGCAGCAGCACGTCTTGCTCGCCTAAGCTGCTGCTTGGCCCTTCCCACGAGACGCCAAGCAGCAGGGGAGCAGCTGTCACCGACAGAGCACGAAGTCACACGAGTGTCTTCGTCAGTAAACACAACAACAAGCAGGAGGAAATTACAACATGGCTCCAAAAGGTTTGTGTTTTATGTTCTGTCCGTTTTATAATCACCAATACGGACCTGAAAAACAAAGGAGACTGCTAGCTAGGTGATAACTTCTCACGAGGCCGCACATTTAGTAATTTTTTTTAAAGTTAGCAACGGGAAGGAAGTACGTTTCTTTATTCTGAAAACCTCGGGAGCTTCGCTCCGTTTCCGCGTCCGATTTCCTGTCTGTCCTTCCCCAAAAATGGCGAACTTGACCCGTTTCAGAGGTGTCACGTGTAGAAAATAGATCCGGCGCGTAAGGGCCGCGACATGCTGCTCCTGAGACTCGGCCGACTCGCGCTGCTGACGGCTCCGGTGGAAAAGGTTCTGTTGACCACAGCGGTTCCTATCAGCAGCTATGACGTGCTGCTGCAGTAACGTGCTGCTGACGGCTCCTGTGGAAAGAAGGGGTGAGTGCTGCTGGGTGTGAGTGCTGCTGGGTGTTAGTGCTGCTGGATGCTAGTGCTGCTGGGTGCTAGTGCTGCTGGGTGCTAATGCTGCTGGGTGCTAGTGCTGCTAGGTGCTAATGCTAGACAAACCGCATTTATCATTAGAAAAAATGCGGACAGTTATGACTTACATTTTACACTTTTGATTGGGACTGTATCTCAAACATTTTAAGAATCCACATGAAAATAAAAATCAACCTCATTGTGTGTTTGCAGGTAAAGAAGTTGACCAAACATCTGTGTCCTAATGCTCATGGGATAATTAACTTTAAAGAGTTTTGCCGTGCTCTGTTTGCCATAAAAGGTAAGAGTCGTAAAGGATTTTCTTTAATATTTTTGAAGTAACCTCTTCCTCTCTTTTCAATGTCTGGCAAGGAGTCAAGTAAACTTAATGATTTATATAGATCAGAATTCTTAAAGGAGTATAATTGAATGCTATCTCTATAAGATGTTACTAAATCTATAATCTGTTCTTGCAAACACAAACCTGTCCCCTCAGGTAAACTGTAGACCTGAGTGTAACAGCGTAACAATGAAAAGGAATATTAAACTTCCTGAAGATGGCACCAATAGGGTTTAGATAAACAGAAAACAAGATGGGACCCAATATGGAACCCTGAGGTACACCACATTTAACTGGAGGAAAAAACTTTGTGCCCCTGGTAGGGTCTCCCATGACAAATTGGTCTTAGGTGAAGGGCGAGACAAACGGTTCACAGGATCTTTCATGGAGGTAAAGTCAAAGAGTCGGAGTTCCCGGCCCGGAGGGTTACCGGGGTCCCACCCTGGAACCAGGCCTGGGGTTGGGGCCCGTGAGCGAGCGCCTGGTGGCCGGGCTTTTGCCCATGGGGCCCGGCCGGGCCCCGCTCGAACCGGATACATGGGCTCATCCAACTGTGGACCCACCACCCGCAGGAGGAACATGAAGGGTCCGGTGCAATGTGGATCGGGTGACAGACCAAGGCGGGAGCCTTGACCGTCCGATCCCCGGACAAGAAAACTGGTTTTTGGGACATGGGATGTCACCTCGCTGGCTGGGAAGGAGCAGGAGCGTGTGGCAGAGGTTGAGCGGTACCGGCTAGATATAGTCCGACTCACCTCGACACATAGCATTGGCTCTGGAATTCAAGTCCTTGAGAGGGGTTGGACACTCTCCTTTGCTGGAGTTGCTCCGGGTCAGAGGCGGAGGGCTGGGGTTGGCTTTTTGTTAGCCCCAAGACTCTCTGCCTGTGTGTTGGGGTTTACCCCGGGGGACGAGAGGGTAGCTTCCCTGCGCCTTTGGGTCGGGGAACGGGTCCTGACTATTGTTTGAACTGATATTTGGCCCATAAGCACAGAGTAACCACCCTTTTTGGAGTCCCTGGAACAAGTGCTAGATAGTGCTCCATCAGGCATTCCATTGTCCTGCTGGAGGGACTTCAATGCTCACGTGGGCAATGACAGCTTGACCTGGAGGGGTGTGATTTGGAGGAATGGCCCGCCTAATCTGAACTCGAGTGGTGTTTTGTTATTGGACTTCTGTGCAAGCCGCAGTTTGGCCATAACGAACACCATGTTCGAACATAAGGATGCCCATCGGTACACTTGGTACCAGGGCAGCCTAGGTTGCAGGTCGATGATAGACTTTGTAGTCGTATCATCTGACCTGCGGCCCTATGTTTTGGACACCCGAGAGAAGAGACGAGCGGAGCTGTCAACTGATCACCACCTGATGGTGAGTTGGATCAGATGGCAGGGGAAGATGCCGCGTAGACCTGGCAGACCCAGACGCATAGTGAGGGTCTGCTGGGAACACCTGGCAGAAGAACCTGTTAAGATGGTCTTCAACTCCCACCTCCGGCAGAGCTTTGACCGCGTCCCGAGAGCAGTGGGGGACATTGACTCCGAGTGGGCCTTGTTCCACTCTGTGATTGTTGAGGCGGCTGTCCCTAGCTGTGGTCGCAAGGTGGCCGGTGCCAGTCGTGGTGGCAACCCCCGTACCCGCTGGTGGACACCAGAGGTTCGGGGAGCCGTCAGGCTGAAGAAGGAGGCCTACAGGGCGTGGCTGGTCTGTGGGTCTCCGGAGGCAGCAGACAGGTACCGGATAGCCAAGCTGGGTGCAGCAGTGGCAGTTGCAGAGGCAAAATCTTGGGCGTGGGAGGAGTTTGGTGAGGCCATGGAGAAAGACTATCGATCGGCTCCAAAGAGGTTCTGGCAAACTGTCTGGCGCCTCAGGAGAGGAAGGCAGCAACTTGCTCACACTGTTTACAGTGGGGATGGGGAGCTGCTGACGTCAACTGGGGCTATAGTCGGACGGTGGAAGGAATACTTTGAGGAGCTCCTCAGTCCCACCTATGCACATTCCGAGGAGGAACCAGAGCCGGGAGACCTGGGGATGGACTGTCCAATCTCGGCGGCAGAAGTTGCTGAGGTTTTCAAACAACTACACAGCGGCGGAGCCCCGGGGGACGGATGAGGTTCGTCCTGGGTATCTCAAGGCTATGGATGTTGTAGGGCTGTCATGGTTGACACGTCTCTGCAACATTGCATGGTCATCGGGGGCAGTTCCTGTGGAGTGGCAGACCGGGGTGGTGGTCCCCATCTTTTAGAAGGGTGACCTGAGGGTGTGTTCCAACTATAGGGGGATCACACTCCTCAGCCTCCCTGGAAAGGTCTACTCCAAGGTACTGGAGAGGAGGGTCCCATCGATAGTTGAATCTCAGATTGAGGAGGAGCAATGTGGTTTTCGTCCTGGCTGTGGAACTGTGGACCAGCTCTATACCCTTGCAAGGGTGATGGAGGGGGCATGGGAGTTTGCCCAACCAATCCACATGTGTTTTGTGGATTTGGAGAAGGCTTATGACCATGTCCCCAGGGGCACCCTGTGGGGGACGCTGCAGGAGTATGGGGTGGGTGGCTTTCTGTTAAGGGCCATTCAGTCCCTTTACCAGAAGAGTGTGAGTTTGGTCCGCATAGCCGGTAGTAAGTCGGACCTGTTCCCAGTGAGGGTTGGACTCCGCCAGGGCTGCCCTTTGTCACCGGTTCTGTTCATTACCTTTATGGACAGAATTTCTAGGTGCAGCCGTGGTGTGGAGTGTGTCAAGTTTGGTGGCAGGAGAATCTCGTCTCTGCTTTTTGCGGATGACGTGGTCCTCCTAGCTTCATCCAGCTCTGACCTTCAGCTCTTGCTGGGTAGGTTTGCGGCAGAGTGTGAAGCAGCTGGGATAAGGATCAGCACCTCCAAATCTGAGACCATGGTTCTTGACCGGAAAAGGGTGGCTTGCCAACTCCGGGTCTGGGGAGAGGTCCTACCTCAAGTGGAGGAGTTTAAGTATCTTGGGGTCTTGTTCACGAGTGAGGGTAGGAGGAATCAGGAGATCGACAAGCGGATTGGTTCAGCATCTGCAGTGATGCGGACGCTGAGCCGATCTGTCGTGGCGAAGAGAGAGCTAAGCCAGAAAGCCAGGCTCTTGATTTACCGGTCGATCTACGTCCCAATCCTCACCTATGGTCATGAGCTTTGGGTAATGACAGAAAGAACGAGATCGTGGATACAAGCGGCCGAAATGAGTTTCCTCTGTAGGGTGGCCGGGCTCAGCCTTAGAGATAGGGTGAGGAGCTCTGACATTCGGGAGGGACTCGGAGTATAACCGCTGCTCCTCTGGATCGAAAGGAGCCAGTTGAGGTGGTTTGGGCATCTGGTCAGGATGCCTCCTGGACGCCTCCCCAGGGAGGTATTTTGGGCATGTCCTGCCGGCAGGAGGCCCCCGGGTTGACCCAGGATACGTTGGAGAGGTTACATCTCCAGTCTGGTCCGGGAACGCCTTGGGGTCCTGCCGGAGGAGCTGGTGGAGAAGGCCGGGGAGAGGACGGTCTGGAGCTCCCTAGTTGGGATGCTGCCCCTGCGACCCGGATAAGCGAAGGAAGACGATGACGACATCTGAAGATGGCACCAATAGGGTTTAGATAAACAGAGAACAAGATGGGACCCAATATGGAACCCTGAGGTACACCACATTTAACTGGAGGAAAAACCGAGGTCAAGGAAGTAAAAGAAACAGCAAACCTTCTACCATTGATAGGATTTAAACCAATTTAGAGCAATGGGATAGTATGATCTACCGTGTCAAAGGCAGCAGTGAGATCAAGTAAAACAAGAACTGCAGCACCACCAGAGTCAGCAATTAATAAAATGCCATTAAGAACTTTTAAAGGAGTCATCTCAATGCTATGAAAGCCAGATTGATACAGCTCAAATAGGTTGTTGCTGTTAAGATGATCAACTACTTGATGAAAAATAAGATTTTCCAAGACTTTGGCCAGAAATGTCAATAATGAAATTGGGCGATAGTTGGCAAGGACTCCCGGATCTAAGCCTGTTTTCTTTAGAACAGGTCGCACTATTGCCTGTTCGCAGAATGAGGGCACCACCCCCTCCCTAATAGACATGTTAATAATAGACATTAGGGGTGGGCCCAAAATATCAAAAGCATCACGAAAAAGGCGTGGTGGAATGACGTCTGGTGGACAAGTGGTAGGTTTGATTTTATCAACTGTGCTCTTAAGCTGAGAGAGTGACATTTCCTTAAATGATGTTGTAATCAGGATTCAGATGACGCGAACAGCACACCGGATATTAAAGTCACCCAAATGAAGGACTTTATGTCATGACTGCCTGTCTTTCACCCTCCTCTGCCTCTGCTGCCATGACCTGTTTCCACAGCAACCTCAGCCTGCACCTCATCATCTTCATTCATCTCACCTGTTCCTGTCATCAGCTCATCCCACACACCTGCTCTCTCTGCTATTTAACTCCTAGCCTGCTCTCCATCCAGTGCCAGATTATTGAACGCTCTTTGCCAGTAAATCTTCCAGCATTTCACCTTGGCTGATCTCAGCCTCTGGACCTCGTTTTCACTCCTGACCCCTGCCTTGAACTCTGCCTGCCACCACGACCCTCGCCTGTCTGCTACCTCGTCTCCAGCCTGTTCCCTGTACCTGCTTGTCCGATCTGATTTTGACCCACGCCTCCTCTCCTACTCTGTCTCCTGCCTCACCCTCTTCGGTAACGTCACATCTAATAAAGACTTTTTATTTAACTTTTTACTGTGTTTGGTGTCATCACGGGTCTTCCAAGTTCTGAACGTGACACTTTAAGAGAGATAAACACACCACTCTCCGTCAAACATTTGACAGTTTTATGGCTTTATGACCTTTTATGACCCTCTCCGCAGACCACCTTATGTCAAGATATGATTTATAACTCCTGCTTTAGGACCCTTAGACCTATTAATTGGTTTTCCGTACACCCCTTATGTCAAGATGGGATTTATAACTCAGCTTTAATTGAACTACCATAGACCCCTTTCATCAAGATAGGATTTATAACCCTTTTTGTGTTTGTTTTATGTTACATCCGATGTCCGCTGTGTCACCCCTAGAGCTTTGTGTCAACTTTATGAGCCCCCCTCAGCCCACCATTGGGAGTTCCCTTCCCACAGCACCCTCCCCTCACTCTTTCAGATCTATGACATAATACCCCCATCCCTCCCTTCCTCCAACCATGGTCACCTCTTTAAAAGCTCTGAGCCATTTCAGCGGACAGACAGTGTCAAACTGAGAAAAATCAGCGCTTCAGAATGGTGAAAGGCCGAAGAAATACCTCCAAGAAAATGGTGAAGTAAGAGGAGATGCATGAAGTGTCTACAACGGATGCTTCGACATCTACCCGAGAGGGAGTGAAAGAGGAGAACGCAGAGACACCACCGCTATCACAGACCTTGCTCTGTGAAAAAACCATAGCGATCCGGCAGCTGCCTGCAGGGGGTGGTGCTCCCTGCAAATCTACATTCTACATGTGTAGAATTCAGCTTCCTCCTTTAGGCGGTAAAGAGTCCTTGGAGCAAATCTGGCTGCTGGAACCTTACGGCTACACCGGTAGTTTCGGGTACCGGTTCAGATATGACACTTAAGAGCTGCGTCTAATCCATGATGTGGCTGAGGACGACCCGCTCAAGCAATATTTATCGCATTCAGCAGTTCTCTCCCACAACGACTGGGCAGTGCTCAACCTTGCAGTTCCACGCAGGGTGTACAAAGATGATCGAGAGAGACCTCGTCCGGCTGCAAAACGCAACAGGCCGCAAGCTCTTCCATCGCTGGATGAAATCCAGAATGCCGTGATAGCTTTCAGCGCTTCATGGGAGGGACGGGAGGATGCAGATGGGCAGTGGGTTTCCAAGGCCTCAATCCAGGAGAGAGGATCGGAACTGTTTTTTGTGCTGGAAAACGTGCATGCTGAATGCAGTATTTACTGTCTTTTACAGGTTGTTCCTTTTGAGCCCTGGTATGAGAAAATAGATGAAGTGGCGGATCGTATTACTTCACTTTTTCATACCAGCCGCTGCTGGAAAGACATTCTGACAGTGCGGAAAAAGCTGAAATTATAAACCCCGCCTCGGGGGGAGGGGCGGTGGACGCGTCATCATCATCAAACCACGCCCCTCATCAATGCTTATAAAGAGCTTCCAGCTAGAAACCATTTCATCCCCACAGATCTACCACATCAGCCTAATGGGTTTCTACACTCAGTCAACCCTTGATGAACTATGGACCCCCGACAGCTTTTTCCCGCAACCGAGCTGGGTCTGAAATGCAACGGCAGTCCGCGCCCCACGTCGCATTACCACCATCATTCTTTCCGGAGGATAACTTCCCTCAAATACCCACAATCATGGAGGTTCTGCAGACTGTTTCCGCTCGCGCACCATTCAGAGCCTGGATCGATGAGACTCCTACGAGTCCGGATACTCCGCATCCTTCAGAGACATCAATCCCTGACCCGCCTCCGGTTTCACCTCAACGAAGCAAAATGTCTTTATAAAATCAAAGAAGTCCAGTCGACCTCATTTGAACCCTTCTGGAGCTTCATGACCTGGATGAATGAGAACCTTCACCGGCATATGGCCTAATAGGCAATGTTGTCAACAGCACAAAGTAGAAAATGTACATAAATGATACAAGAAAAACATGTTTGATAATAATCAGAACTATTTTTATCTACTTGGTGTAAAAAGTTACATAAATTGAAAATAAATAAATGACCAAATAAATAAAAAATAATAATAAAATAAAAAGACAAAAAAGTATTATAATTGTTGCAACCATTTTGAGTTTCTTGATTTAGACACTAGGGGGCGGTAAAGTACTACTGAAAGAGGTTGAACCTAACAAAACTGTAATGCATTATTTATTACTTGTTACCCTCATGTTAAAGTCATTCATTACATTACAAGTATTACTGATTTTAAACTGTAAGGCATTACACTACTTTTGCATTACTTTAAGTTACTTTCACCAAAACAGCTTCAATATGAATCTGGTCATGTGACGCTCGGTGAGCTCATGACACATCCAGTGGAAGGTGAAGTGGTGCCTGAGCTAGGATTGCTGTTAAAAACAGTCAGATATAAAAACAGTTCTTTAATAAATTAATGCAACAACAAACTGTACTCTCACCACGCTGCCATCTTAGATTAACTGAGCAGGGAGTGAGGTGGTGGGGGCTCCAAGCCTGTTTTTGTCACGGTGTGGGGGGAAGGTGAGGGAGGAAGAGCAGATCCTTCAGGCAGGTAAATCAACCCAGGCCAGACAGCAGCAGACATTTGGTTCCTCTTTAATGGTCAGGAGTGCAGACACGACAGGGTAGACAGATGTGAACTTAAAGTAACGAGTAACGAGTATGAACCGACAAAACCACAAGCAACACACCAGGCTTATATACACACTGGGATGGGTAATCAGGGAACAAGAGGCAGGTGGACACAATTAAGGAAAAACTCAAGGCACAGGGGAGCAATAATATGACAATTTTGCCTTTCGTCCCCAAATGCCTTGATACGGCCCTGGATGTGGGACTGGCTTTTGAGGGTGATCTGATTCTGTCACATGTGTAAATATTAAATGCTTATATATTATTGCTTGTCACTGGTAAAAATGTGTATCGGGATCATCAGCAAGATGATGTCTTCTTCCGACTCTTGGAGAGTACAGATGCTTTTTTTCTCCTCTCCCTCCCTCCCTCCTCATCCCAAGGCTCTTTGTCCTGTCTTTGTATGGAAACTCTTTCTCCCTATCCCAGCCTGGGTGGGACTGAGACCGGTGAAGGCCGTGGAACTGTATCTAGGAGTCTATGTGCCCTCTAACCCATTATCTCCCTCCCCTGTCCAAACGGAGGTGATGAGCGCTGCCCCATGCAGCTGCACGCACAGAAGTGAGGAGAGTCCCAACCCTACCTCCCCACCTAGTGGACACTTATGTTGTGTAATGTCTGAAGTCTGTGTGCATATCTGTCTGAGGTGGGGTTTTTTTTTGCATAGCAAAGCTATCGTCTCTGTTGAGGGTATCTCTGAAGTGGTGGTGAGTGAAGGCAGGCTGATTTAAAGGGAACACGCGCAGTCTCGTGTCTTCTTCTTGACCAGATGTTGAATGGTCAAACAGTACTTAAACTGACCATTGCTGGACGTTACACTGTAATGCCTTACATTACCACATTACTGTAATGCATTGCTTTTTGCTGTAATTAATTACCTTTTTTTTTCGTGTCCTGTCTGGCTGTGAAGCAAACAGAATGGATGTCTGAATGCTGGTAACAAGCCTTACAGATTTACTCTCAGGTGGAGCATCACAGCGTCTGCTTTTAATGTCACGCCTGATACTTAAAACTTTATTGTTGTTGTTTTTGAATGCTTTGTAATTCCGACCAGACACGGAGACAGAGGTGAAAGAGAAAGGAAAAGACAAAAGGTGGGGAGAAGGGGGGGAAGGGGGGGGGTCCCACAAAAATAAACAATAATTAACAAGAGTCTGCTTCAAGACCTGCAGAAAGAGAAAGAATAGAAGAAAAAAAAATGGGACACACAACAATACATCAGGAGCAATTAATTACTTTTGCACCGCGTTACTCCCAACACTAGAACCTAATACTGGCTTCTAGTGTTTTTTTGCTGTTGGGGTTTTCAGAAGATTGAACACATTTAATGTATTATTTAAAATTGTCTTCAAAAGCAATAATGCATGATTTAGAGCCTCTACATTTACGTGTATCAGTATAAAACTTTGTCATATTTTAATAATGATCTGGTTGATTATACAGTATATGCCTCTCTCAAAGAGTTTGAGTTAGAGAGTAGAGGTGGACTTAACATGCAGCACTCTTATGTTTCTGCATGACATATCTATCACCAGTGGCCTTTTTACCATTAGGCATAGGTCGGCGGCCACCTGGGGCCCCCTTATGTTTGGGGGCCCCCTAGCCCTGACTGCTGGCCCCCCTCTGTTAATGTCTCAATGTACTAAGACGTCGATGCACAAACAGGAAGTTAATGGTAGTCATTCCACTCCAATCCACTTGGTGGCAGTAATGCACCAAATTGTTGTTTGCCAAGTGCCACAAGACCACAAATAATAAGAAGAAGAGAGGCGGGAGCGTTCGTAACAAACTCGAAGCAGTAGTCAAAACAATAAGCATGAAATGGAGTTATCCTAGTTGCTCCATAAGAGAAAGAAGCAGCTTGCTTCAAAAAAGCTTTTATCTTCACTTCTGAAAGTGACGTAGTTTTTCTATGTAAACATCAACAGGACGCAGAAAGGAAAGACAATGGAAAATGTTTAAAGGGAGGAAAACATATGGAAAATAGAAGAAGAAAAAAAGAAAGGCAAAAGCACAGGAGCACTGACAGGAAGAAGAAGGCACTCAAAGGGAGAGAAAAACATGAAAAAAGAGGAGGACTAATAAAAAGGGAAAATAATTCATGTCAGAAGAGGGGAGAGTTTCACAAATCCAGTTAAAGATAAGATTGTAGAAAATTCAGTGTAATGGGGCCCCATGTCTGTGTCCGCCTTGGGCCCCCAAATTACTAAATCCGCCACTGCCTATCACCTTGTGCCTCACGAGTGCCGGGAGTCCCCCTTTCTATACGAGTGGGAACCCCCCATCATCTGCCCTCTAGGCTGTACCACTCCTAACGTGAGGTTGAGGCTGAGGTCTTCCCTGGAACAAGCTGCTGGTGCTGACTGCTCATCTGCTACTGAGCCATTTTTGGCTGTTGAACTGCTGGAAATACAGCTTCAGACACAGGCAAAGGAGTCCTTGTGGAAAACAGCTGGGAACCACTGCCCGGTGATTTCAACTCGTACAGTGGGATGCGAAAGTTTGGGCAGCCATGATTATCCTCTATAAATTGTTGATTGTTATGATAAAAAGTTCACAGGATTTACAGAAAGTGTGCAATAATAGTTTAAACAAAGTTAGGCAGGTGCATACATTTGGGCACCACAAAGAGAAATGAAGTCAGTATTTAGAAGCTCCTCCTTTAGCAGAAATAGCCTCTAAACTCTTCCTATAGCTTCCAGTGAGAGTCTGGATTCTGGCTGAAGGTGTTTTGGACCATTCTTCTTTACAAAACATCTCTAGTTCATTCAGGTCTGATGCTTCTGAGCATGGACAGCTCTCTCTAACTCACACCACAGATGTTCAATAATATTCAGGTGTGGTGACTGAGAAGAACATTCCAGAACGTTCTACTTGTTCCTCTGCATGAACACCTTAGTAGATGCTGAGCGGTGTTTAGGGTTGTCTTGTGGAAAGATCCAGCCCCGGTGCAGCTTCAGCTTTGTCACTGATTCCTGGACATTGGTCTCCAGAATCTGCTGATACTGAGTGGACTCCATGCGTTTCTCAACTTTAACAAGATTCCCAGTCCCTGCACTGGCCACACAGCCCACAGCACGATGGCACCACCACCATGTTTTACTGTAGGTAGCAGGTGTTTGAACTGGAATGCTGTGTTCTTGTTCCTCCATGCATAACGCCCTTGTTATGCCCAAATAACTCAGTTTCATCAGTCTGCAGCACCGTATTCCAGAATGAAGCTGGCTTGTCCAGATGTGCTTTAGCAGACCTCAAGCAGCTCTGTTTGTGCTGTGGGTGGAGAAAAGGCTTCCTCTGCATCACTCGCATGCAGCATCTCCTTGTGTAAAGTGCACCGAATAGCCGAGTGAGTGCGTTTACATGCAGCCAGTAACCCTTTTAAAACCTGAATATTCACAATAACCCGGTTCCGCACGGCCATGTAAACACCGCCAAAAACCCAGGTATGCTCACAAACGGGTTTTTAAAAACCCGGCTACTACACCTGGGGTAACCCTTTTCTAACCCGAATGTTTGGTTGTGTAAACGCATATCGGGATATCCCCATCAAAGCGTGTGTTCTGCGCATGCTCTGTTCGCAAGGAATCTTGGTCTTTTGAGTAGCGAGACGTCTTGTATGTTTAGCGCAGCTCTCTCTATATTTGCCATTTCTTGCTCACGTACTCTCCTTTGAATGAAGGCCAGTATGCACAGTCGTTGTAAGAGCTGCTGGTGGGTCAATACCAGCACTAAAGCGCAAACGCGGTCGCTATCTCTTCCGAACTGGGAAACATGTTGTTGTTTTCACGGATACCGGAACAAGAAGAACCGGAAATGACACATATTGCGTCTTGACGTAGTCCATACGACCTGACGCTACCCCAACATCCGCATTTAAATCGGGTTATGCAAGTTAGAGGTAACTCTTTCTATTTATGCTTGTAAACGGGTTATTCTGATCAACTCAGAAACCCGAATACCGACCTTAACCCGATCATAACCCGGATATTGGCTGCATGTAAACGTAGTCAGTGATGCACAGTGACTCCATCTGCAGCAAGAGGATGTTTTAGGTCTTTGGTGCTGTTCTGCGGGACCGTTTCGCTGCTGTGCATGGGGTGTGGTGGGGGTTGGGTTACACAGGGACTTTGCAAGCTTTTTTAAAGTGTGTGTGTGTGTGTGTTAAGATTTCACTGATACACACACACACACACACACACACACACACACACACACACACACACACACACACACACACACACACACACACACACACACACACATTCTCCTTATTCCACCACAAGGTGTGCACCAGCACCAAAGAGCAGAGACTAGGAGGGTCCAGGGCTTGCCCCTCTGGAGGAAAAGGTTGGAAATTTTATATTTAAAATCATCAGTCTGGTGCAATTTGAGGAAAAAAGTAGTTAAACTTGTCACGATGAGAGCAGGAGGGGGTTAGGACCCAAGATGCAGAACACCAGAACGACTCAAGGCAGGAGCGGTTGAAAAAAGTAAAATCCTTTTTTTAAGGTAGCAGCACAAAATGCACAAAACAGAGACCTAAAGATAAGTGAACTAATAAACCTGAAACTAGACACCATAACAAACAAAAAACACTAAATCTTCAACTTGGGAAACTAAAGAGACCAGAACCAAAAGACAGGGAATCTATGGGATGGGATAACTAAGTATGAAGTGACTAGGGGGAACATGAGGGAGACCTGGAGGGGGCTGGGGACAAAAAGGGCACAGAACATGACAACAGGCTGATGAGAATGTATGATAAATTATCTATATATGTTCATGGGATAATATTATATGTGATTGATTATATATCCTGTCCTGTCTTTTATCCATCATGAACACCGACTACAGCGACATCCTCTGATGCATCCATGCTGCTCAGTACCAGACCTGTATGATGTCACTAGTTACTAAAGAGCCAATCAGCTGCCAGAGCTGCTGTTGAAAGTGTGAGCGAGCAGAACTTGTAAAACTCAACTTAAGCAACAAAGCAGAGTCCAGCTGCTGTTATTTATTTGTTGATGTTGTTTATACAAACTAAATGTATCTGCAGGGCTTTAGGCCCAGGGCAGAGTTTTAGATCCAGACCTGTTATCAATAATATAATTCCTTACACCAATCAGAAAATTCTGTAATGTTCACAGACATCCAGACCTTAGAAGTGAAATCAAATCAACATTAAACTTAGAACTGATTATTATTGTTTCTTCATTAAAAGTTTAGTTCTCTGTGAACACTTTTCTACTTGATGTTGTCCAGCGGAAGCAGACATCTGCTTATTTCTAACAGAGCTGAGCTGTGGGGAAAATATTCAGGATTATTTAATCTTATTTTCCATCATCTGTGGGTTTAGTGCAGTCACTTAATATTAATTCTAAAATGATAAATGACAGGTGACTCAGGGCTAGAACGATGAAACGCTGCTCACTGAGCTCAACAAACCAATTTAGAGTTCCAATAATTGGTTCTAAAGGTTTGGGAATCAATAAAATGACAAGTGTCCAAATGTATGCACCTGCCTAATTTTGTTTAAACAATTATTGCACACTCTGTGTAAATCCTATAAACTTTGTTTCTCTTCTCAAACGTCCCTGTGTGTGTCTCCTATATGACATATTTAACTGAAAATTTTAAAGGGACATTATGGAAGTGTGACAGCCAAAACATGTATAGAAATAATAAATGTCTTCTTCATACATTCTCCTGAAATGCCCTGGTCCTGTAGAATGAGCCCTGGCATTTTTACTGTGATTGCCTGTTTTTCTGTAAAATCACAGAAAAAGAGAGATGCTCGGGTCGAGCAGGCTGCTTCATGCGCGTTCACGCTCAGTCATAGCCCTCCGAACCGTTCTTTGAACGTTGTTTCAGCTGTCATCAAGGAAATAAATGTTACAGATACATAGGATGTCATTGGTGCTTTAGCTCCCCTAGTAAGATGTCAGACTTTTGTGCAGAAGACCCAGGTTCGATTCTGGATGGGAACATAGTTTATGTAGAGTTTCTTTTTTACATTAATGATATATTTTTTTACAGTAAGATGCCCAAATTTTTATTTGAGACTCGCCGAACGGCATTGAATTCACAGATAAAAAATGTGGGTTCAACTTTCATTTTGGAACAATTTTTCAAGCAAGGGAAGGGAATGATCTGAGCATGCAGGAGGACTGACCCATCATTAACCTTTGTCGGCTGTGCTGAAGAGAAAGCTACAGAACCAAATTATTTAATTAATTAGCTGCATGTTCTCCTGTCCTCTGTCCTCCGGGCCCCACACACACACACACACACACACACACACACACACACACACACACACACACACACACACACACACACACACACACACACACACAAGGGACTGTCTTAGCTGTTATTTTCGTTAAGGAGTGTGCACGTACAGCATGAGCGCCTCGTGCACGAGCCTCCTATTGAAGCTGCCGTTACGCTTTTGGCCTGAGGGGGCAATCGCGAGCATAAAAATTCAAAACTCCGTAAAGTCCCTTTAACGACTATTTGCAGGAAAATCATGAAGATTAACAAGGCTGGCCAGACTTTTGCCTCCCGCTGTAACTACTTTACACAATGATCCCAATCCTGATTTAACGCTTTTGTTGTGATGTATGGCCCTGAATTGTTTTCATGCTGCTTTCCTGGACCAGGTAGCCATTGAGAGTTTCTCACCTGGTGGAATAATAATTGTACTTGCGTCCACAGTGCCATGATGCAAGAGAACCACTTCCTTCAGGCTTTGAACATGACTGATCTAACATTTTTCAGAATTTTTCTCATGCCAAACAAGAAACTAGAGAACATTTCATCACATGAAACAGAAGTTCAACCTGAAACAAATTTTTATTTAGAAGAGAAATGCAGTTTTAAAGATTTTTATTGATTTTTTCCTTCTTGCTTTTTTCCCACCTGTTTTGCTGCCCTAGGCTGCGAGGAGATCCTAAAGATGGCTGTAATTCCTCGGCCGCATGCCCACCACCAGTCTGTCACAGACAACGGCTATATTTACCAGGTAAACCCGCTTTAATGGAACAAGATAATCTACAAACATAAAGGTGACCTGCTTAAGAAGATGACACACACAGCTGCAGTACACTGGGGCTCACACATGGATAATCACACGTGAAATTTGTGCAGCGTTATTATCGACTTCTGTTCTACACGAGACGTGTCAAGCTCAGTGAAAAGTGCTGATAAAGACCAAAGAAATACACCTTCCTGCCTTTCGGGGTTTTTTTTTTTTGCATTGAAATATTTTGTCGTTCGCCAGCATGCTAGAGACATAGGAGAAGAAAAAAGTTCTTTGGGCTGGACTAAATAAGGAAATATGTGAAGGAGACCACCAGGTCAAAGTGGGAATCACCTCCCAAGGTGGTGGAGAATGACCGAGCTAAGGTCCTGTGGGACTTCCAGATTTCAACAGAGAAAAATGTTAAAGGCCAACCAACCGGACATTGGGATCATTTATAAGAACAGTTTTTAGGATCAATGTGGCCAACTCATGAATGAGCATGGGAAACTGGAGAAATACCAAGGGCTCAGGGAAGAGTAGGAAAGAACCAGGTAGATGAAGGCATGATCTTCAGACCTCTCTGGGCAGTGACCTCCATACTGGAGAAGAGGCTCCAAAGAAACCTGGACAAACATCTCACATCTTAGTCCAGAAGAGCACAGTCCTAGGAACAATCAATACTAATGCCATTAAGAACCCTGAAGCTCGCTGGCTTCTGGTAGAGAACCCCAGCTTGATATGAAGAGCCACCCACCCCGCCCAGGGGATGGGGAGATGGGTGGGAGGACATGTATGTATGTATATATATATATATATATATATATATATATATAACACATACATACATATATATGTATGTATGTGTGTATATATGTATGTATGTATGTGTGTATATATATATATATGTGTGTGTATATATGTATATATATATATGTATGTGTGTGTGTGTGTGTATATATATATATATATATATATATATATATATATATATATATATGTGTGTGTGTGTGTGTGTGTGTGTATGTGTGTGTATATATGTATATATATGTATGTGTGTGTGTATATATATATATATATATATATATATATATATATATATATATATATATATATATATATATATATATATATATATATATAATAGAGTCTATCTTTATTGGGGACAGGGTTAGGGCAAAAGTGATTACCATCTACAAATCAGGGAACAAAACAGACCCTGACAATTACAGACCAATCAGCATATTGCCTATTATTTAAAAAATTGCAGAGAATGGGTGGCTAAATCTATTTTACAACAGTTGAACTGTGGTGATCAGTCCCTTCATCCTATGCAGTTTGGCTTTCTCTGTCACCACTCAACAGAGACAGCTGTCTGTGTTTTATCAAAAAGGCTAAATCATACTTGGACAGAAATGCTTGTGATGCTGCTGTTTTTATTGATTTTAAAAGAGCGTTTGACAGAGTGAACCATTTTAAACTCATCTCTAGACTTGCAGCATTTAATTCTATGCTCAAATGGCTCCAATCATATCTATCTGACAGAAGGCAATGTGTACAGATAGGTGACAGTAAGTCATCATACCATTATTCTCCAGCAGGTGTCCCCCAAGTGTCAATTTTGGGACCATTACCGTTTTCACTCTATGTTAATGACTTGCCAACCATATGTCAAAATGTAGATACCATTATGTATGCCGATGACACAGTCATTTTTACACACTCCAAAAGTCCTTAACAACTTTCAACTGCTTTAAATGACCTCCAGACATGGCTAGAGGACTCGTGTCTTTGTCTCAACATCAAGAAAACTGTGTGCATGTTCTTCTCCAAACCAACATCAAGACTGACACCAGCAAAGGTGGATCTGAAAGGAGAAGAAAGAAATACAAAATGTTGAACAACTCGAATACCTTGGGGTATGGTTGGACTCAAAATGATCTTTTAGAAAATGTGCAGAATATTGTCAAAACTGTAAATTATAATTTGCGTAATTTTAAACATATAAGAGCGTCCCTGACAGATAAGGCAGCAGGCACATTTTTACATTGAATGTACTGCCTCACATCGGCCATTGCATCACCAGCTGGTCATATTCTGCCTCTTCTGTTATCAGACCTGTTGAGTCCTGCTATAAAAGGGCAATAAAATCCTGGACAAGAAGCCAATGATGCATCATCACGGTCTGATTCAGGATAAATATTCTCTACAGAGTTTCCAAAATTTTAAACATTTTAAATCTGCTTGATCTATAAAGTTATTCATGGTCCAGCCCCTCCACCGCTGAATGATTTTATTATTCAAAAATCACAAAGGGACTCTTCCCGAGTAGCTCGAGCTACAGTTAGAGGTGACTGTGAGCTCACGCTTAGGCGAACGGCATTTTCTCAAAACGTTCCGTCATTCCAGGACTCGACTTTTTGGAACAGCATTCCTACTCAAGTGAGAGAACACTCAAGTTTAGTTACTGTCAAAAGACAATTGAAACTGTGGCTACAGGAAATTCAAAGATGCAATCATAGATGACACTTTTATTTGTTTTTACTCTTGTCTTTTCCGTAAAATATGTTCCTAACTGGGGTTTTTTTTCTAAATGTACATTGTTATCTGTCTTTTCTCATTAACCTGCCAGAGGACTGCAGATGGAAATTAGCCTAAGGCTACAATCTGGCATATTTACAGTTGCATTGCTGTTCATAAATATGCATTGTCCTCTCTTTAAATAAAGTAAGTAAAGGGTTAGCTGGGGGGCGTGACGTCACATTTCAAAGGGTCTATAAAAGAAAACTACACCTCTGGATTTATTATAAAACTGTTCAGTTGTTAACTGCTCATGCACATGTTGCCATGCTATCATTGATTGTGTTCCTTTTTGCAGAATAATCAAGCAAAGGTTGGCCCTCCAGTCATTGCACTAGCACAGTCTTACCCGGAGTGCAGGGCGTGCACCTCGGGCCGTGGAGCTGACGCAGAGTGTGACATGGACAGCTGCAGTGAAAATACCAACAGCTCCAACTCCATGACCAAAGCACAGCAAGCCAGGTTTGTCATAAAACTATCAAGGCGTGGTACATTTCTAACTTTAGTTTGTATTTTTTAAGTGTGCTGTTGTACAACCCTAGAAATCCAGTTGGGTCTGCCTCTGCCATTCCTGGGGAGGAGCAGTTTGAGGACTATGGGGAGGGGGTGGATGTGGATTTTACTCCCAACAGCTCTTGCCCTGAAGAGGACAATGGGACAAATGGCCTCTCAGAGTTGCACCCCTCACTTCCCTCCAGGTGTGTAAACGATCTGGATGTGAACCCATTAGAAGTGCCAGAAAAAATCAGTTAACGAGATTCATATTCATAAAGATTCTGAATCGATCAATAATTTCCATCTTTTGTTACTTGAGGAAACATTTCCTAGCTTATTGCTGCGCATACTGTATCAGTGTAGCCACTGATGTGCATCCATCCATCCATCCATCCATCCATCCATCCATCCATCCGTCCATCCGTCCATCCGTCATCTGTCCATTTTCTCCCTCTTATCCGGAGTTGGGTCGCGGGGGCAGCAGCCTAAGTCGAGAGGCCCAAACTGATACTGATTTTGTTCAACTCTTAATTTCTGACAGTTTTTGCATTTTGAGAACAAGGAGACCTATCTGAAGAGTTTTACGTATAATATGTGCATGTTATGTAAAAGTTGGGTCATTAAGAGTAAAAACCGACACCAGTATTTTCCGATGTTACCGTAGACAATTTGTAGAAATTTTCTGAATCCTTAGACAAACTGTAAAGCAGATAATCTGGTGTTGCATCATGGTGCTGGACATGCTGATTAAAACCAGTCCGGGTGCCGGCCACTCTGAACACAGAAAACAAATTACGTCATGCTATGGAAGAAGTCTGAAGGGAGCCCTGGTTGAAGCTGGACTAAAGAAGAATATCATAAAGATCTTATATCCAGCTGCAAAGTCTCATGCTCACTAAATAATCTGTATTTGATGGAAAACATTCCTTAAAGCTCCTGTTCCTGCAAAAACCGAGTGCGTCATTTGGCGTTGCCATGCAGTGCTCTCTGTAAGATATGCACTGCTCAAAATAATAAAGGGAACACCAGGGCAACAATCCTGTTTCATTTTGGTGTGGGGCACCTTTATGCCAGAAGAGGACTCGTCCCCCCTGGGATTCTCGCTTATGGGGAACACTTACCTTCTCAGTGGCCTAGTGGTACAGTGCCCCCCCCCCTGGGACTGGGAGATCGGGGTTCAAATCCAGGTCAGGTCATACCAAAGACTTTAAAAATGGGACCCAATGCCCGACTGCCTGCTTGACACTCAGCTTTAAAGCGGTTGTACAGTCACTGCAATTAAACTGTTCCTGTAACTGTCAATGACACTTCTTCACCTCTCAGCAGGTATTTTGGCCCACTCCTCATCAGCAATAAATAAATAAATAAAAATATATATGGTACATTTCCTGTATTTGTATTGAGCTTTCTTAGGGTTCTACAACCTCCAAGGTGCTTCACAACACAATTAGTCATCCACACATTCACACACACATTCCCATCCTGGTGATAATGAGCTACATCGTAGCCTCAGCTGAACTGGGGCACACAGACAGAAGCCGGACTGGCGTATACCGGCGCCACCAGTCCCTCTGACGACCACCAGCAGGCAGGGCGGATGAAGTGTTTCCCAAGGACACAGCAGCAGCGTTCTCTGGCAAGAGCCGGGATCAAACCTACAACCTTCTGATTACTGGACAACCAGCTCTCCCTCCTACTGCTGCCTGTATATTTATGTATACACATAAAGTTATGTGATTTGGTCATTTTTATTTAGCAAAAAGCAAAATAAGCAACGGCAAACATTCAAAATCTTTGTGTTTATTTTTGTATTGTTGTTATTTGGTGTTGGGAGTTTTAGAGCTTTAATGTTGAATGGTTGAGGATGCTCATGTACATTTGCCCTGAGCCGAGAGCACATGTAAGTGGTTTCATTGCAGCATCGTTGTATTCTTTGTAACTGCAGTGCCAAGCAGACTCCACAAAAGATACAGCAGATGTATCACAGCGACTTACTGGACATCTATTGCTCTCAGTGCTGTAAGAAAGTCAATCTTCTCAATGACCTGGAGGCTCGACTTAGAAACCTCAAGGCTAACAGGTAAGGAAACGCTAGAAGTCTCTGGAGCTGAGCCGAGTATGGCAACATGAAATAAAACTGACTCCTGTACCCAAATTTATTGACTTACATCGTGCACCTATAAGGCTATTTTAAAATTTTCACAAGGAGGACAGCATGATGATGATAAGGGTCCATCCCAGACCAGAGCTTGTATGTTATATTTAATAACAATGCTTGAAATGAGGAGCAGCATCGGTGGAATGAAACGGTCCTGGCAGCAAGTAAAGATTAAATGCAAAATATTCTCCAGAATCTTAGAACTCAGTTTTAAAAGATTAAACCCACATTTAATAGTAAATTAGCCACTAAGAAAGAAAGCTGCAGCTGCCGACATGCACCTCTGACATGCCTCGTCCAGTCGTATTCACCAAGCCTCTGTATAAGAACTGTAAGATGTTCTAGGAAGGTCTAGCCCAGTGGTCCTCAGTAGGCGGCCCGTGGGCCCCCTCTGTGGCCCCCGAACCCCGCGTGCAAAAAAAGCAAACTTAGCGCTGTAAACCCCATTCGGTCCTGTTGGATGGACTTCTCTCTAGCCGTGAGGTTATCTTACTAAGGCAGAAAACCTGAGATGAACATTCACAGCTCAAAAAATAAAGGGAACTCAAAACTAAGACATCTAGATGTGAATGAATGAAATATTCTGATTAAATATTTTGTTCTTTATGTAGTTGAATGTGCTGACAACAAAATCGCAGTCAATGGAAATGAACTGTATCGGCCCATGGAGGTCTGGAGTGGGACTCGCACTCAAAGTTAAAGTGTAAACACGCTGCAGGCTGATCCACCTTTGATGTAATGTCCTTAAAACAGATGTAAATGAGACTCAGTAGTGTGTGTGGCCTTCATGTGCCTGTACCACCTCCCCACACCTGGGCATGCTCCTGATGAGGTGGTAGATGGTCTCCTGAGGGATCTCCTCCCAGACCTGGACTTAAGCATCTGCCAACTCCTGGACTGCCTGTGGTGCAACGTGACGTTGGTGGATGGAGCGAGACACGATGTCCCAGATGTGGTCAACTGGATTCAGGTCGGGGGAACGGACGGACCAGCCCATAGCATCAATGCCTTCGCCATGCAGGACCTGCTGACTCACTCCAGCCACATGAGGTCTTGTATTAGGAGGAACCCAGGCCCAACCGCACAAGCAGATGGTCTCATAAGAGGTCTGAGGAACTCATCAGGGTACCTAATGGCAATCAGGTTGCCTCTGGAGAGGACATGGAGGGCTGTGTGGCTGACCCACTACCAAACTGGTCATGCTGCAGGATGTTGCAGGCAGCAGAACGTTCTCCACAGCGTCTCCAGACCCTGTCACATGTGCTCAGTGTGAACCTGCTTTCATCTGTGGAGAGCGCCAGTGGAAAACGTGCCAGTCATGGTGTTCTCTCACATGTCAAACGTCCTGCATGGTGTTGGGCTGTAAGTGTGGCAAGGTGGAGAAACGAGGGCCCGGGCAGGATTCGATCCCCAGACTCCCGGGTGAGAGTTACACGCGCTAACCAGTCAGCTAGAAGGACATCCCACTGGCCAAGAAGCCAGGGCGCATGATCAATCAGGAAACAGTGACAGGACGCTCACACTGTCACATAAGTGCACCCCCCTCATGGACGTCGGGCCCTCATACCCCCCTCATGGAGTTTGTTTCTGAATGTTTGAGCATTTGTGGCCCGCTGGAGGTCAGTTTGCAGCTCTGGCAGTGCTCCTCCTGAGGTGGCGGCCCTGCTGCTGGGATGTTGCCCTCCTATGGCCTCCTCCTCATCTCCTGAGCCTTTCTCCTGGTAGCACCTCCATGTTCTGGACACTACGCTGACAGACAAGCAAACCTTCTAACCACAGCTCACATTGAAGTGCCACCCTATCTTCTATATTTTTAAAGGAATGTTGTTTTATATACAAACAGTTATTTGGTTAAGATTGTTGAAAGCCGATAGTGTGAATAACACAGCAGTATCTGCACAGTAAACTAGATGGTGAAAATTCTGCGTTGTTGCCAGAGATTGTGATGAAGTTTCTCTGTTGTTTCAGTCCCAACAGAAAGATTACCAGTACAGCATTTGGACGGTGAGTAACCCGACCTTCTGGTCCAACATTAGTTGGTCAAGTGTGCTCTATTTTTCTCTGATATGTTTCCTCTTCCCTGCAGCCAGCTGTTCCAGGCCAGCCATAGTGTTTTTGGCTCCAGTCAGGGCAGCAGTACAGAAGACTTGTTCACAGACAGCATTGACTCTTGTGACCTTGACATCACAGAGAAAGTACACACACACACACACACACACACACACAACCGGGCTTTAATATATTAATAATAATGATCATCTGTTTCCCATGAATGACGTGACTTGACATGAATGACGTGACATGAGAATTAGAGAATGGGTTGGATACTAAACATGAAATGTGTGAAAAGGATTGAAAGCTCCACTGAAGGACATTTGGATTGCCAGCCCATGGCAGGATTTTCAACTCAATGTTTTAAATAGCATGGGTTTAAAAACTGTTATAGCACAACCTGGTGAGAGCTGGGTCAAAGGTCAAAGGGAGGTGGTGGAGAACCTAAATTTGGAGACGGTGTCACGTTGAGAGCAGGAGGTTTGGACCCAAAATGCAGAAAATCCAGACTACTCAGGCAGGAGCGGTTGAAAAAGTAAAATCCTTTATTTAGGAAGATAACAAAAAAAACTCCAAAGGGAAGGAGGCCAAAACCTAATAACATGTACATCCGTGTTTGGCCCATTGATCGTCAGGTAGATCTGAATGTCATCTGGATAGATATGATAGCTGATGCCATAGATTTTTAACCGGTATGTTTTATCGCCAGCGGGAGTTTTTCAGTGATGAGGTATAGACCTGACCACTTCGGCAAAAGTTTCTTAGCCAGTTTACCAGAGGAGAATTTTGTCTGACCCGACTGAGGAGCAAACTTGTAGAACCAGGCCTCTTATTTCCCTCTGGGATTAATAAAGTATTTTTGAATTTGAATTTGAATTTGAATCACAGATGTTGAGTTCAGAATGCGAGGCCTTTTGATCAAAGTAAGGAGCAGAGTCTTCAGCAATGGTCATGGTAAAACAGCAATCCTGACTATCAATGATGGTCCGTACATGCATGTAACTACTCTGCGACAGCGACATTCTTCCCTTACCGAGTCAAACTGAACCTGGTTGTCTCACCCAGGTTAGTTATCTGGAGAAAAAGGTGACCGAGTTGGAGAGCGACAGTCTTGCCAACAGTGACCTGAAATCTAAACTCAAACAGGAAAACACGCACCTGTTTCACAGGTAGGGCCGTGCATCATGCGAGTGTTTGTTTAGCATTTAGTCAGATTCACTTCTACTCAACTATTTCACATTTCCATACTGAGTATTAGGTTAGCTTACCTGGAGTAAATCCTGCGTTATGGACATGAAGAGCATACTGTTTAGAGATTAGGAATTCATCACAAAGTCATTTTATGGACAGTTGCTATATCACTTCACATTTACTTACATTACTCATTAGTTCTACATAACTAAATTTTGAAGAAACATTTCTAATCAAAGTCAAAATATTTTATCTCAACTATTTGCATTCCAGGGTCCATGAGCTGGAAGAGCAGGTGAAGGACGCAGAGACGAAGGCTGCAGAGACTCTGGAAGAAGAGAACAAGCGGCACCGAGATACTTACAGCAAACTGGAGAGAGACAGGAACACGGAGATTGACTTGCTCTGCAGCAGGTAAGCTCCCATTCAGTCCGTTATGTCACCTCGGTCCCAGTCGGACCTCCGAGGAAGAGGTCTGGAAAAAAAGTCTCCTCAGGATGGAAAACGCACATCTGACCCTGGTGGGAAGCCGACTTCTGGTCCTGTGTCCGACCGTACCGACCCAGATGTATAATATTTACCCGGATCCCAAACACGCCTTTAAGATTGGCTCTTTGCATAAATACTCTGAATCATGAACAGTGTTTGGTAATGACACGTTACTAGTAACGCGTTGCTGTAATGCAGTTATTATTAATATCCATCCTTCCATTATCTTCTGCATAACTTGGGTCGGATCTGCATAGAAAACTCATTTCGGCCACTTCCTCTTCCCGTCTCTACCCAAAGCTCATGACCATAGATGAGGGTTGGGATGTAGAGGACCAATAAACTGAGAGCCTTGCCTTTCGACTCAGCTCCCCGGACTCGGGTATTCCAATAATCCGAACATTACAGCTCCTCGAGCGGCCCTCCTAACCATCACGTTTCCCCAGTAGCTCGGAGACTTTCCTTAGCTCTCCTACCGAGCTCCAAAGAGAGGCAACCTTGTCCAACTGCGTGGACAAACCGTCCTCCATTTTCGTAACTCTTGTTTTGACCCAAATGACATCCGGGCGAAGCGCCGCTGCAGTGCTCTGTAATTTGGCCTTCATCACCCTCACCCTCCGCCAGGGCTTCCTGGGCACTTTCAGGATGTGTCAGCTTTTTCCGTCACAACCAGAACTTGGAAGACACGTGATGACACCAAACACAGTAAAAAGTTCAAAAAAAGTTACCGAAGAGGGCGAGGCAGGAGACAGAGTCGGAGAGGAGGCGTGGGTCAAAACCAGATCGGGACGAGCAGGTACATGGAACAGGCTGGAGACGAGGTAGCAGACAGGCGAGGGTAGTGGGGCAGGCAGAGTTCAAGGCAGGGGTCAGGCGTGAAAACGAGGTCCGGAGGCTGAGATCAGCCAAGGTGAAATGCTGGAAGATTTACTGGCAAAGAGCGTTCAATAATCTGGCACTGGATGGAGAGCAGGCTGGGAGTTAAATAGCAGAGGGAGCAGGTGTGTGGGATGAGCTGATGACAGGAACAGGTGAGATGAATGAAGTTGATGAGGTGCAGGCTGAGGTTACTGTGGAAACAGGTCATGGCAGCAGAGGCAGAGGAGGGTGAAAGACAGGGAGTCATGACATTTTCAGCCCAATTTGATACCAAATGTTAGAGCTTGAGCATCCAAAACAAGAAAAACTATCAGGAAGTAGAATAATGTACAGAGGAAAAACGTAAACAAGCACTTTGCTTTCAATGCTGCCTCGTTACTGAAATAATCAAGCCTGCTCCAGTCGGATTACAGCATCAGACTGATTGTGTTTGGCATAAAGAACTGGTACCAGTTAGAAAGACAAGTCAGAAACGGTAATGGAAAGAGTGTTTGTGGGTGCAGGGCTGATACAAAAGCACTTAGACTGCTGCACTGATCCATAAAACCTCCCTACAGGGTTCAGCAGGTAGAGGAGGAGAACGGAGAGATGACGTTAAATGTTCGCAGGCTCAAGTCTCAGTCAGAAAAACTGGACCAGGTGAGTGAAACTGTCCCACGAATAATGCTTGTTACAACTTGGATTTTAATTATGGGGATTTTATTACTGACTGTGGCAGTTTGAAACCTTTTCTAACAGCCAGCTGGTAAAAATAAAGCGTCTTCTCTTCCTGTTCCTGAGTTCGGGTCTTGGTGCAGCCACAGCCACTGTGAACAGCTCCTCCGGTGGGACCCTAGTGCATTTCCAGGTCCAGCATGCCTGGGGTCTGCCTCAGGCACTCTTCTTGTACGGATAATTTCCAGAGTGCATCCTTACCAAAATCCAGAACCACCTCCGCGGACTTTACTCAACAGGATTAGCATTGGTTGTACACCTCTGCCCGCCGCCTCAGCATCTTCTCCTTTAGTCCTGATATGTAAAGCATCCTTGAGTCATTGTTAAAAGCACTATATAAAACCTATGCATTATTATTATTATTATTATTATTATTATTATTATTACCCTCATCTTTGTTTAAAAGTGCTTTTCAGTCCATCAGTCCCAGCGTGCTCTCTATAATTAATGCTTCTCTGGTTTCTGGTCAGGTCCCTGCTTACTTTAAGAATGCTGTAATCCACCCGCTTCTTAAAAACCGAGTCTTGACCCCTCTCTCCATAGCAGCTTCAGACCCATCTCCAAACTTCCGTTCATCTCCAAGATCTTGGAAAAGGTTGTGGCTAAACAACTCACAGCTGCTCTTGATGAACATAACATCTATGATAGCTTCCAGTCAGGTTTTCGTAGAGCTCATTCTACTGAAACAGCTCTTCTTAAGCTTGGTTTATGCTTGACGCATTCACTTTCCACGCGGTGATGCGGCTCGCGGATGGAACGCGCTTCACAACTTGCAGCGTTTATGGTTCATGCGGCTCGTCTCTGCGGTGAGCCAATATTCTCCCAAACTGTAGGGGGCAGCATAGAGCTCTACGGCATGCATCCAACACTACACCATAGTAGAAGTAGAAATTACTGTTTACAACATGGCATTTCAGCATTTTTAACAGCGTTCTCGTATTTTCCGACAGTGCGAGCTATTTCTCTCCAATAATTATTAACAACATGTTGATCACGGTGATCTCTGAGAGCTGAATCATACAAATGTCTGTATTTACCAACCTCTTTCATACTAGTTCTTGCCGGTCCGCCATGTTTTTCCGCGTCCGACCGTCCGCGTGGTTAGAAATTTTCCGAGGTGCGCGTTGCGTAAATCTTGGGCCGCGCGGAGACGCGCTGGAGGGGCGTGGTTGTTAAAATGACGCAACTTTTCCGTGCGGACCTCGCGGACGCATCAAGCATAAACCAATCTTAAGGGTCTCTAATGACCTTCTGACCCACAGTGATGCAGGGGACGGTTCTGTTCTGGTCCTGCTGGACCTGACTGCAGCCTTTGACGCTGTTGACCATCACCTGCTACTGGAGAGGCTGAGACTCAACACCATTATCTGTTGTCATGAGGGTTCTCCAGCAAGCATGCAAGGACGAACAGAGTCGAGTCCACTCTTCTAAACTTCTGTTGAACAAGATGGAAAGCGCAAGCTTGTGATTGGCCAGAACACCGCTTCCTTTAAATTCATCAACAGCACTGCCATTGCCCCCTTAACCCTCTGGAGGCAGGCGTTGCAGATGTGCAACGTTAAACCTACCTACATGGTTACTCCACATACGTATTTCATGAACATTTTTAAATCAGAAGTACCCCTGAAGGACTTAGTTGTTCGTCCTTTTATCGAAACTTATTTTGAGCCTGAGAGGGTTAAAACATAAAAGTGAGCCGACAATATCTAGCGGCAAACAGGGCAGCTTGAAGAATAAATGGCAGAAAAACTGAAAATGTGTATGCGTATGCTTATCCTGTGACTGAAGGAGTATAAAATTACACAGCAACTGTTTTATTCATGGACGGAAATGATGGGAAACGTGGGTTTAGAGGTGGAGGAGAATGAGGGACAAAATTGTCTGTTAAAAATCTCTAAAATACAAAACATTATATAAACACAATGGTAAATACTCTGTCTGGGAGCGGATACGTGACAGAACAGCGCTACGCCCTCTGTTGCCCTGGTGGGGAATTGCTTTGCGACACTGCCCAGGTGACGTAAACATCTGTCAGTGTGTGTGCATCTCTCTCACAGAGCTGACGGAGAAGCATACATTAGGCTTCAGCTGCAGCTGTTACACACCTGCTTAGACTCTATCAGAGCCTGGATGTCTGGGAGCTTTCTTCAGCTGAATGAAGATAAGACTGAGGTCCTCATCTGTGCCCCAGACAAGCTGGTTCCCAAAGTCAGAGACTCTCTTGGTCAGCTTGCTTCTCGCACCAAACCCTCTGTCAGGAATCTTGGTGTGACCTTTGACCCAGCTCTCACCCTGGATTCTCATGTCAGTTCTCTTGTTCGCTCTTCCTTCTTCCATCTCAGGAACGTTGCTAAGCTGAGTCCCATTCTGTCCCACTCTGAACTTGAGACAGTTCTCCACACCTTCATCTCCTCACGCTTAGACTGCTGTAACTCTCTTTTCACGTGTCTGAGCAGAACCTCCCTGAACCGTCTACAGGTGGTTCAGAATGCCTGTGCTCGGCTTCTGACCAAGTCCTCCAAACACACCCACATCACCCCGCTTCTCCTCCAGCTTCACTGGCTGCCAGTCAACTTCAGGGTTCATTTCAAGATCCTGGTTCTGGTCTATAGGGCCTTACATGGACAAGCACCATCTTACATTGGTGATCTTCTTAGTCCCTACACCCCCAGCAGGTCCCTGAGGTCCAGTGACCAAAGCCTACTGGTTGTGCAGCACCAGGCTAAAGACCAAAGGTGACAGATCATTTGCTGCTGTGGCCCCCAGACTCTGGACCTCTCTCCCCCTGAGCCTGAGATCAGTGGACTCAGTGGTCTCCTTTAAACTCACCTGTTCAGGCTGGTTTTCTTCTTCACTAACGTCTCTTCGTGCTGATGTTTCTGTCTGTTCTGTCATTTTTGGGCTCCCTTGCTTTATTTATCTCATTTTTATTTTTATGTTTTTGTGAAGTGCCTCATGATTTTTATCTTGAGAGGTGCTATATAAAAACCATTTCTTTTGTCTGCTACCTGATCCACAAATCACTGGATCCTTTGGGCTCATCCTGCAGAAAGTAGCCCTACAGGAGAATGAATCTATGTAACTGACTCAGGCTGGGAGTGATCAGCCCCCACAGGCACACACATGGCCACCAAGCTCCTGCAAACAGCCGGTGTCGGTACATGATCGGCTCGGGGTCCTTCGACTGCCGATGACGTCAACGTAGTTTATTGGCTGAACATGAAGTTTATGGAAGTGATGTTACCACGTTATGATTCTGATTGGTCAGAACAAATTAGCGGTCGTAGTCCTAGCGGTTGTAGTCCTGTAGTCCAAAAATCAACACTTTTTGTAGAAAACACGTTTGGATTTCTAAAGGAAATGTAAAATATAAGCAAATGATAAACGGTGACCCTCAAAAGCTCTTGATGTTGATGAAATGGGGCAAAATAAAATATAAGAACTTTATTGAAAGACACCAAGCAATATTTAGAGTCACAGAATGTATTTAGATAACAACTAAGGAAATAAACAGACGAACTCCACATTATTACAAACAGATGTGGCTTCACATATAAGAACTGTTCTATTGTTTGTCAGTCCGATGTTGGTTTTATGCAGTTTCACATTCTTTACAAAACAAAGATAATGTGGTGTTTTATTAACAAATTACAATTATAAAGAAAACATTTAGGTGTTAACAAACAAGAATTTATTAACTAAACTGCTGATGTCTTTCCAAAACGTGTGTGTGAAAGCCGAGTAGATTCGCAGTCATGTGACGTCATCGGCAGTCGAAGGACCCCGAGCCGATCCGGTACCGACACCTCCAGCCCTCGCACCTCGGCAGAACTGTTAGTGTTCTTGTAATCTCAGTATTTCTAAACTTATATTAAAAAGGTTGTTTAACCTGTTCTCGGAATAAAATGAATGTGAATCTTTAAAAATAAAACCTATTGGGGGGGGGGGGGGGGGGGGGGGCATAACTTGGACTTGTGATCATTTTGGTTTGGATTGGTTTGCTTTGGAAGGTGTGTGTGTGTGTGTGTGTGTGTGTGTGTGTGTGTGTGTGTGTGTGTGTGTGTGTGTGTGTGTGTGTGTGTGTGTGTGTTTTGTGTGTGTGTTTTGTGTTGTGAGTCAGGTTCTCTCAGACCTGTCATGTTTGTGAAAAACATCGTCTTTTACTGGGAAACTTCTTTTTTACTTATTATTTTTGAAAATGACTGGTCCTTCCGAGTTTATCATCATCATCATCATCACCTTATTTATAACGCACTCTCAGATGTGCCCCAAAGTGCTGCACACTAAAACAAGCTAAAGCAGGATCAACACTTTAACAAGATAACATACAGAATAAAGATCAATCCACTAAAACCAAATAGTAATAAAGTGACATCATCACATTAAAAGTGTGTCCCTCATTCAGTTACAGATCCCAAAGCCAAATAAGTCTTTAGCTTAGATTTAAAAACATTAAGAGGAGGGGCTTGTCTGGTAATAAGTGGCAGATCGTTCCACAGTCTAGAAGCAACCACTGGAACATGCAGGCTGAACATGAAAATAGTCTCCTACACCTAGCTCCTGCATCAGTTTCTGATAGAAAACAGACAGTGAAACTCTGGGATTAGAAAATCCTGACAGATCTACGTCACACTGTCACTAACATTCATGGACTCACAAAGAGGAAGGCTGTTGTTGGGTGAAGCTCCTTTCACATGCGGGCCCACTCTACTCCACACAGATACGCTAGCCTGGGTCTTTTCCACAAACAACCAGTCATTCTTTCAGCCCTCTTCCCAAGGCGGTGTGCTTCGGGATGAACTGTCCCAACACACACACCACCGACAGACTGGCCAGCTGAAATTCACTCCTACCTTTAGGGGAAGCGCCAGCTTGGCAGACACAATCAGCCAGTGGGGGTTTCCTGCATGCACGATTCATTATCATTCTCAATACTGAGGAGGAAACATCTCCTCACTCACACACACACACACACACACACACACACACACACACACACACACACACACACACACACACACACACACACACACACACACACACAACAGCACTGTCAGGCTTGAGCTGCCTGCGGGAGGACAGACGCAATAGTCTGGATGCCATGTCAGAGTCTCCAAAAATAATTTAAGAGAGGCACCACAGACTTCTCCGTGCATCTTTTGCCCCGCCCACGTGCTCTGAGATTAACGTTCCTGAGAGGTGTATGTGAACTAACCCTTCTGGTGCAAGACCTAGGCCTGACGCCATCCAGCCTGGACCGGACCGGGAACGCACGTGGAAGCGCCAGCATCCAGGAAACAGCAGAGAACATCTCGACTATTAGAAGCTAACCGTTAGCATTAGCAAATCCACCACACAGCAGAAGTCCTCCAGGCTTGTGTTATTTGTTCAGATAAACATCTACGTTGCAGAACAGTCAGCAGTAGAGTCATGTCTCTGTGAGCCAATCAATTCAATTCAAAATTCAAAGATACTTTATTAATCTCAGAGGGAAAGTAGAGTTTCAGTACACAATTCAGAGATCAGACATACATGGGCATAGACATATGGCAAGAATTGGTGACTGTGGTCATTCGCAACCCGAGTCGCGCTACCTTAATAGAGATCAGAGGGGTTTACATGAGGATTGAGTCAGGTGGAGGAAAAAAAGGCACTTCAGAGTTACCCTCCACAGGGAGGGCAGCTTTGCTCTGCAAACAACACCTCAGACAGATATGCAACAGACTTCAGACATCACACAACGTAAGTGTCCAATAGGTGGGGAGGTAGGGTTGGGGACTTTCCAAACATCAGTGCATGCAGCCGCGATAAGCAGCGCTCGTCACCTCCGTTTGGACAGGGGGAAGGAGGTCGTTGGGTTTAGTGACTCCTGGAAACGATTCAACGACCTTCACCAGTCGCAGTCCCACCCAGGCTGGGATAGGACGACAGAGTTGCCATGGTGACGGCAGCATTCCACATTTCTTCTGAGGGGGAGTTATCTCTTCAGCCTCACAGGCTCAAGGGCACCAGATTCAGATAAGAACTTGTTTTGGGGCCAGACAGAGATAATTTCCTCTCTGTCTTAAAGTTCTGTTGGTCCTCAACCCCTCTAAATCCAATAATGGCGTAATTAATCTATCCCAATCCGTGCTGTCCCGTCAACTTGCTCCTTGATGGAATCCACCTTCTGTGCCAGAGTCTGAATCTCAGCCAAAGTTCCAAGCTTACGACACATCTCGACAATTATATGAGTCTGTGCGTTCACAGCGTGGTGTAATCCATCCCTGAGCTCCGGGAAAGAGCCAATATTCCTCGACAGCTCATTAATTTTCCGGTAAACTAGGTAACCACTCAGGCCAAACAGCAGGAATCCCAACACCACGAATATCCAGACGTCTTCAGAATCCTCTACAGACAGTTGAGAGACGCAGATCAGGTTCCACTGTTTCCAGGAGTCCATGATACGCCCAGCTGGCTCTGTCCCAGAGGGGCATCCGGGAGCCCCTTCTCCCGTTCTCATCGTTGAAAAAACTTTGTCAAACGCGTTGAGAGACCAACTGACCAGGTCCAGTTTAGTAATTTCAGTTTCCAGTTTCCAGAAAAAAATGCAGAAGCGCCGTACACCCAAAGACAGACAAAGAGCCTTGGGATAAGATAGGGAGGAGAAGAGGAAATAAGCGTCTGTACTCTCCAAGAGCCGGAAGAAGAACAGAGATGTCCAAATTTCAGAAAATAAAACTCCAAATCCTGTCGTCTGAAGCTCCTTTGCCCTCTGGCTGAATTCTCCGTGCTGAAACAGGAGCACCGAAGCTTTTTCCCCCAGAGTACACATTACAAGTCATTCCCTCCTATAGGGACCGATATATATCAACAATATGAGTGAAGGAGCTCTTTCAACGGTAATCATCTCAAAAGTCGGAGTGCAGCATAGGTCATTTCACTTTTTTATTCACTCAAACTTTTGCTGCACAGGGTCTTGGCTTTATTTAATACTTGGAGTCCCTCACCCATGTTTACAAGGTGTAGTGGTTTTCAAGATTAAAAAGTCAGTAAAATGGTTTGCACTGCGTCATGAACAGAACTTGGAGGACCCGTGATGACACCAAACACAGTAAGATTTTTTTAACTGTCTTTATTAGCCAGAAGCTAATAGGAGGCGTTACCGGAGAAAACTCAGGTAAGGGCAGAGTCGAAGGCAGGAGTGGGTTGAAACCAGATCGAAACGAAGCAGGTACAGGGAGCAGGCTGGAGACGCGGTCATAGACAGGCTAGGGGCGTGGTGGCAGGCAGAGTTCTTGGTGGTGGTCAGGCGTGGAAACGAGGTCAAGGGACTGTGATCAGGCAGGAAGGAGGGCTGGAAGATTTACTGGCAAAAGCGTTCAATAATCTGCCGCTGGATGGTTGGATGGCCGGTTCTTAAGTAGCAGGGGAAGCAGGTGTGTGTGATGAGCTGAGGAGTCAGGAGCAGGTGAAGTGGAAGAAGCTGATGAGATGCAGACTGGGATTGCTGTGGAAACGAGGTTTGGCTGGGGCTAGATGAGGTGACCAGGTGTAAAGCAGGAAGGCTGATGAGGTGAATGATGGTGCATGGAGGTCAAGGCATGGCAGGATCATGACACTGTGGTCTGTTTTTCTGATTTCTTCTTTCTCTTCCTGCGCAGGAGAAGCAGAGAATGACCGATAAGCTGGAGGATACGAGTCTGAGGCTGAAAGATGAGATGGATCTGTACAGAATGATCATGGACAAGCTTTGGCATGACCGCCATGAGTTTCAGAAGGAAAAAGAGTCAATGCAAGAGGTGAGGCAGTCTTTGTCAACTTTAAAGGTGAACATAGGAATCTGAGTCTACATTAGACCTTGTTTTTTTGTGTGTGTGTGTGTGTGTGTGTGTGTGTGTGTGTGTGTGTGTGTGTGTGTGTGTGTGTGTGTGTGTGTGTGTGTGTGTGTGTGTGTGTGTGTGTGTGTGTGTGTGTGTGTGTGTGTGTGTGTGTGTGTGTGTGTGTGTGTGTGTGTGTGTGTGTGTGCAGTTGATTGATGATCTTCGCCGCGAGCTGGATTATCTGCAGTTGTTCAAATTGGAAATGGAACATCCTGGAATGAGCAAGGGGTTGTCTGAGTACAACGCCAAAACACGGGAGATGGAAATGGAGCATGAAGTCAAGAGACTGAAACAGGTCTACAGAACTAACTAAACTGTCTTCCTCTCTTTCAGTTCAGTTGAAACAAAACTACATCTGTGGCCAGTGAAGCAAAGCTGGAGCCAGTTTCTAGTTCACCTAACACTAGAGTTGTGTCACCTCCTTCCTGTCGGTGTGGTGTGTGAAACCATGGACCTCCTTTGCTGTTACACTTCTGAATCAGTGAGGGAGCAGCCGGCTCTGTTGTGATCAGCCTAGCTTATCGATAACATTTCAGCTTAAAGGCGATGACCAGGTTCAAAGACAGAGACGTGCAAGATGGCCGACATTTGAACGAGTGTTTAAACATCATAGCGGTTCTCCCTCCATATCCTGAAGGATGTGAAGAGCTAAACTAACATGCAGAGACAATCTGTTATTGTTAGGCGCCACTTATGCATCGTGGAAAGCCGGGGTAGCATTAATCAGCTCACAGGGAAGAACTCCGAGCAGGCTCTGGCCGGTGCTAGGGTAGGAGACTGATGAGCTGAGCCTTCAAGGGTTACTTGAAGATAGCAGGGATGCCCGTTTTAGTTGCACTGAGTAGGTGAGTCCACCACCGTGGAACAACACAGGAAGTGACCCAGCCGTGACAAAGGCATTTGCAAGAGGATTAGAGTAGATGAAAGACGTGCCGTTCACACCTGCGTATGCTAACGTTGGTACCTTGAGTTTATGTGGTTGGCGATGGATGGCCAGTGGTGCTCAACAAACGGAGGGGTGACATGTGCTCGTTTAGGCTGACTGAAGAAGCAGCGCTGCTTTCTGGACCACCTGCAGAGGTTTCACAGTACAAGCCAGTTAGAATAGCATATATTACATGAATGCATTCAGACATCTTTGTAAAATGTCATTTTGCTTCTTTAGGGGAACTTTAAGCTGCGAGACCAGAACGACGACCTCAATGCTCAAATCCTCAGTTTGAGTTTGTATGAAGCTAAGAACTTGTTTTCCTGCCATACCAAGGCCCAGTGTCTAGCAGCTGAGATCGACAACGCTTCAAGAGATGAGGTTAGTCTAATGATGGTAATGTGAGGAAACAGTGCTTTATTTGATTTGTGGATGGCCCCACACTAACCCCCCCCCCCCCCCCCCTCCTCTTTTTTTTTTTTAGCTGGTTGGCGCTTTGAGGAAACAGGAAGAGATCAACCTGCGTCTGAGGCAATACATGGACAAAATTATTCTTGCTATTCTCGATCACAATCCTTCTATCCTGGAGATTAAGAATTAAACGTTCCACGCTTGCACTCACGTGGGTATGATTGTGTTAATCTAAATTAGGCATTTAATTCATGGTCAATGTAAAAAAACCACATAGTAAATAGCCTTCATATTATATATCACCTTCTAGAGTCCTAGAACCCCCCAAGGTGATTTACAATCATCCACCAATGCATGCAGACATTGATGAGCCACAATAGTCAGTTTCCCCGAGGCCAACTGACAGGAGCAAGACAGCCACAATGGACGCCACCTGTCCCTCCGACCAGCACCGGCATGGTGGCTGAATGGCCAGATGTGGCTGAATGGCCAGATGTGGCTGAATGACCAACATGGTGGCTGAATGACCAGATTTGGCTGAATGACCAACATGGTGGCTGAATGACCAACATGGTGGCTGAATGGCCAACATGGTGGCTGAATGGCCAACATGGTGGCTGAATGGCCAGACGTGGCTGAATGGCCAGATTTGGCTGAATGACCAACATGGTGGCTGAATGACCAGATGTGGCTGAATGACCAGCATGGTGGCTGAATGACCAACATGGTGGCTGAATGACCAACATGGTGGCTGAATGACCAACATGGTGGCTGAATGACCAGATTTGGCTGAATGACCAACATGGTGGCTGAATGACCAACATGGTGGCTGAATGGCCAACATGGTGGCTGAATGACCAGCATGGTGGCTGAATGACCAGATTTGGCTGAATGACCAACATGGTGGCTGAATGACCAGATGTGGCTGAATGACCAGCATGGTGGCTGAATGACCAACATGGTGGCTGAATGGCCAACATGGTGGCTGAATGGCCAGCATGGTGGCTGAATGACCAGCATGGTGGCTGAATGGCCAGATGTGGCTGATTGGCCAGATGTGGCTGATTGGCCAGATGTGACTGAATGACCAGATTTGGCTGAATGGCCAGCATGGTGGCTGAATGACCAGATGTGGCTGAATGACCAGATGTGGCTGAATGGCCAGCATGGTGGCTGAATGACCAGATGTGGCTGAATGACCAGATGTGGCTGAATGGCCAGCATGGTGGCTGAATGACCAGACGTGGCTGATTGGCCAGATGTGACTAAATGACCAGATTTGGCTGAATGGCCAGATGTGACTGAATGGCCAGCATGGTGGCTGAATGACCAGATGTGGCTGAATGGCCAGATGTGGCTGAATGGCCAGCATGGTGGCTGAATGGCCAGATGTGGCTGAATGGCCAGCATGGTGGCTGAATGACCAGATGTGGCTGAATGACCAGATGTGGCTGAATGGCCAGATGTGGCTGAATGGCCAGATGAGGCTGAATGACCAGTATGGTGGCTGAATGACCAGCATGGTGGCTGAATGACCAGCATGGTGGCTGAATGGCCAGATGTGGCTGAATGACCGGCATGGTGGCTGAATGACCAGCATGGTGGCTGAATGGCCAGATGTGGCTGAATGACCGGCATGGTGGCTGAATGGCCAGATGTGACTGAATGGCCAGATGTGGCTGAATGGCCAGCATGGTGGCTGAATGGCCAGATGTGGCTGAATGGCCAGCATGGTGGCTGAATGACCAGATGTGGCTGAATGACCAGATGTGGCTGAATGGCCAGATGAGGCTGAATGGCCAGCATGGTGGCTGAATGGCCAGATGTGGCTGAATGGCCAGCATGGTGGCTGAATTATCAGATGTGGCTGAATGGCCAAATGAGGCTGAATGACCAGCATGGTGGCTGAATGACCAGATGTGGCTGAATGGCCAGATGTGGCTGAATGACCAACATGGTGGCTGAATGACCAGATGTGGCTGAATGACCAGCATGGTGGCTGAATGACCAGATGTGGCTGATTGGCCAGATGTGACTAAATGACCAGATTTGGCTGAATGGCCAGATGTGACTGAATGGCCAGCATGGTGGCTGAATGACCAGATGTGGCTGAATGACCAGATGTGACTAAATGACCAGATTTGGCTGAATGGCCAGATGTGACTGAATGGCCAGCATGGTGGCTGAATGGCCAGATGTGGCTGAATGGCCAGCATGGTGGCTGAATGACCAGATGTGGCTGAATGGCCAGATGTGGCTGAATGGCCAGCATGGTGGCTGAATGACCAGATGTGGCTGAAACGATGTTCCAGCACTTTTTAATAATCTTGAATCACTTTGCATCTGATTATCGAGTCTGGTGTTGTTTTAGTGAATCTTATCTGATGATGTTCAGTCATTTGGATGATGGTGGCAGAGGAGTTTAGTTCCGGCCCATGACTGAAAGGTTGCTGGTTCTAACCCTGTCTGTTGCTGTCCTTGTGTCCTTGGGCAAGACACTTCCTCCTCCTCACCTGCTGGTGGTGGTCGGAGGGAACGGTGGCGCCTGTTAATGGCAGCATATCTGTGTCTGTGTGCCCCAGGGCAGCTGTGGTTACAGTGTAGCTCATCATCACCAGGGTATGAATGTGTGTGTGTGTGTGTGTGTGTGTGTGTGTGTGTGTGTGTGTGTGTGTGTGTGTGTGTGTGTGTGTGTGTGTGTGTGTGTGTGTGTGTGTGTGTGTGTGTGTGACTAACTGTATTGTAAAGCGCCAGGACTCTAGAAGGTGCTGTTTCAAATACAGGCCATTTACCATTTATAAAGCACCTTGGGGGGTTCTAGGACTAGAGAAAGCACTCAGAAAACACAGAACATTCACCATTTTTGCCGTAACATTTTTGTTGTTATTCAAACTTAATGTACAGGAAAAAATGCAGATGTGTATTTAATTTTATTTTTTGAGTTACTGCAATTATTCCTGTTTGTCTTACTTCTTACTAAGTCGTAATACTTCACACAGGGTATCCGCGGGTCCTTAAGTCTTAAGTCTTAAATTGGCTTTTCCAAATTTAAGGCCTTAAAAATCCTTAAAAATGACAAATAATCCTTAAATACAGTTTCCAAAGGTCTTAAATTACCAAAGACCCAATTAACAACTCTTTTATTTCTAAAATTTTTTTTGTGAATTTCTAGTTTGTGTTCAGCATTTTTTGTGTATGACATTTGCATAAGTGGAACCGTACACATTCAGTTGGTTGTGAAAAGGGGCTGTTTTTAGATGAGCACATTAGCTGGGTAAGCTATTGGGAGCTTGCGCCATGGGGAACTGCAAGCTTAATGGTAACTGGATGGCTAATCCCACGTTCGCAACGTGGTTAGCACCGGTTCCAGGCAATAGCTGGAAATTATAGCTTAAATTTAATTGAAAAAAAAAAGAGCTTATATTTGGTCAAAGTGGCTTTAAAAAAGGTCTTAAAAAGTCTTGGCTCCCTTAAACCTGCAGATACCCTGTTCACATTAAAACCTGCTCCTCGTTTTAAGATAAATAACAAAGACTGGTACTGCTCACTGACATTTCTCTAAGTACAGCTGATACAAGACCCAGTAAACATGTTTACAGGATTTTATTAAGGAAAATCAGAAATGCTCATCTTGTATTTGAGGTAGATTAATTCCAGTCTGTATAGTTTCCTAAGACTTGGTGAATCTTTCTTGATGAACGGAATGTTTTTACTTGAAAAGTTTCCACACATTAACAAACATTTAATATGTAAAAGATGTGAAACAGTGAACCACAGCATCGCTGAGTGTGTGACGTGGAGCCTTATAGGAGAAGCTCGAGCTCTTCTGTTGTCTTGTCTGTGGATAAATCAACATTTATGAGTATTTGCATGTTAAATGAAGCATTCTGATGTTCAGTAATAACGGACATTCACATCATTAACTGTGATTATAATGCAGATGTGTCTCAAAATGTGCCAACAATACTTGCCAAAATCATTTCTTTATTTGTGGACATGTTGTTACAAGTTAAAGAATAAACAGGATCTTTATACAGAGGAGCTGGATGGCTGATTCCATGTTATACAAGAATAAAGACTGCAACCATCAACGGATGTGGAGTTTCTGTAACGATTGTGTTTGCCAGTTATTGCGTTACTATAGAAGAAAGAAGAAACTGTCCTTTAGCGTCTCTCAAGATAAACATTTCTAGGTGCTTCACAAGAACAAAAATAAAAATGTATTTAAAATTTTCATAATAATGACAAAATAAAACATTATGATTAAAAAAAGTGAGCAAAGGGAAAAAGAAAATCAGTAAGAAAGAAGTAATGAGTATGAGAATTGAATGAGGGGAAGACGATAGTGAAGAATCAACTGAAGGTCCCACCAAAGCCTGAACAGGCGAGTCTTCAGCTGCTTCTTAAGGGAGAACTCTGAGTCCACTGATCTCAGGCTCAGACGGAGAGAGTCTGGGGGCCACAGCAGCAGTTGTCACCTTTAACCTTTAGCCTGGTGTGCTGCATAACCAGTAGGCTTTGGTCACTGGAACTCAGGGACCTGCTGGGGGTGTAGGGACTAAGAAGATCACCAATGTAAGATGGTGCTTGTCCATGTAAGGCCCTATAGACCAGAACCAGGATCTTGAAATGAACCCTGAAGTTGACTGGCAGCCAGTGAAGCTGGAGGAGAAGCGGGGTGATGTGGGTGTGTTTGGAGGACTTGGTCAGAAGCCGAGCACAGGCATTCTGAACCACCTGTAGACGGTTCAGGGAGGTTCTGCTCAGACACGTGAAAAGAGAGTTACAGTAGTCTGTGTCATGTTTGGGGGAAGGCGCCTAACCCAAGACATGCAGAACACACAGACCAAAAAATTGGATGAAAAAAAATTTACAAAAAAGAACTGAAGTTGCACTGAGTGTCAGTGGTTTGTTCACAGACACAGGAGCTCTGCGTCTGGAGGAGGGAGAACACTGGTGAGTATTAGCAGGTATGTCCTGAGGTCCATTTATGTCCTAAGGTAGGTTCGATGGACTTACAGTCAGGTAAGAGTAGTTGGCTGGAGGAGAGAGCATGTCGAGAGCCAGGAGAAGCGCAGGAGAGGGAGCAAAGGTGGAGATGAGCAGAGCATCCTGGTGGATGGGAGACACAGAGCCGAAATGTCCGGTGAGTCGTTATGGAGAACGGTGAGTGGGTCCTGGAGGTTCTGAGTTTACAAACTCAGGAGTCCTGAGGTGAGTATCCAAATGGCTCCGCGTCCAGAGGGAAACACTGGAATCCAGTAGTTAAGTAAAATCCAAAAAGTCTAAATCCTAGAGCAAAACACTACTAGCAAAGATTAATCCTAGAGATCCTAGAGAACATGCGTGGCTGGGTACTACCAAGCTGTGGCAATCTTCCAGTGTCAAATTGTGTCCTCCATCCACCTTAAGTAGGAAGCACCCCGCTGATTGCAGATCCGGAACAGCTGGTGGCACTCCCTCTCCTGGCAAGACTCTAGAGATGTTAAGTGAATGAGGAGTACTCACCCCGGCTCATGACAAAGCGTGAGGAGATGAAGGTGAGGAGAACTGTCTCAAGTTCAGAGCGGGACAGAATGGGACTCAGCTTAGCAATGTTCCTGAGATGGAAGAAGGAAGAGCCAACAAGAGAACTGACATGAGAATCCAGGGTGAGAGCTGGGTCAAAGGTCACGCCAAGATTCCTGACAGAAGGTTTGGTGTGAGAAGCAAGCTGACCAAGAGAGTCTTTGACTTTGGGAACCAGCTTGTCTGGGGCACAGATGAGGACCTCCGTCTTATCTTCATTCAGCTGAAGAAAGCTCCCAGACATCCAGGTTTTGATAGAGTCTAAGCAGGTGTGTAACAGCTGCAGCTTAGACATCTCATGGGGCTTGAAGGAGATGTACAGTTGGATGTCATCTGCATAAAGATGGTAGGAGATTCCTTTAAAGGAGCTCAGGATGTGCTGAAGAGGAAGCAGATAAAGGAGGAAAAGCAGAGGCCCCAGCACAGAACCTTGTGGGACACCATGGGTGAGGGAGGTGGTGGAGGACCTAAACTTGGAGACGGCCACAGAGAAGGAGCGCTCAGAGAGATCCCATACCATACCAATTTTATTTATATAGCACATTTAAACACGGCATGAGAGCCGACCAAAGTGCTGAACAAAACACACAATAAAAACAATCAAAAATAAAAACTAAATCCATTAAAATCAAGTAATCCAACCCTAAAAGGAAAGGTAGAAAGGGAATAAGTTAGACAGAATTAAAAGCCAGAGAATAAAAGTGAGTTTTTAAACGAGACTTAAAAAGGGAAAGAGAGGAAGAGAGTCTGATCGGGAGGGGCAAGTGGTTCCAGAGCTTCGGTGCACAAACTGAAAAGGCGCGCTCCCCGCGGGACTTACAGCGAGAGCTAGGGACATGTAGGAGGTGTTGGTCAGCTGATCGGAGGGATCTTGTAGGGACATATGGGTGAATGAGCTCAGACAAGTAGCCAGGTGCTAAGTTATTTAGGGATTTAAACACAAAAACCAGGATCTTAAACTCTATCCGGAGATGGATGGGGAGCCAATGAAGATTTGCTAAAACCGGTGTGATGTGTTCCCGCTGCCTGGTGCCAGTCAAGAAGCGAGCTGCTGCGTTCTGCACTAGCTGAAGTCGAGCGAGAGTGGAGGAGGAGATACCGTATAGCACTGAGTTAGAGTAGTCGAGACGGGAAGTAATAAATGCATGGACAACTGAATGAAGATGATGCCTTTTTAAAATGGGCTTAACTTTAGAGAGACGCCTCAGGTGGTAATAACAGGTCTTAACTACCTGGTTGACATGAATGTCCATTTTTAGTTTAGCGTCCATCACAACCCCTAAGTTTGTGACACGGTTTTTCAACCCACTTGTGATAAATGGAAGGGTCAGTTGGGGACTTTGAGAAGTACCAGGGCTGAAAATGATGGCCTCTGTCTTAGCGTCGTTCAGCAAAAGAAAGTTTTCTGACAGCCAGCTCTTCACATCATTACAGCATTCAACAAGGGGCAGTAAGGAGTCATTAGGCTTCACAGAGGCATATAATTGGCAATCGTCTGCATAAAAATGGTAATCAATGTGGTGTTTTTTAAAAATGTCACCCAGGGGCAAAATATATAAATTAAATAAAAGGGGTCCAAGAATAGAGCCCTGAGGAACACCACAAGTCAAAGCCGCAGAGGGGGAGGCAGCACTACCCATCATAACATTAAAGGTGCGGTCACAGAAGTAGAGAGATAAGAGGAGAACCACTCCAGAGCAGTTCCTGATAGGCCTACCCAGTCTCTCAGCCTCTCCAGTAGCAGGTGATGGTCAACAGTGTCAAAGGCTGCAGTCAGGTCCAGCAGGACCAGAACAGAACAGTCCCCTGCATCACTGTGAGTCAGAAGGTCATTAGAGACCCTAAGAAGAGCTGTTTCAGTAGAATGAGCTCTACGAAAACCTGACTGGAAGCTATCATAGATGTTATGTTCATCAAGAGCAGCTGTGAGTTGTTTAGCCACAACCTTTTCCAAGATCTTGGAGATAGTGGTTTTATAGTGCCTGGATAACTGTAAACACAAATGTATCAAATACAGTAAACAAGAACTTGCTAAATGGCCTATATTCATATAGCGCCTTCTAGAGTCCCAAAGGGACAAGGCATGTTATAACACAACAGTCATTTCTCCATACACACATTCACATGCTGGCTGTGATGATCCACAATGTATTCACAGCACCCCTGGCACTAACTGCTATACACACTATGCGTGTCTGGTTCTGTGCGACCACCATCGCCAAGGCAGGTGAATAAAGCGTCAGACAACTTATTTTTAAAATGAGGGCACAATTCATAATAACAAGGTGCATATAAACAGGCTATGCTGTGGAGAGTGAAACTAATCATGGATGTAAGGATCAGTGTACACCGTGTGACGTTTTCAGTTGCTGCATTCAGCTCCAACTCAAACTGTACGACTCTCACAGAGCAAAGCTCACGAGTCATGTTCTCACACTGTACAGCCCAGTGCTGAGATGTGACCTGACGATACGTGTGGTAGCAACACGTCGGACCTAAAAATATGCCAAGAATCGTTTTTACACAACGCATCAGACCTTTGAGTCCAAAGGACCGGAGACTGTTGTGCTGTTATTGTTGTCTGCTGTCCTTGAGAGGCTTGCTGTAGTTGTAGGAGGACACATGGGTTAATGGGGTTGGAGGAGGAAGACTATTGAAAGGACGTAACCTAAGATTTTTGGATCTGTTTTATTTGACATAAACACAGCACACACACTTTTTTGAGAAATAGCTAAATTGGAAGACCAATAAGCTGAAAACATTTTTTTCATGCCTCGTAACAACATTCTAACTTAGTATAAATGCACTGCTCAAAAATAAAGATAGCACTTAACATGATGTGACTCCAAGTCAGTCACACTTCTGTGAAATCAGACTGTCCACTTAAGCCTAGTTTATGCTTCTGCGTCTCAACGCCATTATCCACCCTTGCAAGTGTAGAAGTGTAAATATGTTGTTTTTAAGCTTAATATATTACCTTTACTTATGACCAATAAGCTGTGATATTTTATATAAATATAGAATATCAACCTTATTAGTCTTTGAATGTTTAATCAGAAGAATTAGGATTCTTTGCTTTTTCAGGGATCAAACACACTTCGTATTCTTTCTTTCTTTCTTTCTTTCTTTCGGTCTTTCTTTCGGTCTTTATTTTGGTTTATAGCATTAACATAAAATTTCAAACAGAACAACAATATTAACAATCTTGAATTTAAACCAAAAAAGGAATAGGCAGAAGCAATGCTTATTTTAGCCTACCCTATTTTCCACCTAAGTTACATAACCAATATAAATTTCTTTTGTTTTCCCCAATATAAATAACCACAATGAATATTCATTAATGTCTATACATACTTTTTATACCCTGTAAATATGTAACACTTTACACCTGCTTTAAACTTTAGTAAAGAAGTACATTTCTTCAAATCTTCATCTAACTCATTCCACAGTTTCACACCAACAACGGAAACACATCTTGATTTCACATTAGTTCTGGCTTTTACACATTCAAACATAAATACACCTCTGAGATTATAATGATCATCTCTTGGTTTGAAATAAACTTTTATGCAATTTGGGATACTTTATGAAGAATCTCTAAGATTTTTACTTTAATAATATCTCCTAATTTTAGCGTTTTAGTTTGACTAAATAGGTTATGGGTTGGTTCGAGGTATCCCAATTTATTAACTATTCTAATCGCCTTTTTTTGTAATTTAAATACAGTCTCAACACACGTTTTACCTGCATTTCCCCAAACCTCTGCACAGTAAGACAAATAAGGCATAACTAAAGAGCTATAAATCAAAAACAAGGCTTTTTTATTTAGTACATCAAAATCAAATCAAATCATCTAAAGTATAGCAATAGATTTAGACACTTGCCGTTTGATATAATCACTATGTGGTTTCCAACTGAGTTTACTATCAATAATCACACCTAGGAATTTAGTTTCTGTCATAGTCTGCGTCTGCCCCCTCCTTTATGTGTCTCCTGGTGTCCTCCATCCCTCTCTAGATTCCCTTCTGTGTCTCATAGCGCCCTCATGTGTCCTTTGTCTGCATCTCATTTATGTGTTTTCTGTTTGTAGGCATTCGATCATCCCCATTCCCTCCAGTTGTGGCTCCAGCCTCTTTGTCCCCAGCTTTGTGTCTGTTGTGGGTGTGTGCGTGTCCATTCCCCAACTCAGTGTGTGTGTGAGTGTATTTGGGTGTGATTGTGTGTGTGAGTCCTTCCCTCAGTCTTTTAGTTCAGTGTTGTGTTCATCTGCCCTCCTTTGGTTCTGCTTCCCCATTTAGAGAAATTGTTGTCACCCGTCTTCCCTCCAGCCTCACTCCACACACCTGCTTCCTGTTTCCCTAATTGTTCCTCCCAGTCTATTTAAGCCCTGTCTTGTCTTTGTCTGGTGTCGGTCCATTGTTTGTTGTATTTCTGTCAGCGGTTGTTAGTGCTCTGTCTGAGCTTTGTCTCTTAGTCTTCGTGCTCCTTGTGAGTTTTTTGGTCTCCTGGTTTTTTTGTGCTCTAAGTGAGCTTTGGGTAAACTGTGCTCTGGACGTTTGGACTTTAGGCTCGCTACCTGGATTTATTTTTGTTTCATCCATCAAATAAAAGGATTTTAACTTTACATCATCTCCTGCCTCGTGTCATCCTGGGTAATCTGCATTTTGGGTTCTAAACATCCCCACAATGTGACAGAATGGACCGACACCAGACAAAGACAAGACAGGGCTTAAATAGACTGGGAGGAACAATTAGGGAAAGAGGAAGCAGGTGTGTGGAGTGAGGCTGGAGGGAAGACAGGTGACAACAATTTCTCTAAATGGGGAAGCAGAACCAAAGGAGGGCAGATAAACACAACACTGAACTAAAAGACTGAGGGAAGGACTCACACACACACACACAATCACACCCAAATACACTCACACACACTAAATTGGGGAATGGACACGCACACACAAACACACACATACACTCACACACGCACACACACACTGAGTTGGGGAATGGTCACGCATACACCCACAAAAGACACAGAGCTGGGGACAAAGAGGCTGGAGCTACAACTGGAGGGGATGGGGATGATCGAATGCCTACAAACAGAAAACAAATAAATGAGATGCAGACAAAGGACACATGAGGGCACTATGAGACACAAAGGGAATCTAGAGAGGGATGGAGGACACCAGGAGACACATAAAGGAGGGGGCAGACGCAGACCATGACAGTTTCATGTACTTGTTCAATTGGGACTCCATTTAAATACAGCTTAGCACCGTCATTGTCCCTGTTCCCTGAAAATATCATAAATTTGGTTTTATTTTCATTTAGTGATAGCTTGTTGTAATCAAACCATTTTTTAATTGAACCCAATTGGTTTTCAACCTCTTGTAATAATTTACTCATATATTTTCCCATACAAATGAAATTAGTATCATCTGCAAACATAATAAATTTTAACCGCGCCGATACAGAAAAGATGTCGTTCAGGTATAGGTTGAATAATTTCGGTCCTAGCACCGAGCCTTGCGGTACACCACATATTACTCTTTCAAGCTGTGAATCTATATCATGAACATTTACATATTGAAATCTACTGCTTAAATAACTTTCAAGCCATTGATGGTTTTACCACGAAGACCATAGTATTCACATTTCTTGAGCAGGTAAGTGTGATCAATTGTATCAAATGCCTTACTCAAGTCATTTAAGACAGCCACTACATAAAGTTTTTGATCCACTGCTGTTGCAATCTGCTCTACCAATTCCATAATTGCTGATGAGGTTGAACGATTCTTCCTAAACCCATACTGATGGTCATTTAAAACATCAAACTTGTTGATGAACGCTTCAAATCTAATTACAAAAAGTTTCTCAAGTATCTTTGAAAACTGTGGCAGTAAAGAGATAGGTCTATAGTTACAAGCTAATAATTTATCACCACTTTTATAAATAGGAATAACTCTGGCTATTTTCATTTGTTCAGGGACTGTGCCACTTGAAAAGGATTTATTACAAATATAAGTAAAAGGTTCAATAATGCAATGGATAACCTACTTGATGAGAGACATATCCATCCCATGAAAATCTAAGGACTTTTTACTTTTGAAACTATGTACCGCTTGGATCACATCACTTTGGCTTACACTGCTCAAAAACATTGTTTTGTTTTTTTTTTTATTTCATGGTTAATGTCAACTTCTGGCAGCTTTTTAGCTAGACTATGGCCAACACTCACAAAATATTTATTAAACTCATTTGCAATGTTCTTTTCATTTTTATTGTGAATATCTGTACCTGCTTATTTTGTATTTCTTATTAGTTTATTTAACACATTCCATGTACCCTTAATATTATTTTTGTGTTTTAGGAAAAGCTGATCATAATATTCCTTTTTTTGCTTCCTTATTATTGTAGTTTATTTTTTTTATATTCCTTATACCTTTTTTCTTTTTCCTTTGTTGGATTTTTTATAAAATCCAGATACAGTGATTTCTTTTTCTGGCAAGCCCTTTCCAATCCCCTAACAATCCAGGGTGGGGACCTTTTTTTAAGTTTTGCTTATGATATTTTAGAGGACAATGTTTATGATAAGCTCCCAAAAATATTTCTAGAAATGCATTATAAGAATTATTAACATCATCAACATAAACATCGGTCCAATCAGAGCAAAACAGTTCATATTTCAGAGCTTCAATTGCAACAGGAGTTTTTTTTCTAGTTGTGGTATAATTTACATTTTCCAGAGATGTTTCATCACTTCTCATCATTTCCACCACAGTAAACACCGGTAAATGATCAGTAATATCAGTTTAAAAAAAGGCCATTCTTTGTGATTGATTTATGAATATATTATCAATCAGTGTAATACTATCGGCTGTTATCCTGCTTGGTCTCAATATCAATAGAAGGAAACCTAAACTAAACATTAAATTGATCAATTCAGCTATTTTAGTATTATCATCTGATTTAAGCATATCAATATTAAAATCACCACAAATTAAAGTCATTTTGTTCCTACATTGCCCAAATAATGTTTCAATACATTCATTAAACTGATCTATAGAAGAACCAGGACTACGATGCATACAACTAATAGTGATGTTTCTGGAATTTTTACACTTAATTTCAATTGTCAGACACTCCAAATTCTCAACAATGAAGGTCATATTCGTCAGTATCGTACAATCAAAACCAGTCCTAACAAAAAGTGCTACCCCACCCCCTCTTTTGTTTTGTCTGCTCTGAGTAAACATTTCATAGCCATCCAGTTTATTCAATAACTCTTTTCCATCTTTGATCCAGGTTTCTGAAATTGCAACTACTGTAAATTTCTCCTTGAACTCATTTAGGTAATCTGAGATCTTAGATAAATTGTTGTAGAGACTTCTGCTGTTAAAGTGTATTAATCAAAATCCACACATACTCACTTTGAAGTCCTCTACAATATAATTGTCATGTTCTGGGGTGGAGATGGTGGACCTAGTGTGGTGGTGGGTTTCAGGAGGCAGAAGAGCAGGCAAACGGATGAAAAAATAAAAATATGTTTAATTGTAGCACGGGAGCGACAGGACAAACGAACATGCACAAACAACAGTGATCCGACAAAGACAGCAACAAGGAGGGAGGCATAAATACACAAGGGAATCAGGAACACATGGGCAGAGTAATGAGGGACAGGTGGGAACAGTAAGGTTAATCAAGGGCAGGAGAGACACAGACAGGGAGGCTGGGGCGGATCATGACAGTACCACCCACCCCCCACCCCCCCACCCACCCCCCCACCCCCAACCCGTAAGGGGCGGATACCAGACGCGGAGCAGGGGCCTCTGGGAACAGGCGGCACAACTCCGACTTACAAAGTCTCCACGAACTCAGACCAGGGGCGCGGAGCAGGGGCCTCTCAGATCAGGCGGCACCACTCCGATTCACGAAGGGTCTCTCGAGCTCGGACTAGACTTGGGACGGACAAGGAAACACAGGCTCGAACACTTGACTCGAACACTTGACTCGACACCAGGAACACTTGACTCGACACCAGGAACACTCGACTCGACACCAGGAACACTCGACTTGACACCAGGAACACTCGACTTGACACCAGGAACACTCGACTTGACACCAGAAACACAAAGACAAACTGCAGCAGCAGGCGTGGGACCCAGCAGAAACTGCAGCAGCAGGCATAGGACCCAGCAGGAACTGCAGCAGCAGGCATAGGACCCAGCAGGAACTGCAGCAGCAGGCATAGGACCCAGCAGGAACTGCCGCGTGGAGGACCTGCAGGCACAGACCCCGCAGGCGTGGACCAGGAAATGGTTGAACAGCGGGAGCGGCGCGAGGAAGCCCAGCTCGGCGGCAGGTACTCGACGTCCGGTCAGAGCAGGTGCACATCCCGATTTGCTGGGTCCATCGGCGGAGGCTCAGGTGAAGGGAAGCAGGAGAAGAGCGGGGAGACCAGCCCTACCACCCCGGAGAACAATGGCGTGCGTAGGGGGTGTAACTCCCTTGAGGCTCCAGGATCCGCGGCTTCCAGGAGAAGAACGGGACGGGGCGAAACAGCAGGAGGAGAATGACCCTGACCACCCCGAAGACAAATAGGATGCGCCAGGATCTCCCAGAGGACTTCGACCACCCCGAGAACAGGTAAGATGCGCCGAAAACACAATACTCCAGGCCAGAAATCTCCCTCTGCTGAAAGGGACAAAAAAGAAAAATAATCCTCCAGAAACAGAATGGTAAGGTCACCACAGGTCCAGGTTAGGTCGGATCATTCTGTCATGTTCTACGGGTGGAGATGGCAGACCATGTGTGGTGGTGGGTTTCAGGAGGCAGAAGAGCAGGCAAACGGATGAAAAAATAAAATGTGTTTAATTGTAGCACGGGAGCAACAGGACAAACGAATATGCACAAGCGACAGTGATCCGACAAAGACAGCAACAAGGAGGGAGGTATAAATACACAAGGGAATCAGGAACACATGGGCAGAGTAATGAGGGACAGGTGGGAACAATATTCACAGTCCAGGTGGGTGTTGCTGCAACCATTAATTTCTGAGTCAACTCCATTATATATCAGATTTGATTTATGATCTACATCACTGACAACCCTAAAAAATCTATTATTTCCTGATTTCTTGTAGTCTGCATTGTCCATGAACTAAATACCATCTTCTTCTCATCATTTAAGGTAAGACATTTATTTTCTAAACGAATTAAAAACAAGACAAGTTAAATAAGACAAATGTGATGGATGATTCTAAGAGGGTGGGATGTGGACGGTGTATGGTGATTTAATGGTGTGTGTTTATCAGAACCTTGTATCTAGAAGAACAGAGCTCTGGGTGTGAAAACGAATTGGTCTGCATTAAACTATGAAGTTGGTTCTTATCAAAACGGCATCAGACGCAATCTTGCTGTGTTCTATGTACCCTTGAGGAGACTCTCTTTCGGGTCCGAGATGTCGGGGGTCGGGTGACCCCAAGGTACCAAAGCTCATAGAAAAGGCCGCAGTATGACCAGGTTGGTCCAGAATCGTCTCCCGGATCACAACAGACAGATGAAGTCATTTGTGTCTAGAACAGCTGTTTCTGAATAGCTGAAGGAACCATTTTGCTGTGCCAGCTGTGGCGTGTAGGTTTTGACAGCTTGTCAAGAGATGCGGCGGCTAGAGAGTTTCCCCCGGTGGCCAGTCCGGAGTTCTGCTCAAAAACTAACTGAATCACTCAGCAAGTTTCTGTTTTAATATTCCCATATTATGATTACCTGGCCAATCGGGATGTGCCATGTTAAGAGGTGTTAACAAACAAACCTCAGAACATCACGCCTTCTTTCAGATACAGGATACTCTGATTTGTGGTTAAGAACATATCTATGTGAATGAAATCACTTTAACTTCATCATCTCGTCATGTGTATAAGTGTATGGCTGATTAGCTTGTCAAGTCATGTACGCTGATTATCAGACAAATGGATCATTGCAGGACAGTATTCATTTCAACCTTATTAACTAAGGCACAGAGTAATCAAAACATTTCATTTAACCATATTGTTCATTTCATTTAATGATTAATTAACTCATATGAGCTGAAAATGTTCATTATTCAAAGGCAGGAGGAATCCTGTGGAAGAGATAAGGGGTGTCATGGTCTGCATCCTGCGTCCCCCTCATGTGTCTCCATGTGTTCTCCATCCCTCTCTAGGTTCCACTTATGTGTCTCCGTGTGTTCCTCATGTGTCTCCTTGTGTTCCCCAGCCCACTCCAAGTTTTCCTCTTAGATTTCCTTCCCCCCTAGGTCCCCAACCCCTCCAGGTGTCCCTCTTGGATTCCCCTCATGTATTACCCATGCTCCCTGTGCCCATGCTCCCTGTGCCCCTTCTTGTCTTCAGCTCCCACCAGGTTTCCCAGGTTCACTCATTCTTTAGTTCTCCTTGTATTTATGTTATCTAGCCAGTTTTTCCCTGTAGTTTTCATAGATTCAGGTTTTCTTTTAGGTCCCTTCCCCACCGGTTTATTAGTTCTCCCTTTCTCCTCAGCTTAGTTTCCTCTCCCTAATTAGTAAACAGATTTCACCAGTTTTCCTCGGTTTCTCTCTCCCCACGCACCTGCAGCCCATCTCCGAATCATCCTGCCCCTTGTATAAAACCCTGTCTGTGTCCCAGGCCTAGTCCACACGTAGCCGGGTTTTTTTAAAAACGAATATCCGCCCTTCCAAAAACTTGCATCCACACCACCTTGTTTTAAAAAAAAACTCTGTCCACACGTACCCAGATAAATACGTTGTTAAGGACATGCCAGACCTGTAGGCGGCAGTACTTCCCCTATTCTTAACCTCATCCTTCGTCTGTGGTCTTCCGCAAGGAGCAGTAATTCCGCTTGCAAAAACAAACAAGCAAAAAGCGCTTGGACAATTGATAAAGCAAGCGCAGCTCTGAGGGCATCCATGCTGTCGGGTAGTGTAAACACAGGTCGCACACGTGATGTCAGCATTTTTTGTCGCGGAAAGTGACGTTGCGGACCTTAAAACTCCGGTTTTGTCTGTCCACACGCAGACACCCAAAACGGAGAAAACGCAGATCTTCACTATGGCCGGAGTTTTTAAAAAGATCCGTTTTCGTGTGAAAAAACTCCATTTTCGTGTGGATGACAGGCCAAAACGTAGAAAAATATCAACGTTTTGGCAGATCCCCGGCTACGTGTGGACAGGGCCTTAATGTGTTGTCGGTCCATTGATGTTTGTCAGCGTTGTTTTGTGCTGAGTTTTGCTTGGGGGTCGGTGAGGTCTTGACGTCGTGAGGAGGAATGCGGATCCACGAGCTCAAGCCCTGAGTGGAGAGATTCGGTGAGACAAGTTGATTTTGTCGCTTTGTCTTGTGGTACAGAGAGAAAATCCTAGGTGACTAGAGGTTAAATTGGTTTCTGAGCGTTTTAGCAGAAAATATAAACACAACTAAGCAGATTTCTGGAATGCTGTTTTGGTATGGTTGAGAGAGAATGGACCGGTGTGATAACTGAGACCCAAGCGAGAGGTGGCCTGGCTCGTGAGTGTTTAGCCTCTAATAGAAACGCAACTCCAGTTGTCATTGTTGGTTGTGATCGTCAGAGAGAAAGATAAACAGATACCAGAGATGCTGTATTGGCTTGGTTGTTTAACGTTTTTGCCAGAAATATTGGTCTAGTAATCTGTTGTTGCCTTAGATGTTGCCTGCTTTAATTGTTGTTTGGATAAATGAGAGAGTGTATGGGTTTGCTTTGTAGGAGTGGTATCTATGTATGGCGGGAATAAGGACTCACAAACACCTTTTGAATGTAGATGGTATATTGATGGAAATGTAAATCCAGCAAATGGGGAAATGATCTGAAAATCATCAGATGATTGATGGAAAACATGTTTCTCTGGTATTTTGGTAACCACTGACGTTTTGTACTTGTAGAGTAACCTAAAGAGAGATAGCACAAGAGAGAAAAATGAGAAAATTACAAATGAACTATCAGGATTATGGTTAGGAGGATACACAGAGCGGTGGAGAGAAAGAAAAAGGTTGAAAATGTGAAACAGAGAGGAGAAAGAGCCTGCCTAAAGAATCTGAACAATCACAGCTGTGCTCTGAGTCTGAGCCACCAAGGTCAATTGCGGCCTGAAGGTTACAACTAGAAAATAAAGATGAAAAATATAATTTGAACAGGTTCTCAGAATTGTAATTTACTCATTTGTTTTTGCTATTAAGCACAGCTGTTGAGTACTTTTTTGCATTTGAGACCCTCCGTGTGGACTTCAGTAAGTCCAGTCAACATATTCCATGTTCAGAATACACGCTGTCCACAGAGGTGGACATGTAGTAAAATTTTTTGCAAGTTATTAAATGTTACAAACAATATTTGTTGAAATTTGTTTCATTCACACCTAAAGATAAATGAAAGACATTGTTAAATAATCATGGTTGAAGATTTTATAATTCATGCATCAAAAGGTTGTTGTAGTTTTTTTTGTTTCCTATATATTCTTTGTTTTTATCTTCTTTAGTTTAGTCTTGTTCTGCACCTTGGTGACATAATACATGTCTATAAAGTGCTTTTATAAATAAAGGTGATGATGATGATGATTAAGCACTAACCAAATATTTAGTTCCTGGTATTCTGGTGATTAATATAATTTGAACTATAAACGGTGTCACTTTTAGTGGCTGAAAGAGAAAGGGTTTTAGTGGAATCCCTCAATTTGAGACACTGACTGTATATCAGTACTTGGTAGTAAAGAAGTGCCCAAATAAAAGCTAAGAGTGTATATTTTAGTCAAAACAGTAATCCCAGACCAGCAAAACTATTGTCAAATTGCATTTTATCTCCTTATTTTTGTTTATTTTTAAATATTTGTCCCTGACATTTTAAAATAAGACAAGGGAGTTCTCAGCAAATGACAATCGAGCCCGGGCAACAGCAGATTTGGTGTGCAGCACCTGTTGAAGTCGAAAACTGCATTTCGAGCACTCTAAAATATCGGTTGTCATGAACTGAATCTCCTGATGTCTGTCAAATGTAGAAACTTGTTCAGTTCTCCGATTAGCGGACATTGTGATCAGAACAAGGGGAGAAACTGTCTGGAAGTAGAATTAAAATGAGACAGCAGATTAAAGCTGTTGAAGGGAATTTTCATTTAAAAATTTTTGATTGTTTAATTCTTCATGTAATCCCAGATTGGGAACTTTGAAATGCTTTGACACAGAATTTCACGCTCCTCTGTGTCTCGGTTAAACAGCAAGCAAGCATTGCTCATTTATTTGTTTATTTTTTTATTTATTATAATATTTTTTAAACAGTACATATCCAAAACATTTAACTTAAATTTAACAAACACAGACATTTCAGAAAAATACATTTACAATGTTATTTCAAATTTTATTAAAAAATTTATTTTTTTAGTCAAATTCACAAGTTGTGTTCACAAAAAGCTATGGAGATAAAAACCTTTTTAAATGGTGAGCAGCAGAAACATGTATTTTTCATTCTGATCATTTCTTTACTCATGAATTGTACAATTTTTATTTTGTTTTACAATTATGTCTTGAATAACTAAGATCAATTTATGGTTTGAGTGAACATTAATATCAATATGATTTATTAATACTGGCTTTTGTTGGGGGGGCAGCGATTTTTTTAAGGGTGACCATGGCCACCCCTGGCCACCCCTTGAAGGGTGGTCTTGGTTGACCTGCAAAAGCAGAAACCTTCACAGTCAAATGCTACAGCTTTATCACCCACACCTTTACAGCACACCTTTGGGACTGATCTGCACCTGATGGAGATTAACTGTGTAGGAAGAGAGGAAGTTTCTCCTGTTGATGGTGCTGCTTCATCTAATTCAGGTTGGTAAGAGGCTCTTCATCCAGCTGGTTTGGTCAGAAACAGAAAAAACTGGTGAATTAGTCTTAATAAATGTTGTGATGTTCTGCTGAGCTGTGGTAGCTTCATGGAGGCGGCCATTGGCCTGAACACTGCTGCTAACCACTTAATCATTCTCACTCTCCAGATTATAACATTTTACTCTCTTTGACATTGAATGTGCTACTATTACCTGTTTAATTATAGATTCACTAGGATAAATACAATAATGTTTATCTCTCACCAATATTTACTAACAAATCACAATGTAACCATAGAAACACTACTTCGTATATATGTTGTGTGTGTGTGTGTGTGTGTGTGTGTGTGTGTGTGTGTGTGTGTGTGTGTGTGTGTCTGCTCTGTCTTCTCCATCCCCAGTGAGTGAGCTGCTTATACTGAGCCAGGATCCTCTGGAGGTTTCTTGCAAATAATGGGGGCCTTTAAATATGATGCTTCAATTTATACAAAATATCGGGGTTACTTTAGTTTTTATTTCCTCTATTTCTGCATAAAATACAAAAGATATTTGATTTGCCCTTTTCTTGTGTTCTTTCACCCTCCCATCCTGCAGGAGGCAGTGATATCTTCTTTGTCTCCGTGCGTCTGCCGCCAAAATGTTAATTTCACAGAAGAACCATTTCGCATTTTGGAAGATCTCAACAAAGCAGACCTGTTTCAATTTAATCAAAAACGTCAAAAACATTTTTGAAAACCGACAATGTACGCCAGGACGAATGCAGGGAGCACGCATGGAGACTTTCAGGACAGAAACGGAGTGAACTACGTGTCATCGACAGAGTCTTTCGGCCACTGCTCTCAATTGTTCTGGAAAAAGGACCCGAACGATTCAGGAGTAAGAAAGCAATTTCTTAGCCGGCAAACGGCTAGTGAATACTGCTCTTGCTCACAGTCACTACCTGGAGCATATCGCTGTCGGGCCAGGTTTAGTTTTGTAGTTTAAGAAGGGACCGGTGTTGTTAGACAGCTGAATGACTGAACAATCTCATCTCGACCTCTCGATTAGCGCCTCCAGGCCTACCTTTTTAGCTGCCGCGGAAGCTAAGTAGCTACTCTTTCCAGCACAGTTTTGCTTTGATTACACCTCAGTAAATGGTCCAAGAGAAGTAAACTTTGTTTTTAGCCACATTTTATTGCTGTGTCATAAAAAACCTTGGTCAAAATATATTTTAATTTGTCGAAACATCCGCGAGCATTAGCCTGTGCTAACTTCTGTTAACACTAGCTTATTTAAGCTAACACTAGACGAGTTTGTTTAAAGCGGTGCTGTATGGGTGTGTTGTGTTTTATTACGACGTTTTCTGCTGAGTAGACGGAGGCAGGTTTAGGTTGAAGACTAAAATTATCAGCCAACAGCGCAAAGTAAACACAAGCAGACAGCCTGACAGGAAACGACAGCGGAAGACTCCCCGCGGAGCAGCATCTAAGGTCTCTTTGTGATGCTAGAGCGCAGGTTCAGTCTTCCCTCCTGACTCTGCACCGTGCACAGACCCACACGCCTATCTGTTGTCGGCTATAGGCGAAACATTTATGGCTTTCATTGCCAAATTGACAAAGTCACGTTCAAGAAATAACATTTTACTGTGGTCTGTGTTTTCATTAAAGAAATCTCCCTAACTTGAGCACATATGGTGCCTACACAATACATGAACTGATGGTCTCGGTTTAAAGGCAGCTGCTTTTATTCGTTTGCTGCTTTTAGCCGTGCCTCTTGATCTTCCCTATTGTCCATCGTTATTTTTGAGATTGTACTGGAAGAAAATGAAATAAATTCTTCCATTTGACTGAAGCTCTCCTCCACTTGTACCCAGAGAACAAAACCCTTGTTCAGTTTTGTCCATTGTGCAGCGATGTGGGGGCGTTAGCAGATGTCAAACCAGTCGAAACGTATTTTTTTATATAACAAACTGTGCTTTTTGTTCATTTTTAATTTATACATTTCTTTCATAGCCAAGTTCCACCATCAGCTGGTGTGATCAGCTGCCTTCATCCTCAGCATCACTCTCCAGCTCCGCTCTCTCCATGGAGTCACGAGCTCCGCCTCCACCAGCAACAACAGCATCAGATGACATGGAGTCCGATGAAAGGCCGTACGTCTGCGATCTGTGCAGCTGTGCCTACAAACATGCCAGCTCGCTGCTCAACCACAAGCTCACACACAGGACAGGAGACTTCAAGTGAGGGTTCAAATCTCTGGCTTCTACCTTTTAAATGTGCCGCTGTCATTAATCTCAACTCTAATCTTGAATCTGCTCTCATCTCAATCAAGGTGCGATTTCTGCAGCAAACCCTACACCAACTACATGTCTCTGCGCAATCACATGCGAATTCATGGCCAGAAGCGTTACATGTGCGACCTGTGTGGGAAGGCCTTTCGCCTGGCAAGGTACCTCCGTAACCACCAGAGAATACACGACGATGGGCCCAACCGCTTCGACTGTCCTTCCTGCTGTAAGAGCTACAGAACCATGCTGGAGTTGGCGCAGCACCGCTGCAGTGCAGCGGCGTCCCATCAGGTACATTTGAGTGCTGTTGATGTCCTGATCTGTGATTGCTCATAATGCAAGACTGTAAGCACGTGGTTGTTGTAACGATGTTCAAGCAAGAGCAAATCGGATGGATGGATGGATCAATCAGTCGATTTGAACAGCAGACATTACAACAGTACGAAAATGAGCCAGAAGTCAAGGTAGTCTGCAGGGTTTCCTCTAGGATAGTTTTAAATCATGTTGGTGGCTGTGTGTGTGTGCATGACTGTGAGACAACATGGTTTGTCCAGGTAATCTACTCGTTACCCCATCTTCCTCAGGTCCCTTCCTCTTCTGAAAATATTTAAACTCATTCGCTGCCAGCCGTTTTCTGATCAGAAAGCCCATGACTGCCAGCATTTTTGAGCATTTTTACGGTTTGTAGAAGAGTCACAGAATATTGTGCTCTATGATCACGTGAACACCAAAACTACCAGAAGACAGAGTAGACTCACTTCTCACATCAGGAAGAAGATTTTCCATTCTTTCACAACCCGTTGTCAAAGTGTGAGCCGCAGAAGCTTTTCTGGTTAGCGCCTCGCTTCAGGCATGGCGGTGTCCCAAACCAACCTACCAATTCATGGATCGTCTGCTTCCTGATGACGTGACGCGTAACACACATGGATGAAATCAGCTTTAGAGCCGTGGTGTTTACGCTCAAGGTGCACGAGCTCGTTCCCACTCTCGCCCTGTTAAAAACACGCAAAGGCGGTTGGATTTAGAATGACGACTTTAGTCGTGATTGGCAGTGAATGAGTTAATGCATTCATCTGAAAATACAACCAGGAATGAGTCGACAGAAAACGTACCTGACCTTAAGCGAAGTAGAGCTGAAACATTACGCACGAAGGACAAACTAAAGAACTACGACACTGTCGTTCAAATGCAACCAACCTTAACGTCAGGGTCGTTTGAATAAAAACTGCATTTGACTTGAGTAAAAAAAAAAGGTGCTTTAGAAAAATATTATTAATATTGGTCTATAAATAAATAATATATATCAGAGTTTTTCCTGCATTCAAATTAGCGTGGCGGCCGCCTCCAGCTAATTTTGTGCCGCCCCAGCCTGATTTCACTCTGCCCCCAGCTATATGGATGTTATTTTAACTGCAGTTGCAGCGTTGCACCACTACTGGGCGCTGTATCAGCAGCGGTGCACAGAAAGGCGCTAAAACCGCTGCAGAAAAAGATCAAAAATGGCTTTTCTTGCTAGTTGTTACATATCTGTGGTTGGTGCTACTGACGTCCTGATTTCCCCCAGGCCCCTCCATATCAGAGCAGGGCTGTACAGTGGTGTCTGAGCGTGTCTGTCTATTTTTAAACGTCGCACTGGTGCAACATCTTTGCATTACTATTTTCGCCAGAACTTTATTGAACAAAAGTAAATTACGTGTAAGAAAAATGCTTTTTACTGGCGCACGGTGTGGTCATCTGGATGCAGTGGAGGAAAATAAAGGAATCCGCAAAGGCAGAACCGGTCCAAAGTTTGGGATCAAAAGTGCAGCTACACGCAGATTGGCTAATGCTAAAGCTAACGGGTAGCAGTCTCACGATCAAGTGGCGCACAGAAAAACATATGATGGTCGTAAAACCAAGACTAAACTCTACAAGTGGATGAAAAGTCCCCACCATCCTGTTTATTCTGCATCCTGCAGCGCTACGGATCAGAACCGCTGCAGATACAAGTCACACAGGAGCAGGAAGTACGGCAAGCCGTTGTAGTATATAATTCACAAACGCTTCTATCTTTGAACATAATTTAAACTGGATTATTGCCAACCCGTACATAATAGACATGCCACCATTACATTGTTAGCAGCAGAAATTAAATGTTATCACCATTTCCAACACAAATGCATGTTAATGAAATGCATTATATTTTATTGGATATATTTATGTGTTATTTTGACTGAGATGAGTGTTATTAATACAAACCTAAAATGTTACTTAAATGTATTTTTAACTATAAATATCAGATGGGGCAAAAGGGAACTAAACACCAATCTGATGCACATTATTGAGCCTTTTATAATATTTATCCTTTAGAAAAGTGAGGCAGTTGAATGCACAGAGTGTGTATGTGCTGGCGCACGGTCAGGATGGTACCACCTCTGCCTCAGTTTGAGCCAGGAAAAACCCGATGTAAAGGAAAACCCCCGTATATATTGGCCCAAGTCTGTTTGTCTGCATGTTTAGTGAGAGAAAGAGGTTTTTGTATTTATTATATTATAATAGTATCATTAGTCCATGTAGTTGTATTTATTTTACTTTTATAGCACTCATCACAGACAGAAAATCACAAAGGGCTTCACAAAACTCATAACAGTCTTAAAACAGAAATAAATTAAAATCTGAATAAATGATAAATGACCCGCATTTGTATAGCGCCTCTCAGAGTAAGGACTCCAAAGCGCTTTACACTACAGGGCATCATTCATCCATTCACACACATTCACACACTGATGGTGCGCCCTGGGGCCATCGGTCCCTCCGACCACCACCAGCAGGCAAGGTGGGTAAAGTGTCTTGCCCAAGGACACAACAGCAGAGTTCTCTGTCCGGAGCCAGGATTGAACCTGCAACCTTACTCGACTTGATTACTAGACAACCCGCTCAACCTGTTGAGCTACTGCTGCCCACAAAAACAAATGAATAAAATTATAAAATACCATAAAACAAATGAAAGATGATTACATTCATTTCATTGTGTAATTTCCCACTAAGACCCAAACATCTGCTAGTACGATGGACTTCTGCTCATAACGGGGTCGATGCTGACGTTGGAAGTGAACCCAAGCTGCTTCTGCTGAGTGAAGCTCCTCCAAACCGAGGCTCATCTATGGCACAAAAACACGGTCATAAGTTCAGCTCAAGTCAAAAGCAGCACAGCATCCGATGACCTCATTGACGACTTTGCATCCAGAAAACGGAGACGTGTGCATCTGCAGAAGGCTTCTTCCATTGTTGAATGAGGCTGTTCATTGGCCACTAAGTTGTAAACTTCATTAGCACCAATGATGGTCATTTGCATTCAAAATACCCACAATGACTGTATCATTAGACGTTTGCCAATGACCTGGCCTGTTAGTGTGCAGTGACAAATGCAGCTTTCTGTTTTATTTATTGCCATTAGAATTATTTGATAATATGAAACTGGATTTATCTCATTCACACGAGCAGTAACACTGAGAAATGTTTTCCCAGTCTGACAGTAAGGATATAAGGTGGTTTAATTGGGCCTGATTGCTGCAATCCTGATATTTAAAAAAAAACTCACCAGTGAAATCTCAGCCCTTGAAACAGCAATCCTAAGTATTTTTTTCCTTTTCTGAACTTTTCATAAACAGTTCCTCTTTTCATCATAGGCTGAATGAATGAGGGGAAACTGCTAATGCTTCCATAAATCACATGTTTAATCAGCCCTTCCAAGTAGACCAGGCTCACACATGTATGTACAGGTGCTGGTCATACAATTAGAAAATCAGGACAAAGTTGATTTGTTTCAGTAATTCGTTCAAAAAGTGAAACTTGTATATCAAATTCACTCATTACACACAGACTGATTTATTTCAAATGTTTATTTCTTTAATGTTGATGATTATAACTGGCCACTGATGAAAATCCATAATTCAGTATCTCAGAAATTACAATAAATTAAGACCAATGCCCTAAAAATAAGATTTTTAGAAATGTTGGCCAACTGAAAAGCATGAAAATGAAAAGTATGAACATGTACAGCACTCAGTATTTAGTTGGGGCTCTTCTGGTCTGGATTACTGCAGCAATGCGGTGTGGCTATGAATGGCATCTCAAGTGTTTGCTACACATAATGAATCTTATTAATCAAACGGCAGCATGAAGTTTCTAACAAATCAAATGGAGCTCTTCACTCATTTGGCCAATCAGGTGGGTTGTTATAGGTTAGGTGCCCATCCCCTAGGCAGGCGGCACTTAGTTTGGATGGCTAGCAAACACCTGAGTTTGTTCTGCTTAGGGATGTCCCGTTTCAATATCGATATTGAAAGTAATTTGATATCGGCCCAAAAACACCGTAAATCGGACCGCGTCAAAAATCTCAGATATAAGCATATTTATATATAATTAGCAACCAATGGTAAAAAAAAATGTCTTTTTTCATACTTACTGTTATTGGGTCTCCGATTGAGTATTATCACTTGATCAAGCCTTTCATCCATTCCACACCACGAAATAGTTAGAAGTATGTATGATTTGTGCTGACGTTGTATCGGATCGATATCGGTTAATGCTGAAGGCTGCAATATCTGCATCATATCTGAAGTGAAAACGTATCGGGACATCCCTAGTTCTGCTCTTTCTGATGATTCTGTGTTTCTGCGCGATCCACTGATTGCCTTTGAAGTTCATTTTATTCCCTTTCCATGTATGTTTTGCTCACAATTTTTCTATTCCTTTTTGAAAATAACGTTTAGTAATTTTTCATTTTTTTTAAAATTGTTTTTAAATTTCTTGTTCTTAAGTTGAGTATTTATTTATTGCAATAATATCGCAGGTTTTCCCAATAGCGTGCAACCCTACTCAGAAGCATCAGACCTGAATGAACTAGAGATGTTTTGTAAAGAAAATGGTCCAAAACACCTTCAGCCAGAATCCAGACTCTCATTGGAAGCCATAGGAAGAGTTTAGATGCTGTTATTTCTGCTAAAGGAGGAGCTACTAAATACTGACTCCATTTCTCTTTGTGGTGCCCAAATATATGCACCTGCCTAACTTTGTTTAAACTATTATTGCACACTTTCTGTAAATCCTGTAAACTTTGTTTCACTTCTCAAATATCACTGTGTGTGTCTTCTATATGATATATTTAACTGAAAGTTTTTATCGTAACAACCAGCGATTTATACAGGAAACTCATGAAGATTAACAAAGATGCCCAAACCTTTGCACCCCACTGACTGTGTGTGTGTGTGTGTGTGTGTGTATATATATATATATTACATATTATTCAAAAGCTAGAATTCTTGTGATATCAATGATATTTGCCTATCAAGCGTTCAACCTTAACTGTAGACATAATGAATAATGGGCCATTCCCATCTGTACCGGGTCGGCCCGGGCCGGGTAGCGTAGGTTGTTTACATATCTGGGTAGCCTGGTATTTTTCCGGGCCAACCAAGGCTCATTCTCAGCGCTCTTCTCGAGGGGGTCTGCTTCAGGCCGACCAGGGCCAACACACCCACTGCTGACAGCAAATTCACACCTTCCATTAGAGCAAGCCTCTGATTGGTGGGTAGAATCAGCCCACATGGGCTTAAGGCAAGGATGTGTGGAAACAACCGGGCCAGGCTGGGGCCGACTGGGGCTACCCGGCCCGGGCCGACCCGGTACAGATGGGAATGGCCCATAGATGCACGGAAAATTTGGCCACTTCAAATTTTTGGCTGAAAATGAACCAAAATTGCATTTTTGGTTTTCATCCAAAAGACCCAAATGCTGTTTTGGTTTCATCTCGCTCCGACCTCATGTGGCTACTTGTATTGGCTTCATAAAAAACATGCATTTGTACTGATTTCAAAAGTCAAAATTTCCACTTTTAGTAATGCTGTTTTATTATGATCATTGTTTTCATTCGGGATTTGTTTTGAGCAAAACGGGAAAGACGTGAAGCGAAGCGGCTCTCACGTGATTGTTTTTAGACCAATAAGGTGCATGCATTTAGCCAACAGAAGTCCAACATGGTAGTGTACTCGGAGTCCCAAAATGCAGCAATTATAATTTCAGTATCTTAGAAACTTTTGAATTCATGAAAAAGAAGATTTTTATGGAAATGTGGAGCTGCAACACGCCTAAAGTAACACTTTGTCCTCGCTGCTACTCTCCGAATCCATGTTGTCGGCTCAAACATTCAGTGATACTTCAGTGCTGCAGCTCGTGTCAAGAGGAACAGACTTGTGTGATGAAGCAGTAGGACCTTTTATTTATATCCATCCCTCCATTTTCATCCACTTATCCGAAGTCGGGTCGCGGGGGCAGTAGCCTAAGTCAAGAGGCCCAGACTTCCCTCTCCCCAGCCACTTTGGCCAGCTCCTCCGGGGGAATCCCAAGGCGTTCCCTGGCCAGGTGAGAGAGATAGTCCCTCCAACGTGTCCTGGGTCTACCTTTAGGTCTCCCAGTTGGACGTGCCCGGAAAACCTCACCAGGGAGGTATCCAGGAGGCATCCTGACCGGATGCCCGAGCCACCTCCACTGGCTCCTCTCGATGTGGAGGAGCAGCGGGTCTACTCTGAGCCCCTCCCGGATGACAGAGCTTCTCATCCTATCTCTAAGGGAGAGCTCAGCCACTCTTCAGAGAAAACTCATTTTGGCCGCTTGTATCCGCGATCTCATTCCTATGGTCACTACCCAAAGCTCATGACCATAGGTGAGGGTAGGAACGTAGATCGACCGGTAAATCGAGAGCTTCGCATTCTGATTCAGCTCTCTCTTCACCACGACAGACCGGTACAACGCCCGCATCACTGCAGACGCAGCACCAATCCGCCTATCGATCTCACGCTCCAGTTTTCCCTCACTCGTGAACAAGACCCCGAGATACTTAAACTCCTCCACTTGGGGCAGGACCTCATCCCTGACCCAGAGAAGGAATTCTACCCTTTTCTGAATCAATACCGTGGTTTTATTTATATATAATTTATTATTATTAAGTGTACACGAGTCAAGTGAAACATTTTATTTTCAGTTTTAATTTATATTGTGTACATATTAGTGATGTTGGTACACATGGTAGCCGTACATACTATGGTTCTAATTATTTACATATTTAATTTAGGTGTTTTGTTTTCCAGTATTTATTTATTTTTGTTCATCCCTAACAATAAATAACCAAAGTTTTGTCAAACCATTCGGAACTTCCATATGTCCAACTCACCGTTTGAAGACTCAGCTTACTGACAGCGGAGCCATTTCCAACAGGAGTCATCTGTTTACGTCCAGAAGTCCAATAAAATTTCTCCCAATAAATTAGTTGGTCCAAAACAAGTCTTGCATTCCCAATCCAACGTGGTTTACCTCAGTAAAATATTTCCTTCAGTTTGCGACTTTCATAATCATTAGCGATTGGTCGATAGGTCAAAAGTACCGCCCTCTTTTATATTGTGTGTAGTGCCAACCAACTGCTGTGTAGTACAATGGGTACAGAAAGTATTCAGACCCCCATCAATTTTTCACTCTGCAGCTATTTTCTAAAGTCAATTCAATTAATTTTTTTCCTCATTAATCTACACACTCCATCCCATAATGAGAGAAAAACAGAAGTTTAGAAATGTCTGCAGATGTATTGAAAAGTAAAAACAGAAACATCACATGGTCCTAAGTATTCAGACCCTTTGTCAGTATTGAGTAGAAGCACCTTTAGAGCTAATGCAGCCGTGGGTCTTCTCGGTAAAGGTGTAACAAGTTTCTTACACCTGGATGTGGGGATCCTCTCCAGTTCTGTCAGGTTGGATGGTGAACGTTGGTGGAGCCACCTTTAGGTCTCTCCAGAGTTGCTCAGCAGGACTCTGGCTGGGCCATTCAAGAACAGTCAGAGAGTTGCTGTGAAGCCACTCCTTCATTATTTCAGCTGTGTGCTTAGGGTCGTCGTCATGTTGGAAGGTAGACCTTCAGCCCAGTCTGAGGTCCTGAGCACTCTAGAGAAGGTTCTTGTCCAGGACATCCCTGTACTTGGCCGCATTCATCGTTCCCTCGATTGCAACCGGTCATCCAGCATGATGCTGCCACCGCCATGCTTCACTGTGGGGACTGTATTGGACAAGTAATGAGCAGTTCCTGGTTTTCTCCACACACTCCACTTAGAATTAAGGCCCAAAAGTTCTATCTTGGTCTCATCAGACCAGAGAATCTCGTTTCTCACCATCTCTGGGTCCTTCAGGTGTCTTTTAGCAAACTCCATGTGGGCTTTCACGTGTCTTTCACTGAAGAGAGGCTTCTGACGGGCCACTCTGCCATAAAGCCCTGACTGGTGGAGGGCTGCAGTGATGGTTGACCTTCTACAACTTTCTCCCATCTCCTGACTGCATCTCTGGAGCTCAGCCACAGTGATCTTAGGGTTCTTCTTTGCCTCTCACCAAGGCTCTTCTCCCCGGTAGCTCAGTTTGGCTGGATGGTCTGCTCTAGGAAGGGTTCTGGTGGTCCCAAACGTCTTCCATGTGAGGACTATGGAGGCCACTGTGCTCTTAGGAACCTGAAGTGCAGCAGAGATGTTTTTGTATCCTTGGTCAGATCTGGGCCTTGCCACAATTTTGTCTCTGAGCTCTTTAGGCAGTTCATTTGACCTCATGATTCTCATTTGCTCTGACCTGCATTGTGAGCTGTAAGGTCTTATACAGACGGGTGTGTGGCTTTGCTAATCAGGTCCAATCAGTGTAATCAAACACAGCTGGACTCCAGTGAAGGTATAGGACCATTTCAAGGATGATCAGAAGAAATGGAAAGAACCTGAGTTAAATAGGATTGTCACAGCAAAGGGTCTGAATACTTAGGGCCATGTGATATTTCAGTTTATCTTTAATAACTGGCCCCGACAGAGCCCTGATCTCAGCATCATGGAGTGTGTCTGGGATTACATGGAGAAAGGTGAGGACGCCTTCATCCACAGAACATCTGTGGTTAGTTCCCACACATGTTTGGAACAATCCACCAGCGTAGTTCCTTCAACAACCGTGTGCAAGTGTACCTAGAAGAACTGATGCTGTTTGGAAGGCAACGGGTGGTCTGACCAAAACTGAACTGGTTTAGAGTTCTCTCTTGTTCATTCCCTGCTTTTTGTTGGATTATGAAAATAAATGATTAAGACTTCTATTTATTTTTAAACATTCTTCGTTTACAGCGCACACACACACACACGCACACACACACACACACACACACACACACACACACACACACACACGCGCACACACACACACACACACACACACACACACACACACACACACACACACACACACACACACACACACACACAAACACACACACCCCTATCCAGCAATGAAAACTCGTTGCAGTAACTGAGAAACAAGCCCTCAGATCCGGGGGTGTACCAGAAGCTCTTTGTTCTGGTGCCAGGCCCTGAGTTGTATGTGTGTATGGAGGTTCATGGTTGACAACAGTATTATTTCCTTTTATTTGTACGTATTATAATCTATTATGTTTTTCTTGACCCTTTGTCCTCTTTTCAGCGCCAGCTTTTCCATGTTTCCAGCCCACACAGTGTGAGTGTGCATGTGTGTTTGCATCGGTGTACTGAAGCAGGCTTAGTCCAGCGTTAGGCTGAGTTTAAGGTCAGACTCAGGGTTAGTCATCACTCCCGCAGACGTTAATTGAAACTTATTTGTGTGTTTGTTTGTTTGTTTGTGTATGTGTGGGGTTGGTTCGTAAGAACCGGTTCAGCTGCCCGTCCTGCTTTAAGAGCTACAGAACCATGCTGGACCTGGCCCAGCACCGCTGCAGCGCCGCGGCCAAAAACCAGGTTGGTGTGAGCGTGAGTGCGCACGTGTGAAGCAGTCGCCTGAGCGATGTGTAGTTGTGGGCCAGGGCTAAGATCAGGAAATGTTACACATGTGATGGGCAGGATGAACTTGCCCGTCACGCATGTCGAACCTGGGTCGACGAAGCCTCCGACGTCTGTAAACAAACACGCATTAGCCACACTTTATAACAGCCCAGCAACACGCGATACATTAGATGAAACAAAGGACCACTTACAGATGGTAATGATGGACTTCCTTTGGGACTGCGGTTTTTTTCAGCCGCCTGAGGCTCCTTCGCCCGCTGTGTTGTATCCACGCGCCATGCAGTGGCGGCTTACAGCGGTGCTTTGTCCTAATGTAGTCCCAAGTCTAAACCTGCTCCTGGAATTCCTTCGTGTTACTTCTTACTTTTCGTTAGCAGTCCACGTGATTATTGGGCTCACCAGGAACTCGAGTCATTTTAATCACTTTTGCACACAAAATGCTAACTTCTGCTATTCGCTTCCATTGTTTATGCTAAGCTAAAGCAGACAGATGGCTGCCAGACCAGGAGAATTACTGCGCTGGTTACTAAATGCTTTTCTCTCACTTATCTAACTCTGGGAAATACAGAAATAGACAAAGTTTCACTTAGGGGTGGAATGTCCTTTCAAGTAGGTGCTATACAAATACAGGCCACTCACCATTACCACATGAGGAATAAACTTATTTTATTTTCATGGTCACAGATACAATGTTTTTTAATAAAAATCTGTTACGAGGGTTTCTACCTTACTGAATGTAAATTAATTGTAAAAATACATACGTCATCAAGTAATTACCAAAGTATTCTCAGATAGTCATGTATACATATATAAACCTATCATTTCCATGTTCGTAAAGGAAATGTTTATTTCTGTTAACAGTTGTTTACCTTTTCATGTCATAGCGACACAAATTAATTAATTTAAAAAAATTTCATATTTATTTACAAATTGCTGAACAATATTCACATTGTCTTGATTACATGAGTAATCACATTATTATGTAGGGATGTTCTCATCACGTATTTTTTTCCTGATCCGATCCAAGTCTGCCCATACCGACTCCCGATCTGATACATTTCAGCGAAGCGCTAAAATAGAAATAAAACACATCTGTTTCACTTTCACATACACTGATTAAAAAAATTTGTGCGTACATACATATATATATATATATATATTTATTTATTTATTTATTTATTTATTTATTTATTAGGGATGCACCTAATAAAAGTTAACCGATACCAATGCAGTTGCTTGAAAATGGCTTTGCTGTAACTTGTCATTTCTGTTCACCTAATATTTTAGTTTTGTGATCATTTCTAGTCATATACGGTATTTTACTTTTTATCTACCTCACAGTCCTTTCCTGTTAAAAGCAGAGAAGAAAATAAAATCTGTATTCCAATTCATAGCATTTTTTGTGTGGTAGAAGTATCGGTAATCGGTATCGGCGAGTACTCAGATCAAAGTATCTGTATCGTATCGGTTTGGAAAAAAGTGGTATTGTTGCATCCCTAATTTAAAAATATAATATAATACATCAAACTTATATGGCGCTTTTTAGGACATTCATGCACTCTCACATTCACACACTACTAGTGATGGTAAGCTGCTACGTAGCCACAGCCGCCCCGGGGCGGTCTGACAGAGGCGAGGCTGTCTGCCCCTCTGACCACCACCAACACAGGCAAGTTGGGTGAAGCGTGTTGCCCAAGGACACAACAGCAGAATACCCCTGGTGGGAGCTGGAATCGGACCCATGACCCCTCCGACCTTGAGGCAGCCTGCTCTACCTCCTGAGCTACTGCTGCCCCATGGATACAAAATGTATATTTTTAAAAGTAGCAGCGTTTCTCATACTTAAAGTTGTTTACTTCCACAATTTGCTGCTATAGGGAGCCTAAGTCACTTCCGGACGATGGGTTCCCGTAAGTAAGAAAAAATGAACGCAAGTCAACGGAGCTAAAAATGGTATTCACCAATTCAGCTTGTTTTGTACCATGGATTTCACACATGATGTCCGTGAATTTTAAAGACACATTTTGATACCAAGAACGCGCTTATTTTCGAACAGGGGAAACACTATTTTAAGTTTTGTGTGAAAATAAGTCCAGGACTACAAATGCGCTTCACGAAAGTGATGTCATGGAACCAGACACGGACAAAACTGAGGAAAAATGGCTGTAAGTTCAGCAAACTTCCCACAGGAGGAAAGAGCCACCATAAATCTGGTCATGTGGTAAGTAGCAGCTACGCTAGGGGGGAGGAGATTATGTGGTGACGTCACATATTTCTGATTTGTAGTGGTGCTAATTACGAACTTTTACAGGCTGATGAATCTCAAAGTACGTGACTGGCGTGGTCGAAACACCCATCATTAGTTTTCATGTAAATTGCAGTAGAACACATGTGATCCAGGGCGTAAGGTAAAGCAGATTAGAAAATAGCTCTTTAAGCCCCGTTGACTTGCATTCCTTTTTTCGTTCTTCCGGGACCCGTGAGTCGACTGGAAAGGGAGGAGACTTCGGCTCCCTAGATTGAGAATGAGTGTTCCCGTGATGAGGCAGGCATGCGGCGCCTCGGCCGGCAGGCCCGTTTTTTCCTGGATGACCCTGTAGCTACCACACAGCTCGGGTGCTGCAGGAAACTTAACCTGAAGTTTTGTAGTCTGTTGGTAAATTCTTTCTATTTATTAGCGTATCTCTCTCTGTCCGCTGGCTTCGTGTTTTTGTCAAACTTCACTGTGAACTGGGACTGTTGAACTGAGGAGACGGATGATTAGCTTTGTTAACGCCCGCAGGGAAAAGCCGAAAGTGAAGTAGTGTGTTTTGAAGGCGGCGGATCGTGGAGCGGCCTTTTCCAGCAGGTTGAAGCCCAGTATGCACACGTTACAAGTGGCTGTGGCTCTGCCTTCACTCTCTGGTTAAAATACCACCAAGCTGCAGACATCTGAGCTCTGCGTTCGCCTGCTTGCCAACAGCTGCGTCTTGGTGTCACAATTCCTGCCTGCCGTGTTGTTTTCATACAAGAAACAAATAATGTTGATGTGGAGGAACTTGTTGAAATGAAAACTAAGCCATTGTTATTCTGTTTGAAAATCTTTATCAGTTGTTTTAAAAGGTTAAATCAGATTTTTTTTTCCACCTCTCGATCCTTTTAAAATCCCATGATCTGGCCTGGTTTCTGATCACATGACCGGATCAAAGCATCCCTATTATTATGTCCTTAGATTGTTTTTGTAGTAATAATATATAACCACTGCAAATCATATTAAGTCCTTCATTTGTCAGAAAATTACAGAGACGTGTGAAATAATAACCTTTTATTATGTATTGAATATTAGGAGCCGCTACAGGTAATAAGTGAATAAATAAATAAATAAATAAATATTAAATCTCAACATGCAAAGTTGTGAGACTACTTATTTATTTTTGAACCTTTTAGTTTGTTTTAAAGTAAAAAACCTGACAGCAGCTGTGTTTAGGTTTGTTTCCCTGCTGAATGGCTGCTGCAGCAGGTAGGTGTAGACTCGGTCATCCTGGACTGTCTCCTCATCTCGCAGACGTTGGTCCGCTCATCCTAGAGGCTCCTTCGGTTCCCGTACTTGGGTTGTGAACAGGAGGCTTGTGAGTTGTGTTCGTAAACTAACACTGAATGTGCTGCAAGTCTTTTTGTCTTTCGTTTTTGGTGTCCAGTTAAGATTCACGTTTATTCATCTAACATGTCTGGATTAAAGTGATGTGGATTCGTGTTGAAGTTGAAACGCTTTGGACCCTGCCTCTTTGGGAGTTGATAAAACGAGGAACTGGAACCGGAGTCGCTTTTTGCTCGGCTGTCTGACTGCCGTGCTCATGCAAACGCGTGTTGGTGAGTGTGGCTGTGTTAGGTGTGTCTGACTCACTGTTCCGAGTGTTTTCCTTTCTGCAGTGAGCCGGGAAAACTCACTTTACCCAGAGATTGTCCTGGGAAGGTCATAACAAGTCCTCTGTGTTGACGCGTTTGATGAGCCTCCTTCTTGTTGTTGTTGTGGGATTCAAAGTGTACATCACTCTCGTGGAGTGAAAGTCTGGCAGGTGTGCGTCTGTTTGCACTTTTGCCGCTGTGCACCTGCACAGTGTGAAGAAAGGCGGCGATGCTGTCGGCTGCATGAGATGAGTGACAGCTGGTCAGCTGATCGACTCTGAAAAGGCAGTGATCAGAATTTGCAGATCAGGTTTTTTTTTCCCCTGGCCAATTTTGATCGGCAGCCAAAGCCACACTTAAGAGCGCTACAGCAGTCCGCGCGTTTGATTACTCTGTAGAGAAATAGAGTGATGTAACTATCTAGAGTTGTATTTTAATACACTGTAAGTAGATCACTTGTTATAATCAGAAGATGGGCTGTTTTTATCATCAGGGAGTTTAATGAAACACTCTGTATTGACTTTGAGACAAGAAAAGAGAGAGAGTTGGGATCGTTTAAGAATCTTTAATTTCTTAATTATAAATTCTTAACAATATACCAGGACTAACTCTGTGATGGATGAAAATGGATTTGGATGTTGTGTTGGTGCGTGTGTGTGTGTGTGTTGTTCAGGATCTTTAGGCTGACGGAGCGTATCTGGTTGTTATGACTACGGACCACGAGGCTTCGGAAGCTGATGACATGAGCAGCTATTTTGCCGTGTACGTACCCTGTGGAGTCTCCCAGGTAGATCAGGAAATGCCAGGTCCTAGGACGTCGGATGTGTACTGGAGCTGATTGAAGCAGCGGTCACAGCACGTCAGAGCCCGTCTGAAGGGTCGACCCCGGTACCATCGGCAGCGTCAGCTAGTGGTGCTCTTATTTTGAAGGGATGTCGTCTTGTTGGTAAACAACGGAACTCCAGTAGCTTCAGAGTTCTCAGTTAAAGAAGAAAGCACATCTGGCCAGGCTGTACTTCTCTTTTGATGACGGTGGAACCCCGTAGGACTTCCAACTGAACAGAACTGAAGTCAAAATGGAACTGAGCTTAAAATGGCGTTGCCTTGTTTTATATCTCTGAATTGTTGATAAGTTTCAGTAAACGGGATAGGACACTTTAAGTCAACAAGCCAGATTCTCTTGCGGCAGCCGAAAGCTCTGATTGGTTGGAACAATGTGTCATGCGTTTCTATGGAGATGATGGTCAGTCTGTCTGTGCAGTAGTCCTGTTTTCATTAAACACATAAATCATGACATCTTTATTCCACAGATCATTCACTTGATTATTATTGATCAACATCTGTTTCGAATAGCTTTAATCACAAATTAAGTACTTTGATTATTGAAAAGCGTTCTTCTTCTCCTTCTGGCTCTTCTCCTGGAATGTAAACAGTCTGAGGAACACCCGACCTTGGCGTTTTCTACACGGGTGTTACTGTGCACAGGGGCAGCTGTGTGGAGCTGAAAATTATGAACTTCATAATGTTACAACTCTGTATTCAATTTGGACTCACACTCAAAAAAAGAGAGGGGGAGAGATCCTGTTTGATTACTAAATGAGAAAATCAGCTGAATGTGTTGAAACTAAATCACAGGAGCTGTCTGGAAGTCCGTGTTCGTCGTAATAAACGAGCAGCATTTAGACCGACGTCACCCCGCCCTCTGTAGTCTTCATCACCCCTCCAGCCACGGCCGCTGGTCAAACGGCGATCCGTGTTGCGGTTGCAACCTGAGCAATTAATCTGCGTGTTTCCACGTGTCAGATTTCTGTGATTAATCAGATTTTTATTTTACATCCACAAAATTAATTTTAGATGAGATTTACAGAAAACGGGACGTTTGCCAACAATTTAAAATCCATCCCTCGTTAATTACAAGTGGGGCGGGATGGCTTCCAGGCGAGCGGCGTGGTGGAGATCCCCGCCTTAGGCTGAGGAGAACTGTGTGAGTGCATGTGTTCGTGTGTGTTGACCACTTCATCACCTCATCTCTTTAGGTCATGGTGAAAATCAGAGCAGTGGATGTTTTTAGACTAAACTTTAATGTATGGAGAGCACAAGAAGCAAGGAGGCTGGTTGAGTGGGGATCATCACATCCATCCGTCTCCTGCCTGCGTCACAAACTAAATCACAGTCATGAACAAAGTGGCCAGTGACCAAGCTGATGTTGAAGTCCCTGCTCTTGTCTTCTTCTGCCTCCTCCTGTCCATTCAGCCTGGCAGCCGTCGTAATTACTCTTCAGCTGCCCGTCGTCAGCAGCAGCAGCAGAACAACGCTACCTCCATGATGCAGACACAACACAGGCATGCCCAACAGGAACCTCTGCCCTCCCACTGTGTCCCAGCAATGTCCCAAGGAGGACAGGGAGCTGGTGTGACCAGCCAGTCCGTCGTATCAGACCCCCACCAGGTAGGAGGCTCCAGGTCGAGGACAGATCTTCACAGAAACCGTACACCTTTGTTCTTTTAAAATGACTTCTCTGTGTGCCCCTCAGGTCCGATCCAGCTCGGTGTCTTCTCAGAGCAGCCAGCAGAGCATGAGGGGCTCGTCCTCCAACAAACACGTCCCCTCCTCAAGCGCCACTTCTTCCTCCTCTTACTCCCTGCTCCAACCCCTGGTGCCTGAGGTAAAGGAGATGAACTCAGGATACACTAGACTGAGCGCCAACCCCATGGTAGGAGATAGCCCCACCGCACGCACGCACCCGCCGGCTCACCGCCTTGTCTGTCTCGCTACTAACATCAGGACAGATGCACTAACACGTCATGCTCTGCGTCCTCCAGGAGGCTCTCCTTTCAGCTTATTGATCGGGGATATAAAAATACCAACATCTGGTATTAGTTGGGATTCACAAGCTTAATAATCTACATGGTGACACACTTCCCTCTTTTTATGTCTTTGCACACTGCTGCTAGGTAGAAGATGTAGAATGGATGTCAGATCTGTGGCTTTTTCTGTTAAATCACCAAAATCTTGTGAATGTGTCATTGGGCTTTGGGTTAGCCCTAAGAAATGCAGGAAACCAGAACTACAGCAGGATATGCAGCACGGATTTCTTTGATTTAAGCTGTCTCTGTTTTTGCCCCCCCCCCCCCCCCCCCCCCCCCCCCCCCCCGCAGAAGCACCAGGACACTTTCGCTCTGACGCCCCAGAGGCCGCTCGCCACCATCAATCCCATCGGCCACACCCTCCATCCGAACGGGGCGCCCTCACTCAAGCCTTCCCCCGTGCCACGAACCATCCAGGCCATGCCCTGGGAGCAGCGCTCCCTCTACAATCAGTGAGACTCTTTGGAACCAAGGGAACCTTCTCACCCCACACACACACACACACACATCGGTTTCCCATCCAGCATCACGGTCTCCCGGACACACCTCTGCTCCCCTCGCTTCTCCTCGGAAGACTGTGTGTGTGGGAATGGGATGGGCGCCGTTGAGAACTAGTTCAGATGAATTTCTATGTAGTTAGGTTTAAAACGATGTGTTGCCTTGACCCTCATGTATGACCTATGCCACGTCCTGGTTATGAGTTCAGATGTCTGTGCCCTTTGCCAAGAGTTTGTCTCTTCCCCTTAGTAAAGAAATGATCTATCCTCCTATTATGAATAGTGCCCCAAACCTTTTCCTTATGTTGAATAAAACGAAAAGCTATTTTTAATCAAGAGTGTGTTCCTAATCCACAATGAACACACTACAACCTTTTCCTTTCGGTCCAGGATAATTTATCTAGTCCAGTGAAGTTTTTGGAAAGGAAAGGGGGGGGGGAGATTGGAACGCTGTGTGCTGTGCGTTAGTTGACACACCTCCCACGTCCAAGCACGGAGAACCCCAACACAACTGACTTGTCCTCGTGTCAACATGAAGTCTAGCTTCAGCGTCCAGTGAAGACCGAACCAGCAGCCCTCCGTAGACTCAGGGTTACGGGGTCGCCCTGACAACCGAAGCTCCAGCGCCTGTGTTCCAAACTGACTGTTACACTTGTTTTTTTGACTTGAAAGCACTTTAGGACAAGTGCTGTAAAATTGGACCCACCACGCCCGACCGACTTCACTGCCAACACACCCCGCTGTGTTGGCGACTTTGTATTTATCAGAAAACTGTCTCTACTTTCAGGATTAACAACTAGATCTCGTTAAGCAGCCAATCTGATTGGCCAGACGAACTAGAGTATTTTGTAAACTGTTGAACTTGATGAATAAGTCGTTGTTCGCGGTTCCAGTTTGTAGTTAGGTTACCTTGCTAACATGGTGTTTATTGAAATGCCCACCATTCTGCTGGCATTGTCTTTCCTCTTTTAAAAGTTGTTTCTATTTTTATTCATGACAAGTTTTCATTGTTTCTTTTCTTCCTTGTAAAGTGTCTTTGAGTATTTAGAAAAGTACTATACAAATAAAAATGTTTTATTATTATCACCACCAGTGCTGCTGGAAGGTCTCTGACAACACTCGGTAGAGATGAAGATGAACGGAAACCTTCAATGTTTTAGACAAAAATGATCAACACAGCTGGTAGCGCTGCTGCACGGCAGCGGGAAGGTTGCAGGTTTGAATCCCGACAGTGAGCGAAATTCCTCCGCGTACCCAGATTTCCTCCTGCTAACGGAAGCATGCATGTCAGATTAACTGGAGACTAAGTTGTTGCTAGGTGTGAGTTACTGTCTGTGTGAAGGACCGGAGAACTGTTCAGGGTGTCCCCCACGTCTCTCCCGGTGACTGCTGAAGTTGGACGCCTGCTGAGGACCGGTTGAAGAAATAATCTGACAGAAGAGAAACTGGAAGCACTCAACCCTGCTCCTGGGTCTGGTGACCTCGTCATGCTGGACCGAGTATTTACGTTTATGTTGTAGAGTCGAGTATCACCTGTAGTTTCCTTTGTAACCTCAAACTGGGATTTCCATAGAAGAGCAGAATTACTTTAATTTTAAGTCAGACCAAACCGAGCATTAGGGAGGCGGAGTCACTCATCTACCGGACCATGGGTCCCCTACAGTCGAAAAAAAAAAGAACGGATGTTCATGAGAGGATAAAAGTCAAGGGCGTAGGAACCGGGGGGGACGTGTCCCCTCCAATATTGGACAAACGCGCATTTGTCCCCCCCCCCCCCCCCCCCCCCCCAATAATACGGAGAAGAAAAAGATTGATTTTGAAATATTTGACTCGCGAGCTTTTATTTTGAAAGACACCGCGGACTTCTCTCCTACACAGCCCCTCCCCTCGGGGAGTCAGACAGGCCGGCTGAGAGAAGCAGGAGTCAGAGACAGGCGGCAGCAGCTCAACAAGTTCTTCTCATGGGCAAAAAAAAAGAAAAAAAAAAAGGAATTGTGAGTTGGTAATAATTTAGTCCAAGAGTATATTTCTGGTCAAACGCTAAAATGGCTGACTAACGTAAACATCTTGCTAGTTAGCATTAAACATTAAACAACACTAGTCAACAAAAAATGGCGAATTTTACAGTAACAGACAAAAACCATTTGACACGAAATAAATAAAAAAGTTGAATGGAATTTGTAAGTGTGATTGTTGCATGTTTGTGACATTCTCATCACATTTCATTTTTAAACCTTATGTCACTTTTCATATAAGACACCAGAGACCAGTTCAGTGGGAAAATGATGAAGAAGGTGAGACAGGCAGCACCAGACCTGCTGAGGGTGAGACAGGCAGCGCCAGACCTGCTGAGGGTGAGACAGGCAGCACCAGACCTGCTGAGGGTGAGACAGGGAGCACCAGACCTGCTGAGGGTGAGACAGGCAGCACCAGACCTGCTGAGGGTGAGACAGGCAGCACCAGACCTGCTGAGGGTGAGACAGGCAGCACCAGACCTGCTGAGGGTGAGACAGGGAGCACCAGACCTGCTGAGGGTGAGACAGGGAGCACCAGACCTGCTGAGGGTGAGACAGGGAGCACCAGACCTGCTGAGGGTGAGACAGGCAGTGCCAGACCTGCTGAGGGTGAGACAGGCAGTGCCAGACCTGCTGAGGGTGAGACAGGGAGCACCAGACCTGCTGAGGGTGAGACAGGGAGCACCAGACCTGCTGAGGGTGAGACAGGCAGCGCCAGACCTGCTGAGGGTGAGACCGGGAGCACCAGACCTGCTGAGGGTGAGACAGGGAGCATTTTTCTGATTGTTGGTCAACATTGTTAGCTGATGTAGTTTAAAATATTCTGATCAGAGTCAGATAAATTCAGACTGAATATTCACAGCGTTAGTCTTGTATTAAATCTGTTTACACATCTCTACCCATATGAATAAGATCATATATCCATTCATATTATTAAATCAAAATAAAACAGTACTGACACATAAACAGCTTTTTTATCATTAAAACGTCCACGTTGGCCGGTAATCACCTGGATCTGGCTAATGGGGAGCCTAAGTCTCCTCCCCTTCTGGCTGGCTCATGGGTTCCCCATCAAAAAAAAAAAAAAAACAGAATGTTAGTGAACTGGGCTATAAAAGTTATTTTCTTGTCTTTCTGGGCTTTGCCTTACGCCCTGAGTCACATCTGTCAGACTTTTCTAATCCTAGAGTTTCACCGTCTATCAGATTTTCTATCAGAAGCTAATGCAGGAGATAGCTGTAGGAGACTATGTTCATGTTCAGCCTGCATGAAACACTCAGTGACACGTTAGTATCAGAAATAATCATTAAATGTATTTTTTCAGTGAAGTGGACCTATATATTGACCTACAACAGATTTGTTAGATTTCCAAAATGTGTCCCTCCCCAATATTAAACTCGTTCCTACGCCCTTGATTAAAGTTATGGTCTAATCCTGCATGTGCCATGGATTTCACATATTGATGCCAAGAAAGTGCTTATTTTCCACAGGTGGCAAGTTATTTTAGGTTGTGTAAGAAAAGACGTAGCAGACTACAACTGTCCGTGTCGCCAAACCCAACAAGGAGAAGAAAACGGCTGAGTTTAGCGAGCTTCCAGGTTGAAAGGACTATTAAACGTGGAGAAAACCACTTAATCTGGCCGTGTGGTACGTAGCTGCTCTGCTGGGGAGGAGATTCTGCTGTGACGTCATATATGCCACATCTGATTTGTACCAATTTTTACAAGTTAATAAATCTCAGATTACATGACAAACATGGTTGAAACATAATAATTTAAACTTCTGTGATTCAGGGTGTGAGGTAAAAGTGGACCAGAAAATGACAGCCAACATAATGTTTTAATCTAGGAACCCATGAGCCAAGGGGAGGGGCTTCTTGTTGGCTGTTTGCCTACACAACCTACACAAGTCCAGTATGTCATTCAACACTTCATACACACACACATGAAACAGGATGGTGGTGGGAGATTTATAATATACAGTTAAACATCCATCCATCCATTTTCTTCCATTTATCCAGTCGGGTCACGAGGGCAGCATCCTAAGTTGAGAGGCCCAGACTTCCCTCTCCCCAGCCACTTGGGAACATCCTAAGGCGTTCCCTGGCCAGGTGAGAGACAAAGTCCCTCCAGCGTGTCCTGGGTCTTCCTTTAGGTATCCTCCTGGTTGGATATGTCCAGAAAACCTCACCAGGGAGGCGTCCAGCAGGCATCCTAATCAGATGTCTGAGCCACCTCAACAGGCTCTTCTCCATGTGGAGGAGCAGCGGATCTACTCTGAACCCCTCCCGAATGACCGAACTTCTCACCCTAACTAATGGAGAGCCCAGCCATTCTGCGGAGAAAACTCATTTTGGCCGCTTGTATCCGTGACTTCATTCCTATGGTCACTACCCAAAGCTCATGACTATAGCTGAGGGTAGGAACGTAGATCGACCGGTAAATCGAGAGCTTCGCCTTCTGACTCATCTTTCTCTTCACCACGACAGACCGGTACAACGCCCGCATCACTGCAGATGCAGCACCAATCCGCCTATCGATCTCACGCTCCAGTTTTCCCTCACTCGTGAACAAGACCCCGAGATACTTAAACTCCTCCACTTGGGGCAGGACCTCATCCCTGACCTGGAGAAGGAATTCTACCCTTTTCTGAATCAAGACAATGGTCTCAGATTTAGAGGAGCTGATTCTCATCCCAGCTGCGAACCGCTCCAACGAAAGCTGGAGTTCACTTCTGATGAAGCCAACAGGACCACATCGTCTGCTAAAAGCAGAGACCTGATCCTCAGGCCACCAAAACGGATCCCCTCAACAGCTCGGCTGCACCTAGAAATCCTGTCCATAAAGGGTATGAACAGAATCGGTGACAAAGGGCAGCCTTGGCGGAGTCCAACTCTCACTGGGAACGAGCCCGACTTACCAAGTTAGTTTATATATATATATGTATATATATATATGTATATATATATATATATATATATACATATATATATGTATATATATATATGTATATATATATATATATATATATACATATATATATATGTATATATACATATATATATACATATATATATATATATACATATATATGTATATATATATATGTATATATGTATATATATATGTATATATACATATATATATATACATATATATATGTATACATACATATATATATATATATACATATATATGTATGTATATGTATATATACATACATATATACACACATATTTATGTTATATATATAACATATATTTATGTGTGTATGTATGTATATATATATATATATATATATATATATATATATATATATATATATATATATATATATATATAACATATACAATTATTAAGGGAACTCAAAAATTAAGACATCTAGATGTAGATGAATTAAAGATTCTGATTAAATATTTTGTTCTTTATGTAGTTGAATGTGCTGACAACAAAATCGCAGTCAATGGAAATCAACTCGGCCCATGGAGGTCTGGAGTGGGACTCGCACTCAAAGTTAAAGTGTAAACACGCTGCAGGCTGATCCACCTTTGATGTAATGTCCTTAAAACAGATGTAAATGAGACTCAGTGGTGTGTGTGGCCTTCATGTGCCTGTACCACCTCCCCACACCTGGGCATGCTCCTGATGAGGTGGTAGATGTTCTCCTGAGGGATCTCCTCCCAGACCTGGACTTAAGCATCTGCCAACTCCTGGACTGCCTGTGGTGCAACGTGACGTTGGTGGATGGAGCGAGACACGATGTCCCAGATGTGGTCAACTGGATTCAGGTCGGGGGAACGGACGGACCAGCTCATAGCATCAATGCCTTCACCATGCAGGACCTGCTGACTCACTCCAGCCACATGAGCTCTTGCATTAGGAGGAACCCAGGCCCAACCGCACAAGCAGATGGTCTCATAAGAGGTCTGAGGAACTCATCTGGGTATAATCAGGTTGCCTCTGGAGAGGACATGGAGGGCTGTGTGGCTGACCCACTGCCAAACTGGTCATGCTGCAGGATGTTGCAGGCAGCAGAACGTTCTCCACAGCGTCTCCAGACCCTGTCACATGTGCTCAGTGTGAACCTGCTTTCATCTGTGGAGAGCACAGAGCGCCAGTGGAAAACGTGCCAATCGTGGTGTTCTCTCACAGATGTCAAAAGTCCTGCATGGTGTTGGGCTGTAAACACAACCCCCCTCGTGGACGTCGGACCCCTCATCTGACTGAGCAGACACGTGAACATCTGTGGGCCGCTGGAGGTAGTTTTGCAGCTCTGGCAGTGCTCCTCCTGTCCCTCCTTGCACAAAGACAAAGGTAGCAGCCCTGCTGCTAGGTTGTTGCCCTCCTCCTCATCTCCGGACGTACTAGCCTGTCTCCTGGCACCTCCATGTGCTGGACACTACGCTGTCACTGACAGACACAACAAACCTTCTAGCCACAGCTGGATGAGCTGCACTACCTGAGCCACCAGTGTGGATTGTAGACTGGTCTCAGGCTACTAGAATGGAAGCACCGCCCATTCTGTTAAAGGGAGTTTCCTCTCCATGAGTCAGTGACACAAGTCAGTGACTCGATGCAACCTGCTGGCTTCCTCAAATAGGAAACGTTTTACTGATTGGCTTAACGACCTGATGTGTACTGGTATGTTTACTGTGTGAAGGTCCTTGAGGGACTCTTCTGTGTTTTGACGTTTTTTAAATAAACAGGACTGAATTGGAATAAACTTCCTTTAGAGAAGTTAAAGCCTTTATTTGGGATGACTTTGCTACTTTTATTAGTGTTCCTTCTTATTTGGTCTCATCACTTTGAATTATTTTATTGTTTCACTCTTGGATCCAGACAGACCTGTAGGACGGGATTCTTGTTTGCTGATCCTGCAGCGGGCCGAAAGCGTCTCTGTGAAAGCTGCTAACGTTTTCACAGAGACGCTGCAGCCGACCCGGAGGGTTGTGACAGGATGAACGCATGAATACTTTCACTGAGTGGGCACGTGGCGGCAGCGCGCAAGTAAATTCTCAGTGAATGAACCATCCACGCGCACTTCTCCTGCAGATTAACCTCCGTTACGTTTCGCGGGGCGCGAGCCTCCGGTGCGGATCGCACCGAATTAAAATCCAGTCACTAGTGAGCGGAGCGTCGGTCCAGCGCGCGCGTCTGGTTCTGGTTAAAAATCGTTCGCAGGTTCGATGGGCGGGCTCGTGCGGGCCCTCCGTGCCTCACGCACTTAAATAATGACCTCGCCTACACACCAACCCCCGAACACGCACCAGAACCGCCGGACTGGGGTTAACTCGTGCGTCTGAAATGCATCTGCGTGTTTTATTTATTTTATTTTTATCGAAACGTTCCCCAAGAGGCCTAAACGACCTAATGAAAACACATTTTAAACGATGTTTCACCGCCAAAAAATAAATGTCATGGTGAATGATCGGCTAGAATAGGACTTAATGGTACCGTTACAATCCCCATCGCTGTTTAAATGTAATAAAACACATGAAAACTCAGAAGGCCGCAGCCTTTCCTGGTGTGTGTGTGTGAGAGGTCTGGCTTTCAGGCCTCCGCGGAGAACCACAGGCCCCGGTGTAGTGGCACGTTTTGGCCGCTCGGTGGCGGTAGTGATCCGGACAGAGCCACCGACTCCAGGTAAGTTGGGTCTTCTTCTCTCGCCTTCTTCAGCTCCAGGTTCTACCGCCACACACAGCTGGTGTCGGTCCGGTTCGGAGAAAGTCCAAAGTAGAAAATCTCGAAGCGACAGCTTCTGAATATCCGGGAGGGGCTCGTTCCTTCTCTGCAGCTTTTTGTTTTCCGGTCTTAAGGTAACGGAGTACCGTTTGAGTGTCACCTACCCGGTTAACGGAAGCCGTTACACCTGAGAACTCCCTGGGCGGAAGACCACGTCACTCTACTAAAAGCTGGCCAGACACACCGGAGACAAATAAATAAATGAGAGACGCGGCCGTGTCGGTGGTGGCTAAGCCCAGTTATTAACAACCCATTACATCACCTAACGAATTTCTTGTTGTTATTCATGTGTTATTAATGTAATAATAAGGGTCTGATCCAGAGCTCGTGATGTCTTTCAAGTGTTTATTGGTATTAACTACAGCTTGGTGTACATTTACTAAAACTTCTGCATTTGCCTTTAGAGTTGGTGCAGATATGCTGGCGCAGCTGCAAACATCTGCACCTTCCTTCTTTTAGTCTGAAACTAAACAGGAAGCTGTAAACAAAACGGAAACGCTTTAAACCTCATCTGCCCAATCAGCTGTTAGCTGAGTGAAAAGAACTGTGATAGGTCAGGTAGATCTGATCAGTTTACTTTAAATAAAAATGTTATTCAACACTTGAACCTTAATGTTCTTTAAGATGTTATTTTTACTGAAAATAAACATTTATTCTTTCTTTTAAAATTAAATCAAACTTCCATTTCACGTGTCATCAAAGGTATCCAAAAATCAGATTAGATCCAGAAGGATTTCTCTGGGAGTCACGTTTAATTTAAATAAAAACAATTATTTATCAGAGGAGACAAACCAGCTTTAATTAAACATTCATGTCATGTAACTGCTCTTACAATCATCAAATATAAACAGGTTTATTTCATTGTTGTGTTTTATAACCTAAACATATGATTTTAAAGATTTATGTGGTACATTAATACAAATCACACAGTTCTGCACAAGAAAGGATGAAAATGAGAAGAAAACAAGTAAAACAGCCAGAGATCAAACATGTGAAGCAACATGAATATTTAATAAAACTAATTCAAATGATTTCGTTTATCTCAAGAATATTTTGTCAAGCGAGTTTTATCAGATTATATTATCAAATTATATTGCATTCAGATTATTGTAATATCAGATTAGAATATCTTATACTAGATTATGTTATACTAAAACAGTATTAGATTGTTATGAGATTATCTTGTATTATCAGATTATTATATTACAAGATTAGGATGTATTAACAGATTATTAGATTAATTACCAATTATTATTACATTATGTTGTATTATATTATTAAATTGTTGTACCAGATTAATAGATTATGTTATATTATCAGATGATTAATTATATTACAAGATTATGATGTAGTAACAGATTATTAGATTGTGTTGTGTTATCGTTAGATTTTATTATCAGATTATAATTAGATTGTTGTATTATCAGATGAAATTATATTTTCAGATTATATTAATCAGATTATATTACCAGATTATGTTATAACGTTATTAGATTATTTAATGCCATCAGATTATATTAATCAGATTATTAAATTATGTTCTTATCTGATTATATTACCAGATTATTATGTTATAAGATTATTTTATGCTATCAGATTATATTAATCAGATTATTAAATTATGTTATCTGATTATATTACCAGATTATTATGTCATAACGTTATTAGATTATTTTATGCTATCAGATTATATTAATCAGATTATTAAATTATGTTGTTATCTGATTATACTGTCAGATTATGTTATAAGGTTATTAGATTATTTTAGATTTAGATTATATCAGATTATGTTCTCTCTCTAGATCAACATTTCTCATCGTTTTAAAGCCGTCTATAAAGAGGCTGTGTAATTATAATTTAGTATGAAGAAAACATGATGAATATTTGTCTTACTGAACGTTTTTCCATCTGACCCGAAGCGCCTGAAGGACGTGTGACCTGAGAGCGAGTGCGTAGATAGCTGGTCCTGACCCGTTACCACCACGGCGTTGAGACGAGCCTGTCCTTACGTGGAATAACAGTCATGGAGCGTCGCGGTTTGTCATCAAACACCCGTTTAGAGCAAAGGGCTGTTTGGTCCCCGAGAGCACCCACCTCTCAAACCAGATGTTTCAGCCTGCTCCAGAAGAGGACCTGCCCCGAGAGGAAACATCTCCGTTCTTTCTGGGCTTTGGCCTCCATGGAAGGTTCCTGAACACTGACAGGCGTGAGCTGGTCAGCTCTATGGCTGGCCGGACAGACTCATACTTCTTCACCTTATTCACCTGGTGAAACGTTTTCGGTTACCAACATGACCTCGCACATGACACGCTCAGAGCAGATCTCCAAAACTGGAAGCTTTATTGTGAAAGGATCAGATGGGCCCACAGGGAGGATGAGGAGAATCCTTATGTTCCTGTTTCAGTTAGAGTTGAGTTGTTTTGGAAACAACGGCCCTGATTCAACCGCCAGAGCGGCTCTGAAGGCAGAATTAGCATTTTTAATAAAAGCATGAAGTGACTGCACATCCCCCTCTCTTCAGTTCACCCGGTTCCTCCACAACCTTTGACCTCATCCTATCAACCCCTCCCCCTCCACACACACAATGCTGGTCACGTGGTCTTCAGACGTGATTGCAGAAAGAACTTAAAAAATAAAGAAAAACAGAAAGAACCTGCTGTTTTTGCCTACAGAAGGATGAGGTTAAGGTTTCAGGAGAACTGCAAAAGTTACATCTGCTTCGTAAAACGTGTCAGAGCTCAGAGCGTTGCTGGTGGGATGAATGTGCAGGAAGGTCTGGTCTGAGGTCATGACCTCAGGAAGGAGAAGGTTCAAATCTGGTTTGGTTTGAACTGAGACAGACGAGGAGGAGCGACCAAACACCTCCACAGACACACACCTATTAGGTGTTAGTACACTTCGCTTCTGACGTAGTGCCAGTGTGGGACAGATGCTGGGGAAATGTTTCACACAAAAAGTTGCCCTGCAGGAAGCTGACCTTTGACCTGAGCCTGCTTCAGAAGAAGGTGCTTAGGGGCCACCTACAGAAAATGAACCAGGTGTAAACAGAAGCTGCTGACCTGGGTTGGTCAGATAAAACACAACTGCCGCCGTGCTCGAGCTTCTTTGTTAGAAATACACTTATGACGTCATTTCTGTTAATCACTAACCTGGTTAGTGGAACTAGTTCCACTCAGTCAGTAGGTTAGTCTGAACCAGCTCACCTAACCAGCAGGTTGGTGGTGTCTACAGAACTAGTATAACCACACGGACAGGCACAACACGCTCCACTGACGCCATCTTGGGCTTTTGGATCCATCTTGTGCGCAGCAGCCATTTTGTCTCCGTGCCCTGCGCCGTGAGTCTTGCGGTTCTAACGTCCACCGAGTCACCGCACCGCACCCGCTGCGACCCGAAGCCAAACCCACACCAGAACAGGAGCCTATGAGGCTCAGGACGAGGCCTTCGCTCCTGCCTCCACACCGCCGCTCTGGGGAAGTTGGGTTTGCGGAACCGCCGCCCAGACTGCGGCATTCTCCTATAGGCTGCCTCACGAGTAGAAGGTCAAGTGGTCAGAACTAACCACCAATTAACCGGGTTACGCTGACGGAGCAACCCGGTGTTATTATTATGTAAGACGTGCAACCACCGTGTGTGTGTGCGCGCGCACTGAAACGTGACATGTAGTTTCAGTAGAGAAAAACGAACCGAGCCCGACTCGGGGGCTCCGGTACCAAACAGCTGAGATAAGAGACCAACCTGGACACGAGAGGACACGCCCCCTCCCGCTGCTGTCTACTCCAAACGCACCACGTGGTCTGGAGAGAAAAAAAACAGAAACGTAAATATGAGCCGGTGGAGGGGCGGTGTCACCTCCCCGCCGGCACCGCGCTGAAACAGAGGGAGAAATCTCCTGATCCGGTCCAGTCTCCCACCAGTCCTCCCAGTACAACCCGCTTCCTCCACGCCGCTGCGGATTGGGTTTCTTAGCTCCACTCATTCATCTGGATTTCAGCGTTTCCGTTTGTATTCCTGATCTTTATGTTTTTACTGCTCCAACTTTAGTTCTGTAGGCTACGTCGGTTCTCCTCCATCGCCCTGTTGCGTGTTTTCGGCTCTCCGCGAAACTCTTTTGATTTATTCAGATTGGAGATATTCTTGGACCTTTTTCTTTCCTGTCTTTATTTTGGACCCTGGTAGTAGTTCTCCACCATGCATAAGCTCTACATCGGGAACCTGGGCGACAGCGTGACCGCCGAGGACCTGGTGAGAACCTTTGAGGAGCACCAGATCCCGTACACCGGCCCGTTCCTGATGAAGACCGGCTACGCCTTCGTGGACTGTCCCGATGACCACTGGGCTATGAAGGCCATCGAGACCTTCTCCGGTGAGTTTGATCGCTTCAAGTCTTCAAGTCCCAGTCACTCGGAGGCTTCGGGAGCTCTCGGTGTTTGGACCCCCCACCCCAGATGAAATGCTTCCGTGGGATTCACACACATTTATTTCACCAAAAGTGCTTAATGAAACAGCCCCCCCCCCCCCCCTACACACACACACACACAACCTTTAATGACGACGAGCATCCACCCTCGCGGAGCCGGGGCCATGGGCCCTCGGATCTATAGGAACTTTTCACACACACAATTTTTCTCATCCCTACCGTAAACATTTCAGTTGTAATACCACAGATTTAATTAGTTTAGTATCTTCCGTTAAACCGGAGGTCACGTGCCACTCACCCACAGGTCAGAGTAGCCTTTTGTGTGACGGAGAGCGTTTTAACTTTTAGCTAGGTGGTTGTTCAGCTGGAACGATGTTCCGTCAAGTTTAGATTAAATGTAACACACACACACACACACACACACACACACACACACACACACACACACACACACACACACACACACACACACACACTGCTAGTAAACGGTTAGCATGTAGCCACGCGATAAACTGACCCTCGTTTGTTTCCGTTTCTCTCAGGTAAAGTGGAGCTTCACGGGAAACGCATTGAGGTTGAACACTCTGTGCCCAAGAAGCAAAGGTAGAAACTGAATTCCTTACAGGCTTCTCCTATTTGGCCTCTCTCTTCATCTTCTTTGTGCCGTTCCTGCTCCAACCCTCCCCGGAAAGAAGACCAGTCTGGTCCGGTTCTAACATAAAACCCCGCAGAGAGAGAGAGACGCGAGCCCGCTGGTGGTGTTGTGTTTAGTTTGGTGTTGTCAGCTTTTACCTGTTACCGCTGATTTCATTCTCATATGACTAATGTCGGCTGGGTGGACAGCTCAGGACAAATCCAGCAGACTTGGCCCTGACTCCAGCCCGGACACAGCAGGGGTTATTAACATTATTATCATCATTCATGGCTGATATGAATAAATGCATCTGGTCCTAGTTGACGGTTGTGCTCCTGTAGTGTGTTACCAGATTGGTTCAAGTTGTCTAATCGTTCTTTTTTGAGTTATAAAATAACTTGATTTTTCCTATTACACTTTTTAACTATTTTAGTTGTAAATTATTCCCTGCCGTTGACTTTATATGTGGAGGTGTTAATGGTAACTTTATGAGCCAACAGGCGTTTGTTTTAGCGGCTGTAAGAGGCATTCTAGCTCATCGTCCGTGCCTGTAACCTTTGGCACAGATACGGGATGAGCGCAGAGAACAGCGCTGCCTTTTACGCTCTGGGGCCGAATGCGTCCCATGTTAGGGGTTCCGTTGATAATACAGCGGTACTGGTGGTCGGGTCCAGATCCAAAAGCATACGCGAGGAGGGAAGCAGCGGGTCCCACACCTTTTAATAATAATAATTATTATTAATATTATATCCTACAGACGAGGTGTTTGAAGGTGGAAAGAGAAGAGGGGCCTCCGCTCACAGAAGACACGTCAGTCAGAGCAAAATGGCGCAGCCTAAACCCACACTGGCTCGTTTGCGCCAGACTTACATCTAGCGGCTCCGTAGGCTCTTAAAATGGCTGTTTCCACTTCGCCGGAAACTTCCCGTGTTTTCACTAAATGGCTTCTGATGTTTATATTTGTTTGCCACATTTAAGCACACAGGTTTGTTGAAACATTGTGTTTTTGACACGATTCAGCAGCATGACAGCCAGAAGCTGTCGAAGCTCTCAGGAGTTTTATAAAAGCGTGTAAGTGTGGCTGCTGGGTCGACGGATAATTATGTTTCAAGTAAACTAACCAACTAATTTCAGTTGCTCAGACTGTGTGGCTTGTGAAATAGATTGTGAATAATGGAGGTGTGTGTGTGTGTGCTGGAGGAGATGGCGGCTGGGGGAGGGGTGACACATTCCTAAAGAACGTGGGTTAAATTCCCTGATTGAAGCGTTGAAGCTGTATGATGAATGGAAGGTGACGGAGTATGTCGAGTGAAAGTTGACAGTTCTAAGTAAGTATGTGGCAAGTGGGGGTTGACATGTAGAGTGGAAGCTGCCATGGCGAAGCTAACCAAACCAGGAAGAAGGTGCACCTAAACGTGTGAAAGTCTGAATTATCAATGGGACTTATACATCCTGCTGACCGAAGACTGCAACGATGCAGTAGAACCAACCCTTGCTAGCGGTGGCGCATCACAACCAACCCTTGCTAGGCGGGCAATTTGTCAGAATCCAACATCTGCCACGCATGCCTGTAAATAATTCCTTCATCACTGTACCATCAGAACTCTGTCACAGTAGCTTATGATTTAATCAGTTATTTAGTTTTTTTAGATAACTACATTAAATGTCCATTCTTAGCATTTATCGCTTCCATGTCTCAGACTACTTCTCCACCGGTTGGCATCGTGTTCTGATCACTTATACCTGCAAACTTGTTGCTTTTCTGTTAAAATCACCGTTTTGAAAGCCAAATATGGCAGTCATGTGAATTGTAAAGGTTGGTGGTGGTTCAGTCAGTCTTTACAGGAATCAATTTCCATCTTGTTCACAAGTACTGTTTTTATAGTGTGCCAGGCATCACCATTTGACCAATCGCAGTGACAGAGACAGCATGCCAAAACCTGTTTGCACCCAGCAGGAGCACGCACAGTCGTGTATAATCGTTGCTTCAACGTCTCGAAGCCGTTAGAGCTTAAAGTTGGTCAGATCAAACACTATTAGCACTAAATAACATGGTTGTCTGTCCCTAGCAGGTTTGCCTTCTTACACCATTCACAGATGTTTCCAACAGTGTTGGAAAAGTAAATGTTATAAATGAACTAGTTCCAAGTTCAGTTCACACATTTTAAAATGAAGTAGTACAGCTCAAAGTTTATATCTATAAAAATGTAACCAAGTAGTTCAAAAAATGAACTTGTTCATAGTTCTTTTTTCAGTTTGACTTATTCCTCTCAGAATGCTGGCGTTTTCCAAGTGTTGCCACCCGTTCAGAACCCAGCTGCAGCTTTTACTCCTACAGTTTAAGATTAAACACGTGAGGGAAATGTAGCTGTTTTTAAAGAGGAATTATTAAACACTCAGAGAAAGGAACCAGGCAGGAAACAAAGGATGTGCCTCCAAGTGCAAAACTATTGATAATTTACTTAAGCTGCTTTTCAATTTTTGTGAATTAATTTTCTGACTTGTTTGTCCAAATTATAGGATTTGGGTCAAAGTGCACCAATCAACCCTGGTTCCTTTCTCAGATTGTTGAATAATTCCTCTTTTAGCAAGAAAAAAATACCTGTGCAGTTCTGTGGCTAGTGTGTCAAGATTTGATGTCCCCTGTATTAATGGTGCGTTCCATTTGTACTTGGCACTCGCAAATTCCCACTTCGGTCGGGAAAAATCAACTCGAACAACATCACAGACTTGTAAAGGTGCATCTAAAATCAACGTTACATTTAGTTGTATTTTCTTAAATGGAGTGCACCATAAGGCCCGCGGTTAACAGCATAGACATTAAAGCGTAGACACAGCATTGCCAGCTATTGCCTATAGCGGCCGCATTTGTGAGGTCTCATTATTATTATTATTATGTCTACGATTAATACTGAAATGTTTCTGAGGCATTAAATCGCCAAAAGCAACAACATTATGCTCTCAACAGTGGTTTATTAGAGCAGTCCAGCAAACATCTTGGATAAAGCTGAATTCCCCTGCATCTCCAGCTCTCACAAACTCTAAACATTTAGTTTCTTAAAGCAACAGCAGCTTTTATTACCTCCTATTGGATCATCACAGTATGTTAGAATATACTGGGAAACAATTTATGAGGTTATATTTATTCTGTAGCATAATTCTTGCAAAACTCAACTACATTTATATAAGTGAATATGAGCTGAAGCGATTTTCTTTATGCCCTGAATTATGTAGCTTTACAAATATCTGGGGCTGCATTTCTAGACAATTGTTATAGTTTCATCTCAACTCAAGCCTAAAATTAGCTGTTTATTTTAAAGGAACCAGAATGGAGATGCGGGAGTGCCGGTTCAAACTTTGCTTATTGGAGCGATAACTGCTAATTCACATTATGATACTTATTAAAAAAACATAAAATCACAAGTGACGGAAATATACACAGCTCGGACGTTATAGTGATGGCGGTGTAATTTGCAGGCATGTGAGGCAGATGTTATTGTAGTTCCAGCTGTAATTGTTAAGCTAATAAAGCTAGCATCAGTTTTTTTTGCTAGTTTTAATAATTCTAGTCAAGCTTTTGCTTACCTCGATGGCAGATTTTTTTTTACTATAAAAAGAAAAATTGTATCATATTTAAATTTTTTAACATATTTTAAATAATGCTATTTTCTAGATAGAATAATTTTTCTTTTTAGACTAAAAATAAAAAAGTGCCTAAAAATGAGGCCTTTTTCCTGTGTTGAAAATCTGTTTCTGCAGCATACCATGGCTTTATAGTTAATAGAATCACTACATGAACATTCACATATTGTAGCTACAGTTATTCAGATGTTTTGTTGGCTTTAGGGTCAGTTTATACGAGACAGAATATTTAAAATAAACAGCTAATTTTCGGTACTTGTTTACTGGCCAGTGGCGTCCTGAGTTTGTAGGCTGCTCTTGTTTTAGCTGCAAACACGAGAACAGGGTTATTGGCTAAAACTTCTCCAAGGCTCAACATGTTACTCCACCCTCGGTTCACTGGCCTTTTCAGGCTAATGATAGTGGATTCTTATTCTACTAAATATATTTGAACCTATTGGGTTTGTTCTTAGTGGTGTCAGTTAGAAATATAAAGGAAATAAACATTCTAATTTTAGTTTTTTAAGCAGCAGCAAACTTTACATCATGTTAAATTAATTTAGTTTTCTTAAAAGCATGTGCCAAAGTCGTCTACGATCTGCCGTCACTGTGTCCATCCATTACGCCGAAGTTTTCATACATATTTGTGTTATGAAGATGGATTTATCCTTCTTGGTTGATTTATTGTTTCAAGTGCAGCGTGTTGGGTACCGATAGCCTTGATGACGACTAGTGTGGTGGTTGTCCTGAGTTCCTCATGCCTCTTCTGTCACACATTATTCCTTCACTTTTGGTAATTTGTTTACTAGAACTGATAATCCTGAAAGTCTTGACATCACACTATCATTGTTTACCATGTTGAATTGTAAAAGGCCTTCCCCCATCGTGTTGCACAACATGTGCATGTTAAAGTGCATCCACTTTATTGTGCATGGAAAGAACCGTGTGCAGCATGCAGAGAGGCGGAATAAGGAGAGCGGAGGGAGCTATACATGGTTCTCCTCCCTTTTGGTGGCTGGCGAACAGAAGGGGGCGGGTTCAGTGGGTGGAGAAACAGAGGTGGGTGCGACCAATCATCTGGTGGCAGCTTCCGTGGTCATTCTGTGCTGAGAGTAGAGGATCTCTACTAGTGGGTCCTCCCCCACACTCATGCTCTAATCTCTCTCTCTCTCTCTCTCCTTTCTCTCTCTCTCTCTCCTTCTCTCTCTCTCTCTCTCTCTCTCTCTCTCTCTCTCTCTCTCTCTCTCTCTCTCTCTCTCTCTCTCTTTCTTCTCTCTCCCTCTCTCTCTGGTACAGTATGTTCATTTCTCCTGCTCTTGTACTCTTCCTTGTTCCTTTTGGCTTGTTGCCATGTTCTCTGCACCACTCCAATGCTTTCTACAAAGAGCCGGCACCGAGCAATGGAAAGGGAAGCACGCAGAGAGCCGGGGCATTGTAGGAAGATGGATGCATGTGTTTTACCATTTGACTGCTATCTCACAGTTTTGGCTGATCGCTAAGTTGAGTCTACGTGGGCTCCATTCATGTCTTCGTTTTTCTTTCAGATGTTTTAAACGTCCAAGAATGAAGTGGATGCAATTCTTAATCCCTAAATGAAAGTACTGACAGCTTGAACACTTTAGGAAATAAGTTTCTGTCACACTCATCTCTGTTTCAAGCCACAAATAAAGGTCTGGAGGTTCTGAAGCTCTGCTGAACCCTAACAGCCTGTTTGTTCTTCACATAAATTGATCAACTCTGATTTGGTTGAAATGCTGAAGACGTCCTGCTTTTCTGTTTTTACAGGATAGTTAGATAGAAAACGCTGTCTATAGCTTGGAGCTGGGGCTACATTGGCTTTGGCATCCACCTATACTGGGGAGGCTAAGATCAAACCACCAATCTTCTGATTGGCTGGTGGCTGCTCACCCACAGAGCCACAGCCGCTCCTGGACCATGTCTGTCCCTTTAAGAAGAGCTCCCCTCCTCCACCCATTTGCGATTGTTTCGTGTTTCTGGTGAAAACCATCTGTCCTTTCTTTCTCTTTCTGGACGTTGGTTTTGTTCACCGAAAATTAAACTGCACACACATCTGGGTGCTAGCACGATAAACCAGGAACATTTATTTGGGGGTGAGGTGTGTGTTTGTGTGTGTGTGAGTGAGTGTGTGTGTTGTCAGGAAACAAAGACAAAGATGGTATAGGATTCTGACGGTTGGGGCCCAGGAGTCGGGTGTGTGTGGTGGGGGGATGGTGTTGTGTATGAGAGCATGCTTCAGTCATGGCTGTATCATCAAGTAGCTCACAGCCTCACAACCGTGTTTAGTTCTGATTCTTTTACACGGGTCACACATTTTCTGTGTGTGTGTGTCTGGTATAGCTCTTCATTCTATGTGATATTTCTTCTATGAAGGCTTTCAGCCAGACACAGATCTACAGAGGGGGATAATGCTCCTCCAGCTAGCTGCTCCTGACAGCTATTTTTTGTCTTCTGTGTTTATTTTGTGGAACACATTTGTTCAGTTCATTAGAGGAAATAGTGAAACAAAAACAGTTTAAGGTGTTGTGGGTATTTTCGTACAACATCAACAAAGGGGATTTTCAACCACTTCAAAGAAGAGGTCTAGCCACTCTGACCTTTAGCCCCCATATACATCATTCAAGATCTGCCACTACTTCCAACTAATGCAGAGACTTATCAAGTCAGTTTTATATTGCAATAGGTGACCAACAAAATTTGACATTAAATTTAAATGAATACATTTTTGTGACTTTGTTAGAATGTCATTTTTCATTCATTGCACTTTTATAATTTAGAGTGAAACAAGCTGCCATTCCTGATTGGTGGGAGTATTAATGTTGAGTGTGTGCCAGGCATTAAAGACTTAGCGATGTCCCACAACCCTCCAGACCAAATGTTTTTGTGTTCATAAACGATTGTTTTAATAGTTTACTAATTACTAGTTTTTGGGGCAGTTAGTCAACTAATCGTGTCACACATAAAGTGTATATTGTTGCACCAGGATGCAGCACAAAATCAGGAGCATTCTCCTGAATGGGATTTCCGTTTTACTATAGAATAGTGATGTGTCGATCGCGAACAATCCGGCTCTATGAAGTGAACGACGGGAGCCGGCTCGTCATTGGGAGCCGTCACCCTCTCCCCTCTTGTTTTGGTGAGGGCCGCAGGCCATTGGTCAACATGCGTAACTGCGTGTCCAGACTGTCCACACACAGAGCAGTAGGGGCAAAGAGGGAGGATCAGACAGACACAGCAGAGCACATGCAGGTGGAGGGAGACGAGAGGGAATGAGGAGGAGGAAAAAGGCGAGCGAGCGAGAGAGAGAGAGAGAGAGAGAGAGAGAGAGAGAGAGAGAGAATACGACGAAGACGGTGAGAAAATGAGCACCAGCAGTCGGAAAGTGGAGATTTCTTGTCCAGTTATTAAATCCATATAAATGATAAATATTTGATATATTGCATATTTTACATTAGTAAATCATTTTACATATAGTTTTGCATATTTTTGGTGATAAATGTACTGTACGCAACAGAAAATCTGAGGAGCCATGTCGGGGCCGAAAGAGCCAGCTCTTTTTGGTGAGCTGAGCCAAAAGAACCGGCTCTCTAAAAAGAGCCAGAATTCCCATCACTACTGTGGGCTGCCAACTCTTTTTATTTTATTTTTTTTTTATTGCAGAAAAGCATATTTACATTACACATAAGGCGAACATGCCAATGTATTCAGATGAGAATCGAACAGTCAGTGAAAAGGGGGAGGACAAAAAAACAAACAAAATTAAAGCTGCAAGCAGCGTCGTTCGGCCCTCGCAGCTCCGCGCCGCTCCGGCCTGGCCAGCAGCCCGGGGCACCAGGGCACGTCTGGCAGAACAGAAACGTCAACCACCCCGACACCAGAAACCGCAAATGGCCTCCTAGTCCGCACCTCACCCTGACTCAGCATCCCCTCTGAGCTCACCATTAAATTGAATTGTAAGGTTACGGCGTTACGCCAGAATTCGCCATGGCATCAAAGCCCCTCCCTATCTGGAAAGCTATCAGATCTGAATGGTCATTACAGCATCATGAAGACCGTGCATGACCTTAGTGTCACGTTGACTAAATTAGAGGGGACAAATATGGGCATTTCAGCATAAAACAATAGACTTCCTGTATTCAGGGGGCGGGGCTTAGGTGATGTCAGCTGTCCACATTGTCATTGTTTAAAGATATGGTCTATGATCACACAGACAAAGTTCGAAAAAGATCTGATCATGCACATGGGAGTTATTAAGTCAAGTAAAGTAATGGCGAAAGGTCAAAGTTTGAGACTTAGCCACGCCCACACCTTTCAACTTTTAAAAATTCCGACGGTTGAATTTTTTCTCCTATGTCTTAAGAGTAAATAGCAGAAGTTTGAAGGCGATTGGTGAAAAGGGCAACGGAGCATCACTCTCCAAACAACGTGTGCCAAAACAACTAAATCGCGTACTTGGACCAAAATGGCCGACTTCCTGTGCGACTTTGCACTTGGCTCCAAGAGACTTTTTCGTAGGTCCGGAGACACCACATTAGTGTACCAAATTTCGTAATCCTCAGTCAAAGCTTGGCTAGGGGCTGACAGTTTTAATGGTCCTAGGGGGCGCCATTTCCGAAAATAGGCCACGCCCACAAATTTTAGCTCTCCATTTCTATTGCAGGTCAGACTAGGATCACTCACAACAAATGTCGAGGTGATATCTCGATAACTGAAGAAATGAGAGGCAAACGTATTTCCATGGCGTGATGGCGATTTTCGCCATGCTCCCAAAGCCCCGCCTTTTTTCGAAACCTGCCAGTACTGGAGACCAAGTAACCTCAAGTTGTCTGCTGCTATTTGCCAGAGAATCCTGGTGATTGGGTAAAAGGAGTCCAATAGGGAGCTGTGAAAAAAAGAGTGGCATGGCAAAAGGTCAAAGTTTGAGGCTTAGCCACGCCCACAACTTTCAACTTTTGAAAAATCCGACGGTTGAATTTTTTCCCCTATGTCTTAAGAGTATGAAGCAGAAGTTTGAAGGAGATTGGTGAAAAGGGCGACGGAGCATCACTCTCCAAACAACGTGTGCGAAAACCACTAAATCGCGTACTTGGACCAAAATGGCCGACTTCCTGTGCGACTTTGCACTTGGCTCCAAGAGACTTTTTTGTAGGTCCTGAGACACCGCATTAGTGTACCAAATTTCGTAATCCTCAGTCAAAGCATGGCTTGGGGCTGACAGTTTTAATGGTCCTAGGGGGCGCTATTTCAGAAAATAGGCCACGCCCACCGGATGTTCACATCAGATATTTTGTGGGGGAGGACTAGGATCACTCACAAGAAGTTTCGTGGCAATATCTTTAGAAGTGACGAAATGGGAGGCAAACGTAAGGCCACGGCAGTACGCCTGACTTCGCCGCGCCGCCACAGCCCCGCCCTCTGCCGAAAACTCCCATGAAGTGACACAAAGCAACCCCCACTTGTCTTGAGTTACCAGCTACAAATTTGTGGTGATTGAGTGAAATGGGGCCATTTGGGACCTTTCACAGTAAAACTTGACCTTTTTGGTCCTGAGGGGGCGGGGCTTGTGTGATGTCATCATCCGACTATTCACTTACTTTGTGGGTGGATGACAAATGACCACAGAAAGTTTGGTAACTCTACTCCATTCAGTTATGAAGTTATAGCAATTTAAATTTTTTTGGCGAGTAGTCAAACTTCGAGGCCTTGCCCCGCCCCTTCAACATATACGAAAAGTCAGAATCCTTGTCTCATTTTGTTCGCCCATCCCTTCTGAGCAATTTTACACAATTTTTGAGTTGATCGTGCGAAAAATGATCGAGCAATCCAATCAGAAACGGACCCTAAAAACGGCAAAAACGGCAAAAAATCGCCATTTCAACCCAAAATGGCCGACTTCCTGTTTGATATTGACCATGCTTGCAAGAGACTTTTCTGTGCGGACTGTTGAGTACTACAAGTGTACCAAATTTCATAACTGTACGATAAACTAAGCTTTATGGAGAGGGTTTTTTTTCACTTTCTAGGGGGCGCTGTTCAGCCATTTTCTTTGCGATTTTTTTGGGACCTTTAAAATATCAAATTTTTCACCAGGCCTGACAAGTGTGCAAAATATTGTGAGTTTTGGGGTATGTTAAGGTCTCCAAAAAGCCGTTCAAAGCGGACACGGAATAATAAAAATTAAAGCTGCAAGCAGCGTCGTTCGGCCCTCGCAGCTCCGCGCCGCTCTGGCCTGGCCGGCAGCCCGGGGCACCAGGGCACGTCCCCGGAACAGAAAGTCCACCACCCCGACACCAGAAACCGCTAACGGTCACCTTGTCCGCACCTCACCATGACTCAGCATCCCCTCTGAGCTTACCATTGAATTACACGTCTCACCACTAGGGCATACTCTATCTTTACCACACTGATGGTGTGATGACAGTGACCAACTTTAATGCTATTCTGACCATGTTTTTTTAAGTCATCGAAGGTTAAAGATATCTAGGGGGCGCTGTGACCAACTACAGAAAAGTCCCATTGAGGTCAGCGTTGGTTGACAAAGATGGTTTTCTGTTATTTTGGCATCAATCGTACGTTGTGTGCGTTATCTAAAGCCAGTGAGTGAAAGGGGCGGAGCTACAGGGATTTGAACCAACAACTCAATCAATGTGTTTGGTGCAGTCACGTGATGTCACAAGCCAAGTATAATGCCATTCTGACCTTGTCTTTAGAAGTTAATAAAGTTTGAACCCATCTAGGAGGCGCTGTGACCATTTACAACAAAATGCCATAGAGGTCATCTTTGGTCATCAAAGATGGTTTTCTGTTAATTTGGCATCAATCAAACGTTGCATGGGTCATCTAGAGACAAAAAGCTGTAAGTGGGTGGAGTTAAAGTGAATTGAACAAGTGAGCACATACATGTGTTTATTGCAGTTGTGTGATGACTCCCACAAAGTTTGATATAGTTTGGAGCGTTTTTGCAGAAGTTACAAAGGTTTTATGTATCTAGGGGGCGCTGTCTCAAATTTAGGAATTAATCAATGAAGAAGTTCATAGGTTGATAACAGTCATTTGTGTGCAGTTTGGTGTGAATTGCATCATGCATGTGTTATTCAGGGCCTAATATCTATCAGGGGGCGGAGCTAAAGGAATATCAACCAATTACCACAGGATTGTGTTGGGTGCCTTTGTGTGATGACACATAGCAAGTTTGGTGCAGTAACGACCTGGTCTGTAGGAGTTATTACAGTTTTAATGGTGTGTAGGGGGCGCTGTGGTGACAACATACAAATCTGACCAACTGTTTATCTCATTCGATAAAGGGCATCATTGTTGATTGTCATGTTCAGTCTCGTGCAGATGGGAGACTGTTTGTGGAAATTACGATCAAACGTAAGGTCACGGCGTCATGCCAGAATTCGCTATGGCATCAAAGCCCCTCCCTTTCTGGAAAGTTATCAGATCAGAATGGTCATTACAACATCATGAAGACAGTGCATGACCTTAGTGTCATGTTGACTAGATTAGAGGGGACAAATATGGGCATTTCACCATTAAACAATAGACTTCCTGTTGTCAGGGGGCGGGGCTTAGGTGTTGTCAGCTGTCCACAATGACGTTGCCTTGAGATGTGGTCAGTGATCACACAGACAAAGTTTGATATAGATCTGATCGTGCACATGGGAGTTATTAAGTCAAGTAATGTAATGGCGAAAGGTCAAAGTTTGAGGCTTAGCCACGCCCACACCTTTATACTTATTTAAAATCCGACGGTTGAATTTTTTCCTCTATGTCTTAAGAGGATATAGCAGAAGTTTGAAGGCGATTGGTGAAAAGGGCGATGGAGCATCACTCTCCAAACAACGTGTGCGAAAACCACTAAATCGAGTACTTGGACCAAAATGGCCGACTTCCTGTGCGACTTTGCACTTGGCTCCAAGAGACTTTTTTGTAGGTCCTGAGACACCACATTAGTGGACCAAATTTCGTAATCCTCAGTCAAAGCATGGCTTGGGGCTGACAGTTTTAATGGTCCTAGGGGGCGCTAATTCAGAAAATAGGCCACGCCCACAAACTTAAACTGACCATTTCTATTGGGGGTCAGACTAGGATCACTCACAACAAATTTTGAGGTGATATCACGATAAATGAAGAAATGAGAGGCAAACGTATTTCCATGGCGTGATGGCGAATTTCGCCATGCTCCCAAAGCCCCGCCTTTTTTCAAAACCTTCCAGTACTGGAGACCAAGTGACCTCAACTTGTCTGCTGCTATTTACCAGAGATTCCTGGTGATTGGGTAAAAGGAGTCCAATAGGGAGCTGTGAAAAAAAGAGTGGCATGGCGAAAGGTCAAAGTTTGAGGCTTAGCCACGCCCACACCTTTATACTTATTTAAAATCCTACGGTTGAATCTTTTCCTCTTTGTCTTAAGAGTATATAGCAGAAGTTTGAAGGCGTTTGGTGAAAAGGGCGACGGAGCATCACTCTCCAAACAAAGTGTGTGAAAACCACTAAATCGCGCACTTGGACCAAAATGGCCGACTTCCTGTGCGACTTTGCACTTGGCTCCAAGAGACTTTTTTGTAGGTCCTGAGACACCACATTAGTGTACCAAATTTCGTAATCCTCAGTCAAAGCATGGCTTGGGGCTGACAGTTTTAATGGTCCTAGAGGGCGCTATTTCAGAAAATAGGCCACGCCCACCGGATGTTCACATCAGATCTTTTGGGGGGCCGGACTAGGATCACTCACAAGAAGTTTCGTGACGATATCTTTAGAAATGACGAAATGGGAGGCAAACGTAAGGCCACGGTGGTATGCCTGACTTCGCCGCGCCGCCACAGCCCCGCCCTCTGCCGAAAACTCCTATAAAGTGACGCCAAGCAACCCCCACTTGTCTTGAGTTACCAGCTACAAATTCGTTGTGATTAAGTGAAATGGGGCAATTTGGGACCTTTCACAGTAAAACTTGATCTTTTTGGTCCTGAGGGGGCGGGGCTTGTGTGATGTCATCATCTGACCATTCAGTTTACTTTGTGGGTGGATGACGAATGACCACAGAAAGTTTGGTAACTCTATTCCATTCAGTTATGAAGTTATAGCAATTTAAATATTTTTGGCGAGTAGTCAAACTTTGAGGCCTGGCCCCGCCCCTTCAACATATACGAAAACTCAGAATCCTCGTCTCATTTTGTTCGCCCATCCCTTCTGAGCAATTTTACACAATTTTTGAGACAATCGTGCGAAAAATGATCGAGCAATCCAATCAGAAACGGACCCTAAAAACGGCCAAAACGGCTAAAAATCGCCATTTCAACCCAAAATGGCCGACTTCCTGTTTGATATTGACCATGCTTGCAAGAGACTTTTCTGTGCGGACCGTTGAGTACTACAAGTGTACCAAATTTCATAACTGTACGATAAACTAAGCTTTATGGAGAGGGTTTTTTTTCAGTTTGTAGGGGGCGCTGTTCAGCCATTTTCTTTGCGATTTTTTTGAGACCTTTAAAATATCAAATTTTTCACCAGGCCTGACAAGTGTGCAAAATATTGTGAGTTTTGGGGTATGTTAAGGTCCCCAAAAAGCCATTCAAAGTGGCACCGGAATAATAAAGAAAGAAAGAAAGAAAGAATTAAAGCTGCAAGCAGCGTCGTTCGGCCCTCGCAGCGAAGCTGCTCGCCCTCCTTCAGCACCCCCTCCGCTCCATCCCCGACGCTCTCCAAACCCGGCTCCGCGCTTCTCCATCCTGGCCGGCAGCCGAGGGCATCAGGGCATGCCTGTCGGAACAGAAAGTCAGCCACCCCAACACCGGAAACCGTGAAAGGCCTCCTCGTCCACACCTCACCCTGACTCAGCATCCCTTCTGAGCCCACCATTACATGTCTCACCCCTAGGAGATACTCTATCTTTACCACACTGGTGATGTGATGTTCAGTCTCGGGCAAATCGGAGGCTGTTTGTGGAAGTTACAGTCAAACGTAAGGTCACAGCGTCACGCCAGAAATCGCCATGGCATCAAAGCCCCTCACTTTCTGAAAAGCTATCAGATCTAAATGGTCATTACAACATCATGAAGACAGTGCATGACCTTAGTGTCATCTTGACTAAATTAGAGGGGACAAATATGGGCAGTTCACCATAAAACAATAGACTTCCTTTAGTCAGGGGGCGGGGCTTAGGTGATGTCAGCTGTCCACATTGTCACTGTCTTCAGATGTGGTCAGTGATCACACAGACAAAGTATGAAATTGATCTGATCATGCACATGGGAGTTATTAAGTCAAATAAAGTAATGGCGACTGGTCAAAGTTTGAGGCTTAGCCACGCCCATACCTTTATACTTATTTAAAATCCGACGGTTGAATTTTTTCCTCTATGTCTTAAGAGTATATAGCAGGAGTTTGAAGGTGATCGGTGGAAAGGGCGAGGAGATATCATTCTCCTTATAACGTGTGCGAAAACCACTAAATTGAGTAATTGCACCAAAATGGCCGACCTCCTGTGCGACATTGCGCTTGGCTCCAAGAGACTTTTTTGTAGGTCCTGAGACACTACATTAGTGTGCCAAATTTTGTGATCCTCAGTCAAAGCATGGCTTGGGGCTGACTGTTTTAATGGTCCTAGGGGGCACTGTTTTGGAAAATAGGCCACGCCCACAAACTTCAGCTGTCCAATTATATTAGGGGTCAGAGTAGGATCACTCATCAGAAATTGTGTGGCAATGTCACAATGATTGAAGAAATGAGAGACAAACGTATTTCCATGGCGTGATGGCGAATTTCGCCATGCTCCCAAAGCCCCGCCTTTATTCGAAACCTGCCAGTACTATAGACCTAGTGACCTCAACTTGTCTGCTGCTATTTGCCACTGTTTGGTGGTGATTGGATAAAAGGAGTCCAATAGGGAGCTGTGAAAAAAAGAGTGGCGTGGCGACAAGTCATAGTTTGAGGCTTAGCCACGCCCACACCTTTATACTTATTTAAAATCCGACGGTTGAATTTTTTCATCTATGTCTTAAGAGTATATAGCAGAAGTGTGAAGGCGATTGGTGAAAAGGGCGACGGAGCATCACTCTCCAAACAACGTGTGCGAAAACCACTAAATCACGCACTTGGACCAAAATGGCCGACTTCCTGTGCGACTTTGCACTTGGCTCCAAGAGACTTTTTTGTAGGTCCTGAGACACCACATTAGTGTACCACATTTCGTAATCCTCAGTCAAAGCATGGCTTGGGGCTGTCAGTTTTAATGGTCCTAGGGGGCACTATTTCAGCAAATAGACCACGCCCACCGGAATGTCACATCAGATTTTTTGGGGGGCCGGACTAGGATCACTCACAAGAAGTTTCGTGGCGATATCTCTAGAAATGACGAAATGGGAGGCAAACGTAAGGCCTAAGTGGTACGCCTGAGTTCGCTGCGCCGCCACAGCCCCGCCTTCTGCAGAAAACTCCCATAAAGTGACGCCAAGCAACCCCAACTTGTCTTCAGTTACCTGATACAAATTTGGGATGATTATTTGAAAGGGCAAATTTTGGAAAATTTCCCAGTAAAACTTGACCTTTTAAGTCCTGAAGGGGCGGGGCTTATGTGACATCATCAATTGACCATTCATTTGTCTTCGGGGGGCGATGATGATTGTCCATAGAAAGTTACTTTAACTGTAATTCTTTCATTTATGAAATTATAGCAATTTGAATTTTTTTGGCGAGTGCTCGAACTTTGAGGCCTGGTCCCGCCCCTTCAGTATTTACGAAAAGTCAATTTTATTGTCTCATTTTAATCGTCCGTCGCTTCTGTTCGATCGCACACTATTTTTGAGACGATCGTGCGAAAAATGACCAAACTGTTCAACCAAATATAGACCCAAGAAATGGCCGAAACAGGGTCAAAATGGCCACTTTAGTCCAAAATGTCCGACTTCCTGTTTGATATTGACCATGGATGCAAGAGGCTTTTCTGTGCGTATTGTTGAGTTCTACAAGTGTACCAAATTTCATAACTGTACGATAAACTAAGCTTTATGGAGAGGGGTATTTTTCACTTTCTAGGGGGCGCTGTTCAGCCATTCTTTTATGAACTTTCACATTGCCAGTGAAATACGTAAATTTCACGCACTTTCAATATTGGGCCAGAATTTGGTGACTTTTTGGATATGCTAAGACCCCCTAAAGGCCAGTCAAAGACGCGGAAGAAAAAAGAAAGAAAGAAAGCGTAATAATAAACGGAGCAGATACAATAGGCCTTCGCAGCTTCACTGCTCGGGCCTAATAATCAGAGCAAAAACAAGAGGCCTTCGCAGCGCTTTCGCTGCTCGGGCCTAAATAATAAACAGAGCAAAAACAAGAGGCCTTCGCAGCGCTTTCGCTGCTCGGGCCTAAAAAACCCACAAAAACAATGCAAGGGACCACTACACAGTTCCAGGAAGTCTACAAAAAAGTCTATACATATCTTCATAGCTGTTATTATTGATACATTTAAGGGATCTTAGATACAATCTAAAATCATGTACAAATGCATTGAACACAGGGGGTGATTTCAGTATTTTTTGTTTATTTATGAAGAATTTTGCCAGACAGAGAAGTAGATTGTAGCAGAGTTCTTGGTTGTTTGTTTGAAGGAGAGTTCCAAAGGTGACGACATCTCTTGAAATGGGACATGGGATTCCAATCTGAGGTTGAATCCAGTTTTCAAAACAGTTCCAAAACGTCCGAGTCTTGTTGCATTCAAAGAAAATATGATCAGTCGTTTCAACATCCTTCCCACAAAAGGAACATGAATTATCATCAATGTTAAAACGTTTTCTGAGCAGATCCTTTGAGGGATAGACATTGTTTAAAATTTTAAAATGTGTTTCTTTGACACAACAGTTCTTTGGTTGAACAGGAAGTTTTAAATAAAGAGTCCTTAGTTTAATAATGGAGCTTTTACCAAATTTGTAAATTATGTTGTTCTTGTTGACTTTACAAGGGTATAGTTGATCAGTAAAACACTGTCTAATAAATTGGTTGGTACACTTTTTATCCGTAAGGGGAATACCTTGGATGGAGATAGAACCATACTGTGGATTTATAGGTTGGTGTTGAATAATGTTTCTGTACTGGAAGACCACCTCTTTAGGAAGCGCTATTAATAATTTTATAAAATCAGATTTAGGAGGGCTAAAGTTATATTTAAGACAAAATTCATCGTACCCTAGTAGTTCACCATTATCTTTCATCAAGTGTACAACAGACCAAATTTTTCTATTCATCCAATCTTCATAAAATAGTGACCTATTACTGCATAATACATATCTATTGTTCCAAATTATAGAAGAGTGAGTGGAGTAATTATGTACATACAACAACTTCCAATACATTAGTACTTGTTTGTGGAACTCTGATAATTTTGTGGGCAGTTTGTTTATATCAAAATCTGACAACAGTAAAATTTTTAGACCTCCCAATTTGTTAAATATATGACTGGGGATCGAATACCAGAAAGCGTTCGGATTCTTGAGCCAAGATTTTAGCCAATTAATTTTGAGTGTTCCGTTAAGGCAATTGAAATCTATTACTTTTAAGCCTCCATCTTTAATTTCTTTGACCATTTGATCTTTCTTTATATAGTGTGGCTTATTTCTCCAAATGAAGTTAAAATTGATGGTGTTAATCTTTTTAATTAGGTCGTTTGAAATTGCAGTACTGCAGGTCGGATAAACTAATCGAGATATACTCTCCATTTTGGTTAAATAAATGCGCCCTAATATGGAGAGATCCCTCTGAAGCCAAATATTTAGTTTGGCTTTAATTTCATTAAGTTTATTTGAAATGTTTGTCCTTAGGTTAAATTGTTGGTCTTTAGAAATATATGTTCCTAGTAATTTAATTTCGGATTTGATGGGAATGTTACAAATTTCTTTTAGAGGGGAGTCATGAATAGTCAATAGTTCGCATTTTTTCAAATTTAGCTTAAGTCCACATGCTGCAGAGAATAGCTTGATTTTATCAATAGCAATAGGAATTTGTTTGTAATCTTTTAAGAAAAGTGGGGTGTCATCCGCTAATTGACTTATGATCAACTCTGTGCCAAGGACATTTAACTTTTTTAGATCCACACAGTTTTTTAAATAGATTGCTAATATTTCACTAACTAATATGAAAAGGCAAGGAGAAATTGGGCAGCCTTGTGGTATGCCCACAGAGATATTGAACCTGGGGGTGGAACCTCTGGGTAACGAAACACAGCTGCTGATATTCCGATACAAACCTCTGATTAGATTAGTAAACTTAACTCCAAAGCCAAGATGTTCTAGAACTGAGAAGATAAATTGGTGTTCCACTGAATCAAATGCTTTATAGAAATCAAAAAATAGTATGAAACCGTCATAATTTATCATATCACTGTATTCAATAATATCCATTACCAGTCTTATATTGTTGTGAATAGATCTTCCTTTTAAAAAACCTGACTGTGTTTCCGAAACAATATCTGAAATTCCAGATTGAAGACGTATCTTGAAAATGTAAGTCAGAAGTTTATAATCTGTATTTCTTAGGGTAATTGGCCTTCTGTTTTCAATAATCTTATGGTCTTTATCTGCTTTTGGAATTGATATTATTACACCATGTCGCATTGTAGGAGGGAGATCGCAGGATTCAAAAATCTCTGAGAAAACACCAAACAGTAAATCTTTTATGTCTTCCCAGAAATGATGGTAGAAGTTGGCTGTAAGTCCATATGGACCGGGAGCTTTGTTCAGGGATAGTCGCTTCACAGCTTTATCCAGCTCTAAGCTTGTTATATTGTCATCACATAAAAGTCTGAAGTCATCATTGATTTTAGGAATATGCATTTCATTACTGTTCAGGAAGTTATTACAATTTTCTTCAGAGAATTTTGAGGAGTACAAATTGTCATAAAATTTAAGAATTTCCTTTGAAATTATCTCATCATCTGTAATTTCTATATTATTTATCAATATTGATTTTATACTGTTCTGTTTTTGTCTCCTTTTTTCCAGATTACAGAAGTATGCATTATTCTTTTCACCCTCCTCAATCCACTTTGCCCTAGACCTAATAAATGCACCTTTTGCTTTTTGAGTATACATTTCATCTAAAGTGGATTGAAGATTCCGAATCTTTTGTTTGTCATCCTCCGTAGGGCTAGAATTGCTGCAGTAAAAATTCAGTTCTTTAACAAGATCTATCTCTTTCTTCTGAGATTCTCTTAAAATTGTTTTGCTAAATGAGATTGAAAATTGTCTAACTTTATATTTGAAAAATTCCCATTTCCATACTGAAGTGTTTAGTTCTTCTGACGTAATAACACCTGACAGAATAGACCTTATCCCGTTACAATAAGAGTCATAATTTATGGAGTTAAATTTCCAATATTTAGTTGTCCCCCGAGTGGAAACCTTTGGTTTTAACTGTAGATAAATAAGACAGTGATCTGTCAGAGGTGCAGCGGAGATATCAGTATTGATCTCATATGATAGTAAATCATTAGCCACAAGCCAGTGGTCAATTCTGGATTTATAATTTGTGTTGAACCATGTGAATCTAATTGTATTTGGGTTAAGATGACGCCAAGCATCCACTAAATTCTGTTCATAGCAAAAGTTATTAAGGATGGAGTTTGGGTGACTTGAGGAATATTTGGAGGGCCATTTATCCAAAAAATCATCCTGAACCATATTAATGTCTCCCCCAACAATGACATTGTTGGTGGAGTATGATACTTTAAGATGCTCAAGCTGTGAGGCTATTACTTCTAACAGTATATTTTTGTGTATAGTATTGTACCCATACAGATTTGTTAAAATATATTTTGCATTATCAGTATCAATAACAAGGATTAACCAGTGACCATGTTCATCTTTGTGTTGAGCGATAACTTGGCCCTGGAAGTTTTTTAGTAAAACAGCGACCCCTGCTGACCTCGAAGTTCCGTGGCAGAAGTAAGCTCCGTCGCCCCACTGTTTAGACCAAAAAGTGTTGTCCTCAGGCTTGGAGTGAGTTTCTTGTAATAATACTATATTAGCAGTTTTCCCTTTGCAAAACAGGAAAATACTTTTCCTTTTAGTTATGTTTCTTAATCCCCTTGCATTAATTGAAATTAAAGAAAGGTTGCTTTTCAGAAACATGCAACACAAATAATAACAGAACAGATTATGTGCGTGTTACCTTAAAAGAATGTAACAAGTAGCAGAACCCTGAGATAGAAATGAACATTTTAACTCACACATAGGGATTTAAAACCCATTTCCAGCGCTAATTAAGGAGTTATCTTTTGACCGTTGATGTATGCATGACGACCTCTGTAGATCGCCTTCAGCCCCGCCTTGCGTGCTTGCTCCACCTTTGGCCATATGGCCAGCCGTGCCTCTCTCTCTTCCTTGGTGAGATCCTCGGCGAATTTGATGTTCAGCTCCCTGCAGATCGGGTGGCCCCTGGTGGCACGCCAGAGTTCCTCCTTGTAGGTTCTCAGCGAGAATTGTAGGATGATCTGTCGGGGACGGCCGTTGAGGGGGTACCGAGGCGGTGGACGGTGTCCAGGATCAGTTCCACCTTTTCAGCCCAGTGTGGCAGAATCTTTATTAAAACGCCAGCTACCTTTTTTCGCATGTCTTCATCCTTTTCTTCCTTAAGATCGTTGAGTCGCAGATTCCATCGTCGCTTGTAAGACTCTTGGTCTTCCGTCATTTTTTCAACACGGAGCAATTTGGCTGTCAGATCTAGATTTGTAGCCTTTAACAATTTAATCTCTTCAGTCATTCCTTTGTTCTTTTCTTTGAGATCTTTTATTTCACCGCTGTTGAAGTCAACCGCTTTCACAATGCTGGCAATGGTGAGAGTGTTTTGTTTTAAATCGCCTCGGAGCTCTTCAATTGAATTTTTGAGACTTTCAACTGCAGCCAAAATGACACTTGCTTCAGCGCTGATAGCAGCCTCTTCATGTCCTCTTTGTTTTTTTAAGGGCAGTGCAGCTTTACCTGGTGAAGTTAAGAGATTCTTGGTCCCCCTCAAGTTGGTCTCCATAGCCTCTTGGCACGCGTAGTCGTGGGGTAGCAAGGCTTTGACAGCTTTACCGTTAGCTTTGCTGTTAGCCATTCTTCAGCATGCAACCGGAGTAACTTCCAAAGTGTTCCAGTGACGGTCAAAGGCGCGTTTGAGAGTAGTTCTTGCTTAGGAAATAGGTATAAGGTAGTTTTGTGAGTTACATAGAGCTACATCTGCTATAAATTCAGGGTTAGCTACTCAGAGCACGCTACTTCTCGGCTGCCCGCTCCACCATCTTCCTGTGGGCTGCCAACTCTCACGCATTTGGAACAGTCCCCCCCACCCCAGTGCGCACACACACACACACACACACACACACACACACACACACACACACACACACACACACACACACACACACACTACAAAGTTCTAAAGCTGGCAGGCCTGCTATACAACCTCATCGGTGTTATGGCCTAAAGTCGATATCGCGATACATTTTGAAGCACTCGCTGTAACAATATATTTTAATAATTTTCTTGTTTATACATGTAAAAAATTAGTTTTTTAAATTTGTCTCACATACCTGAAGAATTCTTGAACAAATAAATAACTCTAAAAAATACAGAATACGTTTTAGTAAAAATTATTTGTATAAATTACATTTCATTTTCAAAACATATTTAATTAAATACAAAGTATCTCAAATATTTTTATGTTAAGGTTATTTTTTAAACAGTTAAACACAAATTCTAATAAAATGAATAAAGATGAAGATATTTTATAACCTTATTGTGATGAAAACACTACATCCTAAGTTGTCAGAACTACAGTGGAAAATGTAAAAACCCAATAACGTTTCTTTCTGCTTTCCTGATTAACTTTTCATGTTTTTTTTGCCGATAGAAGTTAAGTTTTACTTCAGGAGTGAATAATATTACAGCAATGGTTGAAGTTTATCCAGTTTCTTTCACTGTTCTTGAGCTGCGCTCATGGGTGCCAGTGTTGGATCAGGGCACCATACCTGTCTTACCTGGTTGTGCAGCACCAGGCTAAAGACCAAAGGTGACAGATCATCTGCTGCTGTGGCCCCCAGACTCTGGACCTCTCTCCCCCTGAGCCTGAGATCAGTGGACTCAGTGGTCTCCTTTAAAAAGCAGCTGAAGCCTCACTTGTTCAAGCTGGCTTTTGTATGACCTTCTTCACCTCTCTCTCTCTTTATCCGGCTCTCCCCACCTATTCCACCTTCCTCAGGATCCACTGATTTCTCTTTCCTATTCACTCTCTCTCTTAACATTTTTTAATCACAGTTGTCTATTTTTACTCATTTTAAATATATTTTTAAATGTTTTCTAAATGCTTTTTTATATTTTTACATTTTTTGTTTTTTTGAAGCGCCTCATGATTTTCATCTTGAGAGGCGCTTTAGAAAATATGTTTTCTTCTTCTTCTTCTTCTTCTTCTTCTTCTTCTTCTTCTGTCAGAGGAGCATACCTGCAGATACTGCCTGCGCCTGTTAGGATGCAGGGTAGATTACAACGACGCCCGTCTGACATACGCGGCCTGTCAGACTGGCATGCGCTGTAGTATGGGTATGCCAGTCTGACCCACCACGGTGCTCACCAGCAGCACTGAGCGAGCGAGAGAAAGGGATGGAGGAGACTAGATCTTGTTATGTACCAGGACAAACAGCTGAAACTGGGGAGGCCCGTGAGGGAAAACTGTTCAAACTACATCAGAGGAGATGTAGGTCTACAGATATTTTGAAAGCCTTTTGTGTCAAAAAACAACAACAACTGGCATTTAAGGGAATTGTATACTACTGTACTCTCACTCGTGATATTTTACCATGGATGTTTTTCTGCTCACCATTCAACTATAACCAGGCCCCATAACTGACATAATCTCATGTTGTCAAGCACATCGTCATCCACGCGCTGCTCAGCAGCAGCTTCAAATGAAATGAAATAACCAGAAGATAGAATGGTTTACACTTGACACTGCGCTCTTGTGCAAATTGTGGAGTGCACCACTCTGAGCTGCTCTTCCACGTGCCGCTTGCGCACACTGTCAGCAGCGAGATGCGGAGAAAGTGAGAGATAATGCTCAGATGTGCTGATGAAGCTCTTTTCTTGTTATCTCCGTGATGTTATTCAGTGTGTAACGTTTTAAAATATCTTTCATTAACAAACTTACTCACCGGCAAACAAACAAATAAATAAATCACTTCTTGTAAGAACAACCGTAATGGCTCAGCCCATCGCCGAACCCTAGGGGAAAATCTCCCTTTCCGGTCGGCTCATGGGTCCCTGAATGGGGCTAAAAGAGCTGTTTTGTAATCCGCTTTGCCTTACGCCCTGGATCACACGTATGTTGTACTTCAGTTTAAATGAAAAGTAATGATGTGTGTTTCCACCACGCCTGTCCTGTGCTTTGAGATTCATCAGCTTGTAAATGTTTGTAATTAGTATGTCTACAAATCAGACGTGTACGTCGCATATGTGAGGTCACCACAGAATCTCCTCTACCCTAGCGTAGCTGCTACTTACCACATGGCCAGCTTATTGGTGGTTCTTTCCTCCTGTGGGAAGCATTTGAAGTTTGCTGAGCTTCCAGCCATTTTCCTTCTGTTTTTCTGTGTGTCTGGTTCGATGTTCGCATTTCTAATCCTGGACTGATTTTTACACAAAACCTAAAATAGTGTTTCCCCCTGTTCGAAAATACGCGCGCTCTTTGTATCAGAATGAAACTTTAACATTTACAGACATCATATGTGAAATCCCATGGTCTGGAAGTAGCTGGGCGTGACTTAGAGCAGCTCCCTAGAGCAGCGGCCAGGTCCGGCCTGCGTGCCCCCTCGTTCTCCCAGCAGTCAACCCCATTTGTCTCTTTTCCTTCTTTTGTTTTCTTTGTTCATTCTCAAAAAGAGCACCAAAGTTTTTTTTTGTGTTGATTCAAAATTTCTTCTACTTTTCTCTAAATGTGATTCCACAAACTGTAATCAGCTGATACTTATTAATAGTTTCGTATGGGGAGAAAAAGTCTCAAAAGATCTGTGTGTGTGTGTGTGTGTGTGTGTGTGTGTGTGTGTGTGTGTGTGTGTGTTAGGGTTGCAACAACGAATCGATAAAATCGATGGAAATCGATTATTAAAAGCGTTCTTTATGATCTCCAGGGCAAAACAAGAAACACTGAGCAGCTTATTATTGTCAAGCAAATCATGCACACCTCAACAAGCAGCAGTCGTCACAAATAGCAGCTGTAAGACATTTTAGGTGAGAGCATGTTGTTTTTTTTGCTATAGAATTATTTTCTAATAACGTTGTCTTTAATAAAGTGAAGGAAGGAGAGAGAAAACGTTTCCCTAGCAGTTTTAAAAAATTTCCCCATGTAATCCGATTAATCAATTAATCGTGTCGAGACCCCATCCGATTCATCGATTATCCAAATAATAGTTTGTTGCAGCCCTAGTGTGTGTGTGTGTATCTAGATTTGTGTGTGTGTAATTCTTGATTTGTAACATTTTTGTGTGTAACTTCAGCTCCTACACGTACAAATCATTGAACACACACACACACACACACACACACACACACACACACACACACACACACACACACACACACACACACACACACACACACACACACACAAATCACCTGGTACACATAGACAAAACTACATTACACACAGATCAGTTCACAAGTACAAAATCCTTTTGAGACTTTTTTTCACACCTGACTGATTTGTGCGTACATGGTATATTTAAATGCTGGGTGGAAGCTGGGAAATTTGAGTTTCCTTTGGAATTAGTCTAAATTTGTGTTGACAGGACAAATATGTTTTTCTGTGGAAAAATAGAGTATCTCAGGATCCTGTAGTTATAAAAGATAGACCTATATTTAGTTTTTAATCATGTAAAATTGTTTATTTAGATAAATATGTGCTTATGAGCCATGGAAACATAGTCAAAGGTTTAAAAGAAATGACTAATAAATGGCAGAGTAATTCTCTGACTGGAAAAAGCAGGCTTCAAACCGGGAGAAAGCACAAAGAAGATGGTGCAGCATCCTGGAGATCTTTCCTCTGAAGTAAATTATTTATATATAAGGTTTTTGAAGCTTGGGTTAGGGTTAGAAAGAATCAGAAGTGAGATATAAAAAATATAAAAACAAATTATTATGGATTATAAAACGTCAGAAAAGGGAGTATTACAGTTAATTGTTGGATATAAACAAGGATAACACAAAGAACACATGGGGTGTAATTAGTAAACTTCTAAAAAAGATGAAGTACGACCACAAATACCAAATTACTTTATAAAAAACAAGATGGATATTTATGATAAAAAAGAAATCGTAAATTACTTTAATACATTTTTTTTGTGAACATCGGCTCTAATTTAGCTAAACAAATTCCTAAAGTTAAAAATGATAATACTGGAAAAACAATAAAAGATATTGTGGATAGTATTTTTCTTGATAAAGTAGATGAGAGTGAAATATTACGAATAGTGCAACAGTGTCCGAACAAGACTTCAAATGATTATGTCGATATGAATATGTCTTGTGAAAACATCATAGACTTGGTTAAAACCATTTACATATATATGCAATCTATCATTTGTTAGAGGAATATTTCCAGAAAATAGGCCAATATCACTGCTTCAGCAGTTTTCAAAAATTCTGGAATAATAATTTGTTGTTAGATTGGAAAAGTTTATTTATAGGCATAGTGTTTTGCAGAATAGTCAATATGGGTTTCGTTCTAATCATTCAACTGCAACAGCATTAACTGACTTAGTAGAAGAGATTTCAATAGCAATACATAATAAACAATATTTGGTGAGTGTTTTTGTAGATTTGCAAAAAGCGTTTGATACGTTGGATCATGTAATAATATTAGATAAATTATACAAATACGGGATTAGAGGAGTAGCACATGAGTGGGTCTGAAGTTATTTAATGAGCCGACAACAGTTTGTGGAAAATAATATGAAATCCTCTATACATACAGGGAGTGCAGAATTATTAGGCAAGTTGTATTTTTGAGGAATAATTTTATTATTGAACAACAACCTTGTTCTCAATGAACCCAAACAACTCATTAATATCAAAGCTGAATGTTTTTGGAAGTAGTTTTTAGTTTGTTTTTAGTTTTAGCTATTTTAGGGGGATATCTGTGTGTGCAGGTGACTATTACTGTGCATAATTATTAGGCAACTTAACACAAAACAAATATATACCCATTTCAATTATTTATTTTTACCAGTGAAACCAATATAACATCTCCACATTCCCAAATATACATTTCTGACATTCAAAAACAATACAAAACAAATCAGCGACCAATATAGCCACCTTTCTTTGCAAGGACACTCAAAAGCCTGCCATCCATGGATGCTGTCAGTGTTTTGATCTGTTCACCATCAACATTGCGTGCAGCAGCAACCACAGCCTCCCAGACACTGTTCAGAGAGGTGTACCGTTTTCCCTCCTTGTAAATCTCACATTTGATGATGTACCACAGGTTCTCAATGGGGTTCAGATCAGGTGAACAAGGAGGCCATGTCATTAGTTTTTCTTCTTTTATACCCTTTCTTGGCAGCCACGCTGTGGAGTACTTGGACGCATGTGATGGAGCATTGTCCTGCATGAAAATCATGTTTTTCTTGAAGGATGCAGACTTCTTCCTGTACCACTGCTTGAAGAAGGTGTCTTCCAGAAACTGGCAGTAGGACTGGGAGTTGAGCTTGACTCCATCCTCAACCCGAAAAGGCCCCACAAGCTCATCTTTGATGATACCAGCCCAAACCACTACTCCACCTCCACCTTGCTGGCGTCTTGAGTTGGACTGGAGCTCTCTGCTCTTTACCAATCCAGCCACGGGCCCATCCATCTGGCCCATCAAGACACTCTCATTTCATCAGTCCATAAAACCTTAGAAAAATCAGTCTTGTGATATTTCTTGGCCCAGTCTTGACGTTTCAGCTTGTGTGTCTTGTTCAGTGGTGGTCGTCTTTCAGCCTTTCTTACCTTGGCCATGTCTCTGAGTATTGCACACCTCGTGCTTTTGGGCACTCCAGTGATGTTGCAGCTCTGAAATATGGCCAAACTGGTGGCAAGTGGCATCTTGGCAGCTGCACGCTTGACTTTTCTCAGTTCATGGGCAGTTATTTTGCGCCTTGGTTTGTCCACATGCTTCTTGCGGTCCTGTTGACTATTTTGAATGAAACGCTTGATTGTTCGATGATCACGCTTCAGAAGCTTTGCAATTTTAAGACTGCTGCATCCCACTGCAAGATATCTCACTATTTTTGACTTTTCTGAGCCTGTCAAGTCCTTCTTTTGACCCATTTTGCCAAAGGAAAGGAAGTTGCCTAATAATTATGCACACCTGATATAGGGTGTTGATTAGGGCTGCAACAAACGATTATTTGGATAATCGATTAATCGGATGGGGTCTCGACACGATTAATCGGATTACATGGGGAAATTTTTAAAAACTGCTAGGGAAACGTTATTTCTCTCCTTCCTTCACTCTATTTAACACAACATTATTAGAAAACAGTTCAATAGCAGAAAAACAACATGCCATCACCTAAATTGCCTTATAAGGTGTATAGACAGAGACCCTAAGCTACATCTATCTGTGACCTAAAATGCTTGGTCCAAGTTAAACAGCTTAAGGGCAATTCTCATCTGTTTTGTTTGATCTCATCTGTTGACATTTATTTTAAATGTAATTAAACATAGGCTGTGAATTAATCAAAATTGATCACTATTTCCAAAAATGACTGAAAAAATACCAAATAAAACAAAAGTAAATGAATGCCATCCTCCTTGCGATGATGCCCTGGGCAACTGCCATAAAGTCACATCAAGAAATGCTGCTGATCATTCCAATGATCCCAAATAGACTCACATTAGGCCACATGAAAGCAACTGAACCCAAAAATATATTAACCAGTATATAACTGCACTCTCACACAACACGCCTGCAGCAACAGTTAGGACTCCTCCCTCCCTTTTAAAAGCGTTTTTGCTTCCGAGGACATTGTGGTTGTAAAGCCACATGCTAGTAGTCTGGCCCCGGTGTGATCAACCAGTTTCTGCGGGAATGTGACGGCGGAACCAGGGCCAGATTAACACTTTGTTGTACCCTGGGCAACAATATTCAAGGGCTCCATCATCACGACCCGAGGATCACCATAATATGGTCACATACAGAATATTTTACTGTAATATGCAGTAAATATACTCAATACTTGAATGCCTGACAACACGTAACCCGCCCAGAGTAACCTTTGACCCACCTCGTGTGGACTGACCAATGAGGAGAGGGTCTTAACTTGAGGCCCTCTCTTCATTGGTCAGTCTGCATGAGACTGACTCTCAACTGACGTTCAGTCGTAGGCAGCGAAGCGTCTCTGTGCAGCGCAAAAGCCCGGGTGGACAGTTTGTTTAATGTAGGGTGATCATATTTCCATTTCCAAACAAGAGGACAGGGGATCTGTGCCTATGACGTCACACTATGGCAACGCCACACAAACCATGTTGGGACCCATTTTTTTGTAAGAACTAAATTAATATCAGATTCTGCCAATAAAAGGGCTCTAAAACAATTCATATGTAAAAATTTTGCATATTTAATGCAAAATCTCATTTTTATGCTTTAGAACTGCAACAAGGTTTTATTAATAATAAATTATTATACCTTTTGTTTTACTACAGCATCGGTAAGCTTCCTGTGCACAGATTATTAAGGATGCTTGTTTCAGCTGTGAGATTAGACGATAGGGTCAATGAAAAAATAAGTTGTCACACACTCCATGGAAACTTTCAGAGAATCCACTAATAGTGGCTTTCACACGGTTTTGTTACTTTTTGCAAGTTTAGAAAAGCAGCAGATGAGACAGCATGTCTGATAATTTAGTTTTTCATCTGATAATATTAGAACATGTCAGTAATGTCTGAGGGGCTTTTACAAACACTGTATAACTAACACTACTGGAGAGGGTAGGAATTACACAGAGGCTTCTGGGGAGCTCAGCTATGGGGGGGGGGGGGGGGGGGGGCATTTTGCCTTGGCCCCCAAAATGTCTTGAAACGGCCCTGGGTGTGTGACTGAGTTTTGAAGGTGATCTGAATTGTATCAGATGTATAAATATGTTTTTTACAGGTAAAAACGTGTAGTGGAGATAAATCTGCCTACATTTTACTTTTCAACACTTTGTTTTGTTTTCTTGTTTTTATTTAACTATTTTCCTGTCCTGTCTGTCTCTCATCTTCCTGCATCTCCTCATAATTCTCCAGAAAAACTGTTGCCTGGATTCTTACTTTTTCACCTCATCAGTTACTTTTGAGCAGATCAAAGGATCTCCTGACCGCAAAGCTCAGAGCGCGTTTTCGATGCTGCGTGAGGTGACATCACCACAGCACAGGTGATGAGCTCCGCAGTAGCGCGCTTCAGGCAAAAATAAGACAGAAAATAGAGAACATGTGCGGACATGAACGATCGTGTGCTAATTATAGTTTTTTGGTTGCGCCACTTTGAGAATGGACCGTGCGCTGGAAGCAGCTGCCTGGATCGCAGCGCAACAATGTGGAACCGGTTCGCAGCAGCGCAAGTCTGCAGGCTCTCCCTCACGCTGATCTGCTGGTACCGGCTCTCCCTCGCGCTGATCTCCCGGTACCGGCTCTCCCTCGCGCTGATCTGCCGGTACCGGCTCTCCCTCGCGCTGATCTGCCGGTACCGGCTCTCCCTCGCGCTGATCTGCCGGTACCGGCTCTCCCTTGCGCTGATCTGCGGCTCTCCCTCGCGCTGATCTGACTTGCTCTGGTCTGCGCGCAACGGCGGGGGGGGGGGGGGCTTTTGGAAGAGTTGTGCAACACAACGAATCGATGACGCAATTCGTTGCCAACGCTTTTAGTAATCGATTTTCATCGAATTTATCGATTCGTTGTTGCAGCCCTAGTGTTGATGTCATTAGACCACACCCCTTCTCATTACAGAGATGTACATCACCTAATATGCTTATTTGGTAGTAGGTTTTCGAGCCTATACAGCTTGGAGTAAGACAACATGCATGAAGAGGATGATGTGGACAAATTACTCATTTGCCTAATAATTCTGCACTCCCTGTAATATTAGTTGTGGAGTACCACAAGGATCCGTCTTTGGACCATTACTCTTTCTTTTATACGTTAATGATATTGCTTTGGTTTCAAAATTATTCAAGTGCATACTATTTGCAGATGACACTACCTTATTTTATTCAGGAGAAAATATAAAAAATGTTTTAAATGTAGTTGAAAATAAATTTACAAAAATTAAAATATGGTTTGATATCAATAGGCTTTCTTTAAATATCGATAAAACTAAGTTTATAGTTTTTTGTAGTAGTAAAAAAAGTGCTGATGCATCAATAAATGTTGAAGGAATTGAGATAGAAAGAGTAAAAGAAGTTAAGTTTTTAGGTGTTATTATTGACGAACACTCATCGTGGAAGTCGCACATAAATTATATTAAAATTAAAATATCTCGAGCTATTTCAGTACTAAATAAGACGAAGGAATTGTTGAACAAAAAAGCTTTGCATATTCTGTACAACCCATTAATTCTTCCATATCTGACATATTGTATCGAAGTATGGGGAAGTGCCTGCAAAGCATACGCATTCAATTTTTCTTTTACAGAAAAGAGCGGTGAGAGTTATTAGTGGAAGTGGATACAGGGATCATACTGATCCAATGTTTTCACAACTAGACCTAATGAAATTTGACAAACTAGTAGAATATAATTTATTAAAACTTATATACAAAGCACATAAAGGAGTTCTACCAATAAATATTCAAAAGAAATTTGTAAAAAGAGAAAGTAATTATAATCTAAAAGGAACTGATATTTTTAAAAAACCAAGATTCCGAACAGCGATGATGGAAATATGTATCTCAGTTAAAGGTGTCTATTTATGGAATAGACTCAACAGCGAAATAAAACGATCTAAATCATTTTCTGCATTAAAAAAGTGAAACATGTCATGATGAAGTAATAAGACCTTAAGTAGGCTGATTGACTTGTTTTGTGTTGGGGGTGGGGGTTAGATTAACGAAATTCTTTGAGTTGAACAGCTAATGTCTCGATGTGAAAGGGGGGCAGATATAAGTTTTTGCTTCTTTCTGCTCCTTTTCATTTATGATTATTTGTGAACATGAATTGTTTTAATGCAACTTTTATTTGATTGATTGAATGAAATAAACGAAACGAACGAACAAAGTAAAAGTTAATCCAACATGCTTTGCAGTTATAATGAGACAGCTATTATTTTAGACCATTTAAGATGTTTTATATGTCTGAAATATTGACACACTGTCCCCAGACAAGGAAGTGCCTCTTGGGCCAGTTTATGTCTGTGCAATAATATGTAAACTACCTAATGTTATTGTGCACACACATGAACTGGCCCGAAAAGCATTTCCTTGTCTGGTGCATTCTGGGAGTTGTGGTCCAACTTGTTCTGTGAATTTTTTAACCGTCATCATAGTTTATGATGCATTCAAAACCACACATTTTGACAGGCATGTCAATAGAGTTGTGCAGTGAAGTTTCTAAATGATTTAAAACCATTTTTATTAGGTGGATTTTTAAGAGGCTGTAAGCTAACCGAGCTAAACCACAATGCTAAGTAGCATTTTTGCCCTTGATGTAATCTGAACAAATTCAAGTCAGTCTGTCAGCCCTATAAAACATCTAAAATGGTCTAAAGAGCTGTCTCATTATAACCAGACTGCAAAGTGTGCAGGTTTAACTTTTACTTCAGAGGTAAGATCACCATAGGGAGCCTAACGCCTGGGACACACCGGCCGCTGAAGCTCCGGGAGGCGAAGCGCTCACGAAATTCGGCCACTGCTCGCTGCTCCTCAGTTCAGACCAGACCATGGACCAGACACTTGTTTCTCTGCTCCGGTCGAGGCGCGCCTCGGCTCAGCTGTAGTTTTTCTTTTATCCACTTGGTGTCCTCCATTTCCTCTCTTCCTTTTCTCTGCTCTTTTCCTCCACCCTCCCCTCCCCCTTGCTGTTTGTGTGTGTTTGTCCACGTGTGTGTGAACCTAAGGTGTGAACCAGTTGTTAATAGCTGGACTACGACTTTCTGCCTCTCTGCCCTGTTTGCTCCCATTAAAAGACACCCAAAACCACACCCCCTTCACGTGGTCTCTCACACACACATGCGCGCGCACACACACACACACACACACACACACAAGTTTGCTGTGTGTGTGTTCGTGTGGTTTTTCTGCAGTGTCTGTTACGAACACATTTGACTATCGCGGAATTATATATTGAAATGCTTTATTTTGTTAAATTTACCGGCCTGCCTCTTATGTCTAGGTTTGACGTCCTGCCAGAATAGACGCGGTTCACCCGCGGCTCGCAGAAAAAATAGAGCAGACGCCGAAACGATTGCTGCACGGCACGGGCTGGAGCGCCGGCGCTTCGGCAGCCCATGTGGCCTATAGAATAGGATAACAATGGCGCCGAATGAAGGCGGTCCCCGTTTTGCAGCGCTTCAGCGGCCGTTGTGTCCCCGGCGTTAGTCTCGTCCCTTTCCGGTCGGCTCTTGAGTCCCCAGAAGAACGAAACAACGAATGCCAGTCAACGGGGCTAAAAGAGCTATTTTCTAATCCGCTTTGCCTTACACCCTGGATCATACATAGAATAGAATAAAATAGAATAGAATAGAATGCCTTTATTGTCACTATACAGGTGTAAAGTGAGATACAGAGCATCTCCTACTCAGTGTAAAACAAACATACTGGGGGGGGGGTACACAGTTCTGCAGCGCTATGTACATATGGACAGTAATGTTATGTGTATACAATTTATTGCACATGGAATTTTGTATCAATAGATAGTGGTGGTCAATGGAGGAAGTGGGAAGTGGGGGGCTGTGTTATCGGTGCATGTGTGAGTTCAGGGTGGTTATTGCTTTGGGGAAGAAACTGTTTTTGAGTCTGTGGGTTTTTGTGTTAATGCACCTGTAGCACTTCCCTGAGGGAAGCAGTCCGAACATGTTGAAGCCAGGGTGGGAGCTGTCCTTGATGATGTTTGCTGCCCTACTGAGACAGCGGGAGGAATAAATGTCCATCATGGAGAGGAGAGGACAGCCGATGATCTTCTGTGCTGTCTTTACCACACTCTGAAGCCTCACTCCATCCGCCTTGGTGCAGCTGCCGTACCATACCATGATACAGTAGGTTAGGAGGCTCTCAATGGACGAGCGGTAGACGGTCAGCAGCAGGTCGGAGTTCAGTTTGTACTTCCTGAGGACTCTCACTCACTCTCACTATCGCCTCGCTTTGCCTTACACCCTGGATCACACATATGTTGTAATGCAATTTAAATGAAAACTAATGATGGGTGTTTCGACCACGACTGTCATGCACTTTGAGATTTATCAACTTGTAAAAGTTTGTATTTAGCATGACTACACCAGCATGTCACATATGTAACGTCGCCACATAATCTCTTCTCTAGCGTAGCTGCTACTCACCACATGACCAGATTTATGGTGGTTCTTTTCTCCTGAAGGAAGGATTTGAAGTTCGCTGAACTTGCAGCCATTTTCCTTCTGTTTTTCTCTGTTTCTGGTTCGATGACATCACTTTCATGAAGTGCATTTGTAGTCCTGGACTTATTTTCACACTAAACCTAAAATAGCGTTTCCCCCCATTTGAAAATACGCTAGTTCTTGGTATAAAAACGCTTCTTTAAAAATCACGGAAAGTAGATGGGTGTGACTTACTATGACGCCGTGCCATCTTCTCGTGCCTTCTCTCCTTTTGAACCCTTCTTTTTTCCAGTCAGAGAACCCCTCTGCCATTTATTAGTCATTTGTTATAACCCTCTCACTAAGTTTTCATGGCTCACAAACACATGTCTAAATAAACTATTTTAGATGATACTCTATTTTCCACAGAAAAACAGATTTGTCCCGTCAACACAAGTTTAGACTAAATCCAAAGGAAATTTGGATTTCCCAGCTTCCACCCAGCATTCAAACGCACCGTGTACGCACAAATCATTCAGGTGTGAAAAGAGCCTCAAAAGTATTTTTGGACTTATGAACTGATCTGTGTGTAATGTAGTTTTGTCCGTGTGTACCAGGTGATTTCTGTATGTGTAAGAACTGAAGTTACACATGAAAATGTAAACTCAAGTTGCAAATCAAGAGTTACACACACAAAGCACACAAAAATCTAGACACACACACACACACACACACACACACACACACACACACACACACACACACACACACACACACACACACACACACACACACACACACACACACACACACACACAGATCTTTTTAGACTTTTTTCTCCCCATAGCAAACTCCCCTTTAACAGGAAGAAACCTCCAACAGAACCTTGCTCAGAATGAGCAGCCATCATGGCTCACTGGGGTTTTTGAGAAGACAGCGAAGAATGTTCAGTGGTTGGCAGCAGTGTGTCAGCCGATGGCCCCCTCCAAGAGGTTATCACAGCTCAGCAGAATACCTGTAAGGCTTCTTCTGGGGAGAAAAACACTTGGAGAGAGATAACATTTTACAGCTGAAATGACACATAATAATGCAATTGGAGAGTAACGTTAAACTCCCATTAGCCATCATCCCTGCATTTGACCCATTCCTGTGGGGAGGGGTGAGCTGAAAGCGGTGGCTTCACTTGGGAGCTTTTTGGTAGTTTAACCCCCCAATCAAATCCCTTAAAGATGAGCATCAAGCAGGGATGCATTAGGTCCCTAGTGTTTGGAATGACCCATCTGGGATTTGAATCCCAATCTCCCAGTCCCAGGGCGGACATTCACACCAATAGGCCACTGAGAAGGTAGTGCTAGAAGACAGTAGCAGAGAGCGAAAAGTGGCCAGTATATCTTCCAGCAGTCTTAAGCCTATAGCAGCATAACTACAGAGAGATAACCCAGGCTTTCCCTCAGGTAGGGTTTGTGGGCACAATTCTCAGGATTGAGGAAATCTCCGAGTGTGTGGGCGGGGCAAAGGACACAGAAAAGTCTGTGGTGTCTCCCTTAATCTAAGTTGGCCGTGGTTGTGTGTGTGTGTGTGTGTGTGCGTGCGTGCGTGCGTGCGTGCGTGTGCAGCTCACAGCGGTGAGGAAGAGACAGAGAGCTGCCCACAGCTTCAGTCAGAGGTGACATTTACTTCTCAGCATCCAGAAAGATAATGTGCATGCAAATTTGTCCACAACTGTATTTACAGGTCCCACCATGTTACTGTAATAATTGTGCCAAGTATTTAGCGCGTGTCACTCCTCCTCACTTTCACAGCAATTGTTACCTGTGGGTAGTGCTGCACCAATAGGCTGGAGGCATGCGCGTGTGCGTTCATATTTGCAGTTTTTTTTTTCATCTTAGTATTTTACAGGGAAGCCAAAATGCTCCCATACATGCAATTTTAACAATGCAGGTGGTTTTTCAAGCTCATCTCCGTGCTTTTCGCCTCGGCCCTCCACGTGACCGATCCATGGATCGCTGTGGCTACATTGTAGTTCATCCCCACCAGTTTGTGAATGTGTGTGTGAATGGTTGAATGTCTGATTGTGTTGTTAAGCTCCTTGGGGGGTTCCAGGACTCTAGAAGGCGCTTTATCAAATACAGACCATTTACCATTTACCATATGATATGTAGACAAATATGTAGATATATAAACTTGTTTATATTCATTTCAAGTTACATAGATTTTTTTTCCTTCTGTTAGTAGAAAAATGAGAAAAGCCCCTTGAAAAAATAATCGTGACTTCAATTGCAATTGCAATATTGAAAAACAATCGCAATTAGATCACTTTCCAGAATCGTTCAGCCCTAGTTCACACACACAAACACATCAGAACACCATACACCACGAGTTTCTGATCAGTTTTATTTCCAACATGCGTGCATGGGTGAACTCTCACTCCAGCATTTCAGTCTCTTGTCGTCACGTTGTAGAGACTCGAGTCTCCTCTTGTTTATGTTTATGTGTTTAGGAGACGCTTTTGTCCAAAGCAACTTATAAGTGATAATTGGCTAACAACAACAATAACAACAACAAACGATTTCCAGTCAGTCGTAGGTGGCAGTGAGGCAGCATGGTGAATCGTGGAGAGGAGGGAACAAGGAGTGGACGATAGAGAGGGCGGACGGGTGCAGGGAGGGTGCTAGTTAAGAAGATGCTCTCTGAAGAGCAGGGTCTTCAGGAGTTTCTTGAAAATTGAAAAGGAAGCCCCTGTTCTGGTAGTGCTTGGTAGGTCATTCCACATTTGTGGAACGATGCATGAGAAGAGTCTGGATTGTCCTGAGCGTGGTGTGGGCTGCTAGCCGACGATCCTGTGATGACCGGAGCGGCCGGGCCGAGACGTAAGCCTTTGCAAGAGGATTCAGGTAGATGGGAGCCGTACGATCTCGCACTTTGTATGCTAGTGTTAGCTATTTGAATTTGATGCGTGCTGCTAGCGGTAGCCAGTGGAGCTCAATGAACAGAGGGGTGACGTGTGCTCTTTTAGGCTGATTGAAGACCAGACGCGCCGCTGCGTTCTGGACCAGAAAACAGAATTATTGCCTTTTCCTGTTTTATTCGGCCTGCTTCACTCCTGCCAGCATTTGTTTATTATTTGTGGTGCTACAGGCTACCCGGAAGAATGCCGACACAAAGGACGCATGTACTGGGTTTAGGGTTAGGAACGCACTTTTTTCAGTGATTTGGTTTTTAAATGGACGTGTGAAATAGGATTAAGGCTCCCAGTTTTTCATTGATTACCGTAATTTCCGGACTATAGAGCGCACCTCAATATAAGCCGCACCAGCAAAAAAAAAAAAAAAAAAAAAGTTTTCTACACACACACACACGCCGCACTCAAACACAAGCCGCGGCGCAGCAGCCACATGCAGGTCTTCGGCGCACAGCGCATGTACGGCCATGACATAAGATAATTAGACAGAAAGACGCTACACGGAGGTTTTTCTTTGTTGTTTTAATTCAACGAAATGAATTCTAAACACGAGTGAACGTGCCTGCAAGTTTAGAAAAGAAAACAGCACTGATAGCGTTCATATTTCTGGACGGTTATAAAATAAAACAGAACTGACACGTTATTACCGGTAATTTGCATGTTTAGAAGAAAAGAACAGCGCTGACACAGCATTAATGCCTGGTTAGTAATGATCTGCACAGTGGAAACACCTCGGCCGTCTGCTCTTAGTGTGTTCACCCAGTCTTCAAGAATGTTTTCCAATTCCGGCCATCTGCTTTTATTTCCTCTGAAAGCTTTTGTCGTTTTTTTACATTGACTCAGTTCTTCCCGCTACCGCCTCCAACGTAGCACCATTGTTTCATTTGTGCCAAGCTCCCGTGCAGTGGCTCTGTTTCCTTGTTTGATGGCCAGATCGATCGCATTCAACTTGAAAGCTGCAGCATTTGCATTCCTCCGCGTGTTTTCCATGACGAGGGTGCGTCTGATGTGTTAACGTGCTGCTTTAAATCAAAGAGCGTCTTCTTCCGCGCATAACGTTTTGCCGTGCCTATCTCACTTTACTGCTGGAGAGTGCCTCTAGTGGTTGTTGGCCAACAAAGATCTACACATGAGCTGCACCATGATATTGGCCGCAGGCTTCAAAGCACAGGGAAATGATAGTGGCTTGTAGGCCGAAAATTACGGTATGTCCATAAGTTGACTCAGATGTAGTGTTGTCAAAAAAATCGATACCTAGATATAAATCGATGCTAAAAGTGGTATCTAAATGAGATATTCCATCCCTGTGGTATCGATATTATGGACTATTATACACAGCCTTCTTCAAGTACACCGACACACACGACAGCCAGATGCCGTAAAGCAGCCTCCGCCTCCCAGACAAACAGAAGAAGAAGACGCCGCATGGCTACATTGCAATTTCCCACGCGAGTTGTCTCCGATCCAAGTTTTGTCTGCCAAATAAATAAACAAAAACAAAAACAGCGAATTTGGGAGGCGCTTCACAGCCCAACTTATATAGCATACCAAGTCTGACACGTAGTTGTATATTCACGCTTATGTGCTTAAAGGAAACTCCCGTTTATTGCAACCCAGACTTAATTTCTAGCATGCAGTACGTTTGTTTACTCACGCTGACAACTTTGGTGCTACTTGGATTCCCCGGGGTATTTAGATCCATCGGCGAATCGCCGTCAGTGTATATCCATATAACGGGTGTGGACGGGCACCCATGGTGCAGCCTCGAAATAAGACATTATCTGCACCAAAACATCTCAATGTCGAAAGGTTTTGTTAGGAATCATTAACGTGATTCCCCTGTTCGTTTGGAGCGGGTCTGGGATTTCTAGGCTTAAACAGACTAGCCGCGGCTAATCTAACCGGTGCTTTTAATGACGTCACTGCCGTGCGCCAATCTGTTTTTATTAAGATTACCGGTAGATGTACCTTTGTCCTACTGTGGAGAAATTCGTTTTCTCCCTTTATTGACCAACAGAGTTGTTCAAAAGTACAGAACAAAACATATGGCATTACATCTTATGACAAAAATGCACCTTAAACAGAGTTTAAGCAGCAAAACATCACTCTGCAAATAGTGTATATATAGTGAGACAATTCATGATTTAAAGTGTTAACTTTCACCAGTTTTTGTATGCACGTTTTAAAAAATGCTGATACTTGAAAGGTTTAAGCACTTTATACACTTAATTCTTAACATTTAATTTTTGCAATATAAATTGAGGAATGTTATTTTTTGAATAAACTTGTTCAATAAATTTGTGTTTTTAAATAGTATCAAAATCGAGTATCAAGTTATTTTTCCCCCCAGTATCGAATCGAGTTTGAAATTTTAGTATCGTGACAACCCTAGTCAGATGCCCATGAAAACACCAAGTTTCTATAAACTAACACACGCCTTGTTCTGGGTGAATGTGGAAGGGGGAAACATAGATAACACTAAAAGCCTGTCTTACACTATGTGGCTTCTTCATATCTCTGTTTCAATGTATCTGAATCATTTTACTACAAATTTACGAGTTGCTGTCTTTTTCCCTGCACATAGTTTCGTTGTGTTGTAAGAGGTTTACACACACTTGTGTACATCAGCGTTTAACCCGTGAAGAAGAGACCGTGTTGGTGTGAGTTTGGGTTTGTTATTGTGACCATAATTACATCTATACAACAGAGCAGAGTTGAACGTAAAGACTTGTGTGATCCCAGCCCGTCTCTCTATGTAGCATGTAGCTGTTGGCTGCCTGTTTTCCATGACCCTCTTGTGCAGAACGCCTCTCTGACTAAGATTTAAGAGTTAAAATGGAGGCTGTGCGTGCTTGCTGGTCACGTGTGTGACATGCAGATATGTGAGTGGAACATGCACATGCAGACACACACCTCTCCGTGCTTGAACACACATACGTTTGAGCTGCAGAGAGGAAGCCCCTCCCCCAGCCTGTGTCATAGCCCTCTCGTCTCTGTGTGTGTGTGTGTGGCTCACTTAGGAGCGAGGCCACAGCAGCTGTGGTTTTGAGACGATCCCAGCAGTTTCAAAGCTTTTTTTGTGAAAAATTCTGACATTTTCTCATTTAATTGTGTTTATTAGTGTTGCTGAGTATGAGTGCCTCAGCGTGAGTGAAAACACCCAGGCCCTCGAGACCTTAAAGGAGATTTATTTTATTTTAAATCAGCATTTGATCAGAAAAGAAAGTCATACAGTGACTTTTATCTAAAATGAAGGACTGGAATCAGAGTAATGAGAGCAGCATGTGACCTGACGTGTTCTGGAAACTCCAGCCTGGCGTTCGTTGAGAGCGAGTCCCTCAGCTCCGGAGCACCCGCTGTATCAAACCAGCTCCTAGTCTGAATCTCAGGCTGAAAATAAGTTTTGATAAAAGGACGAACAACTAAGTCCTTCAGGGTACTTTTGAGTTAAACATGCTCATGAGATACGTATGTGGAGTAACCAGGTAGGTAGATTTTACCGTTGCTAACCTGCAACGCCTGCCTCCAGAGGGTTACACGAGCAACATTTTGGTTCACATATTTTCTTTACTCACATTCAGTTTGTCTCATTTGCCTTTTTGTCGGGGAAAGCTCATTTAATCTGATAACAGGTTCACACTTTCCTTCTCCTTTAACAGTTTGAATGAGTTAGTCAGAAATACAGAAACCTTTCTCAGACGAAAGAAAAAGCGGTTTCTTTGTACAAAGTGGAGTTTTTGATGCTTTGCAGACTTCAGCAGACACTGTTGCTGTCGGGTCCACAGATACTTCTGATGATTAACTAAACTAACCTGCTGCAACAACTCCCTGTGTGAAAGCATTCAGAAGTGCACTACCAGTAAATGTTACATTACACTAAATGAATGTTTGATTTATTTTTACACCTGTGAGTTTCTCTGTACAAACGAACCGTTCAAACATTTTCTCATGTTTAAACGGTCTTGTTATCAAGGCCTCAGTTGGCCCTCTGCTGGTCAAACCTCTCTCTGTCACACACACACACACACACACACACACACACACACACACACACACACACACACACACACACACACACACACACACACACACACACACACACACACACACACACACACACACACACAGAGTTGATACTGACTGGCTGAAAATGTGTGGAGAAGAGACGGGCCCCTTCACTGCCTGCTTCTCATTGGTTACTCTTGGCCCCACCTCTTTTCTCACAGAACCATAACAAAGCTTGGACTGACGTCACTTTTACACACACACACACACACACAAAGCAGGAACTATGCCCTCATGTCCCCCTCTTCCTCCCATTTTGTTTTTAAGGGGATCATGAGAGACTGAGTCGACGTCGAAGGAATGAATAGTTGTTTTTCTGTCGAATATGCATGTTTATTTCCTTGTCATTCAGGGCGATGTGACTAAAACGTACTTTTTGGGTGTTTGCAGTCGTAGCGGTTTGCAGCTGCTGACGTTCAGTCACAAGAAGCTCATTCTGCAGAACTTGTTAAAATACAAACCATTTAGTCCTCTCTCTGGTCCTGGATCAGCCGTTGCAGAAATATTCGATTTGATTGAAATAATATCAGAAACATTTTATTGCTTTGATATTTAGTAACAGTTTAAAAAGTGAAGCTGAAACACCCTTTTAATGTCTTGTTCTATTCGTTTATGTCCAATAACTAAAAGTGATGCAAACCAGTGACAGAACAGTCCAATTAAAATGTTTGTTTTTATCATTTAAATCTGTGGACGTGCCGTTGATCTGATATGATGCAGCTTATTAACCTCTCTACAAACGAAGCTTCAGTGTTTGTGTGAAAATAAAGATATAAAAAATTATTTAACAAACACACTGTTGTTGTGGGATTTAGGTTGCAGACTGATAATTAGTCCATAAACAATCACCTGAAACTAGTTAGTCTTCAAAAAAAAATTGTGCACTTTTTAAAATTGGCCTAAATTTAAAAAATAACAGATATATATATATATACATATATATATCTAATAAAAACACTTCATTTAGTTAAAAAATATTTATATTTATATATATATGTGTGTGTGTATATATATATATATATATATATATATAAAATAAAAACACTTCATTTAGTTAAAATAAATATATTAACGAAATGAAAACATTTGTGTGCGTATATATAGATATCTAAATACACATATATATATTTTGTTTTTGTTTTACTAAATGAAGTGTTTTTATTATATATATATATATATATATATATATATATATATAATACTAGATTAATTTCAACACCCTTTTATACAACTTTTCATCAGCAGAGAACATAGTACAGAAATACTAATATTTATAATTTAAAAATAGTGGTAAACATGTTATTCTTATGTGCACCTGTGTGCTTCCCATTTATTACAAATACATTTAATGAATTTGCTTTTTATCTGAAATAGTTTTAAGCTGTTCTGATGAATAAATACAACAGGGAATTAACCCTGTTATTATTGTTGTTTTAAAGTTTAATAGTATTTTTAATGATAATTAATGTATTTTTGTTTAAGAGGGGACATCTCATGGATCATTTCTTTCACTTTGCTCATTTCAGTTCTGAACAAAGCCATTAAAACGAGTGTCTGGTGTTGGGCCTTTGTGTCAGAGCAGCTCAGGGTAGCTCTTCTGTTCTAGGATGAATTCTTTCTAGATGTTTGTCGAACCGAGTCAAGAATCAGAGTTTGAAATGTCTTTGATTTCACGTCTCTGTTTTAGTGTTGAACCACTTCATTCAGCTTTGAGCCCCCTACCTGGTCTCCTCTCTCTGCTCTGCATGACTCTGACCTTACACTTTAAAAATGTAGACGTGAGCTTGGGCCTCTGTTTCAAGCCAGTGTGCAGAGTAGAGTGGAATGTATGTGCCCAGGCTCGTGTTCAACAGAAGTACTGGAGAGGTGTAGAAACGGTGATCAGTCACGTGGGAAGGGTCATGTTGCTGTTTTTGAGGCTTGTGGTGACATGCTTTATGATCTGTAGATGGGCCTGTGTTTGTAATTGTTTACTCTTATTGTGTTCCACCATTAACCCTACAACAGGGAGCCTAAGTCACGCCCATCTACTTCCGCACCACGGGCGCCGGAAGAACGAAAAAATGAATGTTTAGTCAACCGGCCTAAAAACGCTTTTTTCTAATTCTGCTTGTTTTGTACCATGGATTTCACATATGATGTCGGTGAATTTTAAAGATGCATTTTGATACCAAGAACTTGCTCATTTTCGCACAGCGGTAACACTATTATAGGTTTTGTGTGAAAATAAGTCCAGGGCTAGAAATGTGCTTCACGAAATAGACGTTGTCGAACCAGACACGGAGAAAACAGGGAAAATGTCACGAGGTGCTTCACAAAACCAAAAAAAATAAAAATATAAAAAAGGTTTGTGTTTAAAAATGATTGAAAAATATGTTTAAAATGAGAAAAAAATCGTGATTAACAATGTAAGGAAAGGGAGAGAGAAAATGAAAAGTAAAAGGGGAAATCGGTGGATCCCGGGAAGGGCGGAATAGGAGAGAACGAGGAGAGGTGGTGATGAAGGTCTCACTAAAGTGGTTAAAAAGGCGTTGAGCCGACATTCACTCACATAGGTTCATAGACAAAGCTGTAGATAAGAGGGATCTAAAAGATTTGGCCTCGCCTTAAGTTTTACTAAATGAAATGTTTTTATTTATGGCAGCATTCACATCAGAAAACCGAACTTTGGACAGATGTTGGATTTTTAAAATGCATTCAAACGCGTTAGTCTGGCCCAAGTCGAACTGGTTCTAATCGAGTATAGTTCATCTGCATGTAAACGGGTCGGTCGAGCTTCCGGACGTGACGAGAACGCAGAAGCGGTCTTCTGATAATATCTTTGGGCCAGTGTCACATGAGGAACATCATCGAACAGTCCGGTATGTTCCACATGAGCTGTACTGCAGCGTTGTTGTACATTCCTTCCATCGTGCTTATCCTGTTTTTTTTTATTGAATCTGCTTTACTGCCGCCAGTGTTTGTTTATTATTTGTGTTGCTAAGTGAACCTAAACTAATATGAAAGGGCGCGCGTCGTCACCTACCATAGTAGAGTGGAACGAACTTCATTCTTTGAGAACACACACCAATCCGGTGGTCCTGCAGTCTAACCCTCAATTTGCTTTGAAGAACGGAACAGCTAATAAATGTAGGCAGCACTCCTTACTTAAACTACGTGGGACTCTCTTAGATAAATCTACCTGCATCATGTGCAAAAGTGACTTTTCAACACAATCTTAGAAATAAACTTTCTGTAAAACAGAACTGATGAGACGTACCTACTCTAGAGCCAAAACTTCAAAACCAAGCCCATCTGAAATGGAGGACTAGTTCACTAGCAGTAGGTGGGCTCAGGGTAGCGATCGCAGGCTGAACTTTGACCCCCAGTGTAACACTGCACCCCTCCTCCAATAGCCTACTTGCATTAAGAACACACAGCCCTCTCCATGTAACATAACATTTTCTCTCTAAAATTAATTTTCTTAAGAAATTCAGTTAGCTTGGCGCTTCCAGACTAACATGTAAATGATCGGTTCTGAAAATGTAAAAACCAAAAGCCATGTACAGAGAGAATAATCAAACTAACTCAAAATAAACATGCAGCAGATGTTGGAACTAGGGTCAGGTTGATCTCTTCCTTAGATTCAGTTGTAATGTGGGCTCTGTGCATGCACGAGTTTCCTCCAGGTGCCTGAGAGAAAGGCCACATGTATGATTAGAAAGGTCCCCTAGGTGTGACTGTGAGTGGCTGTTTGTGTGGCCGTGTGGCTGATGGATGCCCTGACCTGGGAAGGCCATACCAGAGATGGACATTTGATTTCCCAGCAGCTTGCACTGGGAGGGGGCGGGGGGACTGGAGACACACCAGAGCTGAGCTGAGAGCCTCATCGTGGTGCTGCTGGATGTGTGCTTTGTTTGCCAGACCTGAAGCAGTGGGTGTGCTGTAACCAGATGTAACTGTGTTTGTGGTGCGGGGAGCTTGTGTGGCCACATGTCGCCCTCTGCTGGACCAGTTTGAAGATAGCAGTCATCACCCGTCTTTGACTGAAGACAAGAAGCTGAGGAGTTATTTTTATTTAACCGATTGGAGTTTACCCTTCAGTAAACAGGTGTCCTAAAACACTTTTGGTATCTTACCTCAGAACGCCTGTGCTCGGCTTCTGACCAAGTCCTCCAAACACACCCACATCACCCCGCTTCTCCTCCAGCTTCACTGGCTGCCAGTCAACTTCAGGGTTCATTTCAAGATCCTGGTTCTGGTCTATAGGGCCTTACATGGACAAGCACCATCTTACATTGGTGATCTTCTTAGTCCCTACACCCCCAGCAGGTCCCTGAGGTCCAGTGATCAAAGCCTACTGGTTGTGCAGCACCAGGCTAAAGGTCAAAGGTGACAGATCATCTGCTGCTGTGGCCCCCAGACTCTGGACCTCTCTCCCCCTGAGCCTGAGATCAGTGGACTCAGTGGTCTCCTTTCAGAAGCAGCTGAACCTGTTCAGGCTTTGGTGTGACCTTCATCACCCTCTTTTTATTCTGCTCTCCCCACCTATTCCACCTTTCTCAGGATCCACTGATTTCTCTTTCCTATTCACTCTCTCTCTTTCTTTACATTTTTTAATCGCAATTGCCTATTTTTGCTCATTTTAAATGTATTTTAATCATTTTCTAAATTCTTTTTTTATATTTTTACAATTTTTTTTGTGAAGCGCCTCGTGATTTTTATCTTGAGGCGTTATAGAAATGATACTTCCTTCTTCTTCTTCTTTCTTCCTTCTTCTTCTTCTTCTTTCTTCTTCCTCTTCTTCTTTCTTTCTTTCTTTCTTCTTTCGTTGTTGTTGTTGTTCTCCTTCTTTCTTCCTCTTCTTCTTCTTTCTTCCTCTTCTTTCTTTCTTTCTTTCTTTCTTTCTTTCTTTGTTCTTGTTTTTTTTCTTCTTTCTTCTTCCTCTTCTTCTTTCTTTCTTTTTCTTCTTTTTCTTCTTCTTCTTCTTTCTTCTTGTTTTTGTTCTTCTTTCTTCTTCCTCTTCTTCTTTCTTTCTTCTTCTTCTTCTTCTTCTTTCTTCTTGTTTTTGTTCTTCTTTCTTCTTCCTCTTCTTCTTTCTTTCTTCTTCTTCTTCTTCTTCTTCTTCTTTCTAATGCCACGCTGACTTAACCAGTAGCTACAAAAATACTTTAGCTTAGTCAAGAGTAACGGTGCAGTTGAGGTCATTTAATTCCAGATAAATGAAGGTTTATGTTCATGATTTTATCAATTCATATTATCTGAATGTGTGCATAAATCCTAGTAACGATGGTGATCATTGAGACAAAAACGAACAGATTCAAATGAAAAAATACAACAAAACACTCCGTTTTATATACGTGTGTGTGTGTGTGACTGTGTGTGTGCGTGCGAGCATATTCTATGATTATAATTTTCTATTGCCCTGGGGAAATTAGATTAGACGTGTAAGAAAGATGAGTTGTACTTTTAAATGTCTTTTATTCATTTATTATTCAATATACTTTAACTATCTAAAGCAGGGTCTCCAGCCTTTTATGTCCTGTGAGCTACTTTTACTCACTGAAAGTACCGAAGCGCTGCTGCCGTACCGTTATTACATGTGTGAAAATGTTTACTATGTTAAAAAATGCTGTTTACAATGTTGACATGCATTGTATTCACAAGGGGCTTTCTCTGTATTTCAATATTAAAAACAGCAACTTTCCTTTGAGTTTGAAACTCTGACAAAACTAAACATTTAGTTGTTTTAACAAATCAGATACAGATAACAAATTATAATTCTACTTCCTGTGAATGAGTTGACATTTTATTCGAATGGATCAGTAACAGAACTGAACAGCTGACCAGTTCCTTCAGTCCCTGACCATGGGCCCCGCCCTAAGCAGCAATGTCAGTTTTTCATAGTTTTCAACAACAAATACTCCCAAAACGTATAAAATGCCCTTTAAAGAACATTTAATGTTCTTTAAATTGTATTTGATACAAAACATTTCAGGTAATTAATGTGCTATGAGTGTTTTCCCAAACAAAGCTACACAAAAATTCTCATAAACCTAATAAAGCTATTTAAAAACATTTAAATATCAACAAGTTAAATGTGATGAAAACATTAAAGCCTAAATAGTTAGAACTGAAATGAAAATGTAAAAACAGAAATATCACCCAGAATATTTCACTGAGGATGTTTTTCAGCCCAACGTCAGACTCCTTAGACTCAAACTAGGTCTTTATAACCAACAGTTCCCCGTCGTCTTTGCAGACACGACCTCTTCCAGCTGCTGTGTTGAAAGCTGACAGACCCCCCCCCCCCCCCCACCAAGAATCTGTGTATTTCCAGTAGTACACAGTTGCTGAAAGATTTGTGCAGGAATCAGACTTTTATTTTACTTCCACAAAAAGCAAAGTTTAGATTAGATATTACAGAAAACGGTTTGCCATCACATTTAGAAGCCGTCCCTTGTTAATCAGGCCGTCGTTTTTGGAGTCGGGCGGGATGATGGGTCCAGGCGAGCCACTTTCAGGTGCGTCGGGACTCGGGAGATACTGCTAACTCGCGAGCGAGGTGTTGGAGACCCCTGCCCTGGTCTAAAGGCATCTCAGAGTCAGCACAAACGTGCAGTTCAGCGTCCAACAGCTTTGTGTGTTGCCATTAAAGTTAGTTTGGTTATGTGCTGCAGCCTGAAAGTGTGGAACAGATGGTGTTCTGCCATGGCAGTAGAGGACGTCCCACTGTAACACTCGCGCCATCAGAACATCAACGAACCACCCTGTGTTTGGGTCCGACCCATGTTTGCAGGATGTGCGCCTCTCCTAGAGTCCTTTTTATAAGGAATTTTATTTCTAGATGTGCTCATACTGGAAATCCTTTAGTTTGAATCTATTTAGTTTCTGGCTGTTTCTGCTGCCTCTCTCTAAATGGACAGATTGCTTGAGGTAGTTTTAAACTTTACTCACATTTATATAACAAAAGCAGCATTAGTAAGAATGAGTCTAGATGTGCTCCAGTGAAGCCTCCTTCACACACACACACGCACGCACACACACACACACACACACACACACACACACACACACACACACACACACACACACACACACACACACACACACACACACACACACACACACACACACACACACACACACACTCCTCGTTGGACTTTAGAACTACTGCTTAACAGTGTGTGTGGTTCATGTATAGTTTCAGTGAAATTTAAATATATTTTGTTTTGAGTGTGTTGTGTTCCGGTTTTGGGTCAGGAAAGCCACTTTTTTACACTTGGGTCTTTTTGGCCTGGGCCGAGTGGGGACACCCCCCATCTCGGGCAGGTGTGAGCAGTGTTACTTTTGGAGACTGGCATGAACCACACAGCTTCCTACTTTCTCATTGCTGTGGGCTCTTCTCCCATCCAGGGGTGCTCACAGCAGACGGTCAGTCGTCGCGCTGGCGCGGCGGGAACAGCCAGTCTGAGCTGCAGTCAGCTCAGCCTGAACAACACACAGATAACGCCATCCAGCCCAGACACAGCTGACCCTAGTCTGAAAGGTCTATTAGTCTAACTTTGTAATTGACTCTCAACACTAGCTGGTTCACATCAAACAGAAAATCTTAAGTTGTGTTTTTCTTTGTATTCCTTAATATTCCCAAAATTGTTGAAAAATATCATTACATTGTTTTTATTTTTGTTTTCTTAGTTGTAAGAATTTCTCACGCTTATGTGTTCTTTTCCACAGGACCAGGAAACTGCAGATCAGAAACATCCCACCACACTTACAGTGGGAGGTAAATTATACACACACACACACGCACACACACACACACACACACGCACGCACGCACGCACGCACGCACGCACACACACACACACACACACACACACACACACACACACGCACGCACACACACCGTAGGGGTAGCCTTTTCATTGTAGGGCCAATTCGCCAATTCATGGGGTTGTACTTAGCCCTTTATCTGGGCTCCTGGGCCATTATGAGCCCCAATAAAGTTTCACTTTATTTATTCCTGTTTCCATATAAATCCCACCGCTAAGATGAAGGATTGAAAAAGAAATCTTTCCATTTATACACTGGAATGCATTTTTTATAATAGTGGTGAAACAGAGTTAACATATATTTTTCTTAGGACTGTTTATTATCTTTGCACAACAAAGTGTAGACTGATTATCGTTACATGATTTGAGTCAGACATAGGGTTGGGCATCGAGCATCGATTGGAACCGGGACCAACTGTGAGTTTTTCCCAGAATTGTTGAAAGTTTTTTATTTCGATTCCTAGAATGCCGACGGGAGAGGAATCCGCGGCCGATCTTCATGAAAAATAAACGTGATCTGCAAATTGTAATCATCGCTTTTCAGAGCTGATCACACCAGCTGTCTGTGTGCAGCACCGTCCCCCCTCCCCCCACCCAAACGTGTCTGCCGAACTTTTACTCTGTGATGTAAACTTTAACTCCTGCAGCGTAGAGGAAACGTGTTAAATACGTCAACACGGTGGATTTACTAGAAGCTTTAAAGAACAAACTCTGGACGGTGTGAGGTGAGTTTGTCTCACTGCAGAAATAAAAACACACATGGAGCGTCAGCAGTCAGACGCAGACGCTCACCAACACTCGTGTGTGTGTGTGTGTGTGTGTGTGTGTGTGAGCGTCAGAAGGCTGAACAATAACCTGTAGAATAATTAAAGTCATCATGCTAGAGCAGCTTCTCTGTGGTGGACCACACCAGCTTCTGGCACAATAAATAATAATATTAATAATAATAATAATAAATCACACACAAAGTTGTGAACATTTTAATTTCCTTTCTGAATTATTTCTGTTGAGAGTTTTAATGTTTAAATCTGTTAGATTGTTACTGACAGCAGCTACATTTAAGTTTGGCTTCCTGTTCTGACTGAATGCTGCTGGAGCATGGAGGTGTAGTTCTCAGTCATCCTGGACATGATCATCCTGAGAGTTTTAGCTGAAAACAGCTGGACGTTTCTGGATATGTTGGAGACATTTAGCCTCTCATCCCAGAGGCTTCTTCCAGACTTTGGTTGTACCCAAATGGGAGGTTCCCACCTCCGCCATGTTGACCGTGTCACAGGTCCTGTCACGCCTAGACAGTCCAAAAATGGGAAAAGAGGTGGAGCTAAGGGTGGGGCTGTTTTGTTTGGAACAGGGTTGGAACAAATGAACCAGTGTAGCTGCTAGCTAACTTGGCTAACCCAAGAAGCTAAGAAGTGCTCCTTGAACCGGGGTATCCCACCCACACGGCAGACTGGCTTCTCTGCGAGGCTGTAGTCATGCTGATCGCCTGGGACTGTTGAATTAAAAGCGGAGCTTCAGACTGCTGCGATTGTAACCGGGCGCAGTGGCCTTTGACATGAGCTCTTGCTCCAGGGTCAGAGATAAGCAGGAAATTAGCTACATGCTAACCCAAAGCTAACTGAGTTTTTCCTGCCATTTTCAGTAAGAAAAAGGTGGTAGAGCAGCTCCAAAGTAAAGGCACCTGCTTAGTAATGAAATCATAACGAGGTAAGCTGACCGAGGATATCGGGCTTGGTCAACTGCGGTGAAAGATTTGCATGTCCGCCATTGTTGATGGACTGTTCTCTGGGAGCCGGAGATCTGCGGGACATTAGCTACATACTAACCCGAAGCTAACCGTGTTTTTCCGGGTGTTTTCAGCTAGGAAAATGTGGTTGAGCGACTCAAAAGTGCCCTTTTGTCCAATTGATTCCATGATTAACATCCAAACATGAACACAAACACAGAAAAAAGGTTAAGAGAGTAGAAATGGCTGAACATCTATTAACGTGAGCTAGCTCTGAAGTCACGTGGATGCTAATTAATTGTTCTGATTTTTAAGCAATAAATTCCACTTGAAAAAAAAGAGTTACAAAAACATTTCCCCCCTCAGAGTTGTCATGAATGTTAAACCAAAAATGGCTTTTTGAACCAGGCTGTAAACATGTTTATTTCTGCTGTGAAATGACCATTTTTAACATGGGAGTCAATGAGGATTTGCTCACTTCTGCTGCCAGACCCTAGTGGATGAGGGTGGAACTGCAATTTTTGCCACTTCCTTGTTGGCTTCAAATTTGCTGCAGAATTATGGGGGCTTATTTTAAACACCTGTTAACAGCTCCTTTAAAGTTCAACTTAACATATTCATTACTCAAATAAACCTCCTGCAAATATGATCCTCATTCTGGCCCACACTCTAATTAGTGTGCATTGCTCCTGATAACGGTCTGGCAAACTATACCACCTGACTCAGACTGCAGAATAAAAAAAACTAAAACTCAGCATCAGCCCAAATCCAGAAATCCAGCAGCACAGAACAGCATTGGAAACATAGCTGCTATTACCATTATAGTCTATATAGAGTAGGGACGTGAATCTCCTCCACCGAGGCCATTCGATTCACATCTCGATACGCTACCAGCAATGCGATACAGCAGGGGTGTCAAACTCAAACTCACACGGGGCCGAAATGAAACTCTGGGACGGAGTCGGGGGCCAAACTTAATATTTTTTGAAAAAGTGACGGCAAATTTGCACATTTTCTTTATCAACATATATATAATTTTGAACCTTTAAATTTGGAAACAAACATATTTCTGCATTAACACTGAATGTTTAATAACCAAATTACACACGAGCAAGTCAGTTACAAATAAAACACATCAGTGGTATTCATTACTTGTGGTTCAATCAGCATTTTTAAAATCTATTCAGGATTTATGTTTTCTTGTTTATTCATTTTTCTTATTTTTTATTCTCCTTTTTTTCTCCTGTAATACGTGTCATCGCTGCTGTGACATCTAGCTTTCCCCACTGAGCAACAATAAAGGGATTCTCTATTCTATTAATCTTTCTGCAGCCTTTCCACTTCCTGTTTACTGTAGGTTAAATCTTTTCTCACGGGCCAACAACAAAATAAAAATACCATTTTATCTCAAATGAAAATGCGACATTTCACCTGTTAACTTTCATGTTTTGGAGCAGGAAAAGAGCATAAAACCAACATATTTAAAGCTCAGTTTGCTCCACTGGTTTACTGTGATGCTCACCTGTTCCAGCCAGATACCTGCATCATGGGGTTGATCTGAGCTGAGGAGGAGACTCCTGTTGTTTTGTTCATCTTCATCATAATAACGACAACATTAGATGACAACAGGTGCTCACATAGGTTTGTGCTGCTGAACATGTCTGAGCAGCTTGACCACGTTGTTGTGTGTCGGGGAGGAAACACAACGACAGCAGCCACAGAGTCATGCTGGTTTGGGCGTGTCGCTGCTCGCTGGAGTTATATCGGCTCTGTCTGGAAGTTAGTTGGAAAACTTTCTCTTTCAGTCGTGAACACATTACTGAGCAGCTAGAATCTCCGTTTCTGGGCTTCAACATCAGAAAATAGCTGAGTGAACTCGGCGCTGAGTGAGAGGAGTGTTTCATTTGTCTGAGACAGCGGAGCTGCAGACACCGGCAGCAGGCGCTGGAAAAAACACAAAGGAGGGGGTGCGTCGGCTCCACGCTGATGCCACAAAGCATCATGGGAGTTGAAGTCTTTGCGGTCAAATCGGCCAGAGGACCAGTTTTAATATATTTTTGATATTTATGTTGCGGGCCACATAAAAGTGCTCCGCGGACCGCATCTGGCCCGCGGGCCTTGTGTCTGACATATGTGCGATACATTAAGATACAGCAAAGCACTCTGCTGATGTGCTTCAATACGATTCATTCCTGCTGACTATTTTCAATTGGATACACTTCATGATGCGATCTGAAACAATGCAACACATAAAAAGAATGTCCGTGCCCATATCTGGGTTTTAAACATCATCACAATTATCTCTGTGAAGGTTGTAATTGCGGGCGGTGGAAGGAATACTTTGAGGAGCTCCTCAATCCCATCTACGCGCATTCCGAGGAGGAGCCAGAGCCGGGAGACCTGGGGATGGACTATCCAATCTCTGGGGCAGAAGTTGCTGAGGTAGTCAAACAACCACACAGCGGCGGAGCCCCGGGGGTGGATGAGATTCGTCCTCGGTATCTCAAGGCTATGGGTGTGGTAGGGCTGTCATGGTTGACACGTCTCTGCAACATTGCATGGTCATCGGGGGCAGTTCCTGTGGAGTGGCAGACCGGGGTGGTGGTCCCCATCTTTAAGAAGGGTGACCGGAGGGTGTGTTCCAACTATAGGGGGATCACACTCCTCAGCCTCCCTGGAAAGGTTCTCCAAGGTACTGGAGAGGAGGGTCCGATCGATAGTTGAATCTCAGATTGAGGAGGAGCAATGTGGTTTTCGTCCTGGCCGTGGAACTCTGGACCAGCTCTATACCCTTGCAAGGGTGATTGAGGGGGCATGGGAGTTTGCCCAACCAACGCACATGTGTTTTGTGGATTTGGAGAAGGCTTATGACCATGTCCCCAGGGGCACCCTGTGGGGGACGCTCCAGGAGTATGGGGTGGGTGGCCTTTTGTTGAGGGCCATTCAGTCCCTTTACCAGAGGAGCATGAGTTTGGTCCGCATAGCCGGTAGTAAGTCGGACCTGTTCCCGGTGAGGGTTGAACTCCGCCAGGGCTGCCCTTTGTCACTAGTTCTGTTAATAACCTTTATGGACAGAATTTCTAGGTGCAGCCGTGGTGAGGAGTGTGTCGAGTTTGGTGGCAGGAGAATCTCGTCTCTGCTTTTGGCGGATGATGTGGTCCTCCTAGCTTCATCCAGCTCTGACCTTCAGCTCTTGCTGGGTAGGTTCGCGGCCGAGTGTGAAGCGGCTGGGATGAGGATCAGCATCTCCAAATCTGAGACCATGGTTCTCGACCGGGAAAGGGTTGCTTGCCAACTCCGGGTCGGGAGAGAGGTCCTACCTCAAATGGAGGAGTTTAAGTATCTCAGGGTCTTGTTCATGAGTGAGGGTAGGAGGGATCGGGAGATCGACAGGCGGATTGGTTCAGCGTCTGCAGTGATGCGGACGCTGAGCCAATCTGTCGTGGTGAAGAGGGAGCTGAGCCAGAAAGCCAGGCTCTCGATTTACCGGTCGATCTACGTCCCAATCCTCACCTATGGTCATGAGCTTTGGGTAATGACCGAAAGAACGAGATCGCGGATACAAGCGGCCAAAATGAGTTTCCTCCGTAGGGTGGCCGGGCTCAGCCTTAGAGATAGGGTGAGGAGCTCGGACATTCGGGAGGGACTCGGAGTAGAACCGCTGCTCCTCCGGATCGAAAGGAGTCAGTTGAGGTGGTTTGGGCATCTGGTCAGGATGCCTCCTGGACGCCTCCCTGGGGAGGTGTTTCGGGCATGTCCTGCCGGCAGGAGGCCCCCGGGTCGACCCAGGACACGTTGGAGAGGTTACATCTCCAATCTGGTCCGGGAACGCCTTGGGATCCTGCTGGAGGAGCTGGTGGAGGTGACCGGGGAGAGGACGGTCTGGAGCTCCCTAGATGGGATGCTGCCCCCGCGACCCGGACTCAAATAAGCGGAGGAAGACGACGACGAAGGTTGCAGTTGATCCTCTATGGTTTTTGATGAATCAATAAATTCAACATGAAAACAAATGCACTTTATCAGTGACATTTACTTATTATACATATTTTATTTAGTTTTGGGAGTAACATGTTACAAAAGTAATGAATTACTGTAATGCATTGCTTTTTTCTGTAACAGTAATGTAAGGCATTACAGAAAAAAGGTAATATTTTACTCGGTACTGTAACGTTTTTTAAGTGGTTACTTGTAATAAATTATCAATTGAATATAAAGTTATCCACTAAAATGTAATATTCCATAAAAATACGTTAATATTATTGAACCTTTAATATTCGATTGATGATGAAACTAGGTACTTTGGGTACGCCAGGGAAACAGCACTTATAATAATTTTACACAGAGGCAATAATATCGTTTATAAAAATCTATTTATTACTTTATTTCTACGACCAATGATCATACAGCATAAATGATTATTTATGGTAATATCATCTGCGAAAATAACCAAACTGATGAAACATGATCTTAGATGTTATTTAGAGTCTAATTAAGTGTCTTAGAAAAGGATGTGATGTCTGGGATTGAAAAAAATAATCTGGGACAGAGCCAGCTGGGCATATCAAGGACTCCTGGAAACAGTGGAACCTGATCTGCCTCTCTCAACTGTCTATAGAGGATTCTGAAGACGTCTGGATATTCGTGGTGTTGGTGTCGGGTTTCTTGCTTTTTGGCCTGAGTGGTTACCTGGTTTACCGGAAAATTAATGAGCTGTCGAGGGATATTGGCTCAATCCCGGAGCTCAGGAATGGATTACACCGCGTTGTGAACGCATAAACTCATATAATTGCCGAGATGAATCGTAAGCTTGGAACTTTGGCTGAGATTCAGACTCTGGCACAGAAGGTGGATTTGATCAAGGAGAAAGGTGACGGGTCAGTACGGATTGGGATAGATTAATTACGCCATTATTGGATCTAGAGGGGTTGGAGACCAACAGAACTTTAAGACAGAGAGGAAATTATCTCTGTCTGGCCCCAAAACAAGTTCTTATCTGAATCTGGTGCCCTTGAGCCTGTAAGGCTAAAGTGATTACTCTCCCTCAGAAGAAATGTGGAATGCTGCCGTCACCATGGCAACTCTGTCTCCCTATCCCAGCCTGGGCGGGACTGCGACCGGTGAAGGCCGTTGAATCGTTTCCAGGAGTCACTGTGCTTTCGAAACCCAACAACCTCCTTCCCCTGTCCAGACGGAGGTGACGAGCGCTGTTTATCGCGGCTGCATGCACTGATGTGAGGAGAGTCCCCAAACCTACCTCCACACCTATTGGACACTTATGTTGTGTAATGTCTGAAGTCTGTTGCTTTTCTGTCTGAGATGTTTTTTTTTTCTTGCATAGCAAAGCTGCCCTCCCTGTGGAGGGTAACTCTGAAGTGCCTTTTTTTCCTCCACCTGTCTCAGTCCTCATATAAACCCTCTGATCTCTATTAAGGTAGCGCGACTCGGGTTGCGAATGACCACAGTCACCAATTCTTGCCATATGTCTATGCCTATGTATGTCTGATCTCAGAATTGTGTGTACTGAAACTCAAATTTCCCTCTGAGATTAATAAAGTATCTTTGAATTGAATAGAATAGAATTGAATAGAATTGAATCCAGCGCCATTATGCAGAATTTACAATACACGTGTGGTGAGAGTTCTCCGTAGATCTGGCTGACATGAAGTCCTTTTGACCAGGATGGCGAGGGATTTGGACTTCTGGAGGATCCAAAGGTCGTAGGTCCTTCGAACATGGTTCGAGCTGGTCGAAAGATGCTCTGAGTCTGATGAAGCTGGCTGTGGACTGTGTACAGTTCTGGTGACCTCTGACATTACAAGGCCTTTCCTACACTACCGTACAAATGTCAGTAACATGCGTTGCAATGCATTTTTAACCCAGAATTAAGTGGTGGGTTTTCTTCAGGGTTCTAATTACGCAGATCCCGACAAAAGGTCCAGTTTCCATCTCTATGGACTCCGTGCACCAGGGCGTCTTTTGCCAGGAGAGGGCACAACCGTTGATGGTTCATGCGCTTCCAGCTGCTTTCTGCACTTGCCACAACCTCAGTAACCTAAGTCACACCACCGATAGAAAACCATAGCATATTCATGTCCGCTCATATTCTCGGGTACTTTCTCTTTTATGTGTGACTGACGCGCTGTGCCTCAGCGGAGTTCAAAATATGTGCCGCTGTGACTTCAGCTCACTGCCGCTGGCGCGTAGTGCACATTTCACTAGTTTTGCGTTGGGTATATCCCTGAACTGCTCAGTGAAAAGTAGCTCAGGATGTGGAAATGTAAGAAATCCAGAAAGCAGTTTTTCTGGAGAATGAAGGAGATGCAGGAACACAAAAGACAGGTCAGGAAAAAAGTAAAAAAAAAACAAAAAAAACCGAACTAAAGTGCTTGAAAAGGAAACAATTGGTAGATTTATCCCACTACACATTTTTAACAATACAAAGCTATAATTTATAAGCATGTAATATTTATATATTTGATCACCTTTAAAACTCAGTCCCACACCCAGGGACCAAGGCTAAATAGGTTTAAATTGACTTTTAACTTACAGGCTGACGCTACAACACAATACAATTAATCCAGCAGCACATATACAGTAATACATCATCACGTAAAACAGGCTTTCAGAGTTCTACACTGTTAAAAGTCACAATAAAAACATAACAAAAGAAAAAAAAACCACAATGCTATTAATATGGCAATAAACGGTTTTGGGACGTTATTAGCATTGGGTGCAACTCAGTTGAATTCCGTTTATTTACAAAGCACCAAATCATGATGAGTCATCTCAAGGCACTTCACAAAGTAAACGTTCCAATACCGGTCAGTGGTCTCATTTATCAAACATAGCATAGAATCCTTACTACAACCAGACTTAAGCTCAGCAAAAAAAATGTACTTACGCCAAGCAGGTTTGTGATCTATCAAACATGGAGTACGCACAGCTACACGCAATCTCCGCTTCATAAATCAGAGACTAACTAGAAAGGTACTCAAGTGTTTGAGTCACATCCCGCCCTCAACACACCCACTTACTGCCATAAATAGTCAATGCAAAGTGCCTTGTGGATCTCATGCATATACATAAGCCGGCTGTTGCAGCGCTCCATCATTAACGATGTCGACCGCAGATCAAGGAAGCGCTATTTCACACAAGCAGAAATTGAGGTACTTGTGGGTGAGGTGGAGAAATGAAAGGAAGTGCTTTTGCAAAACAAATGAGAGAAAATCCACGGAGTGGCACAGCGTTGCTGAAGCCGTCAATGTTGAGAGTTCTTCAGAGAGATCTGTGGTGGATATAAAAAAAACTGGTCCGATCAGGATTCGATCCCCAGACTCCCGGGTGAAAGTCACACGCACTAACCAGTCAGTCAAACGGCAGCCAAACCAAGTAGCCAGGGCGCATGATCAATCAGGTCACAGTGACAGGACACACACACTGTCACAGACGCATGACATTCTGTCTCAATCTGTCCCCCTGCTGATATTCTGCATTCCGTATTCTGCGCTTTAGGCTGTGTGTGTGTGTGTGTGTGTGTGTGTGTGTGTGTGTGTGTGTGTGTGTGTGTGGTCTTGTTCTGAGTGAAAACGAAGCGGTACAAGTGATAATGCTGCAGGAATTCATAATTGTATCTTCTCAGCAGCAGCACTGCAGGTGCTCTCCATGTCCAACATGTGCGTAAGCCAGGTCCTTAGTCAAGTTAAAGTTGCGCACATTTTTCTGCTAAGTTTTCTTTCATAAATCCCAAAGTTTACGTGGAAAGTTGCTTACGCAGTTTTCTGACCCCGTTTTGTGCGTAAGCAAGCTTCATAAATGAGACCCCTGCTCATTAAAGGGGCATTATGGAAGTTTAACAGCTAAAACAGTATAGAAATAATAAATGTCTTCTTCATACATTCTCCTGCAATGCCCTGGTCCTGTAGAATGAGCCCTGGCATTTTTACTGTGATTGCCTGTTTTTCTGTAAAATCACAGAAAAAGAGAGATGCTCGGGTCGAGCAGGCTGCTTCATGCGCGTTCACGCTCAGGCATAGCCCGTAGCATTTGCTATCAGTAGCTTTAGCAGCAGAGAGAGAGGCAGTGCCACTTTGTCGCTGTTCCTAACGCCTAGTAACAAAGCTAGCTACATTTCTGAGGACCCTTAGTTACTTTCTGTAGAACTTTCTTCTAGAGATTTCCTGCAAATTAGCAACAAAATAGCCATTTTCGCTCTGAACCGTTCTTTGGTTTGACGTTTCAGCTGTCTTCAAGGATATAAAAATTACAGATACTGTGAATGTTACTGGTGTGTAGCTCACCTTGAAAGATGTCTGACTCCCATGCAGAAGACCTGGGTTCGATTCTGGGTGTGAATATAGTTTATTTAGAGTTTCTTTTTTACATTAATTGTATATTTTTTTACAGTTAAGATGCCCAAATTTTTATTTGAGACTTGCCGAACGGCATTGAATTCACAGATAAAAAAGATGTGGGTTCAACTTTCATTTTGGAACAATTTTTCAAGCAAGGGAAGGGAATGATCTGAGCATGCAGGAGGACTGACCCATCTTAAACCTTTGTCGGCTGTGCTGAACAAAAAGGTACAGAACCAAATTATTTAATGAATTAGCTGCGTGTTCTCCTGTCCTCTGTCCTCCGGAACACACACACACGCACGCACGCACGCACGCACGCACGCACGCACGCACGCACACACACACACACACACACACACACACACACACACACACACACACACACACAGGACTGTCTCAGCTGTTATTTTCATTAAGGAGTGTGCACGTACAGCATGCTCGCCTCGTGCACGAGCCTACTATTAAAGCTGCCGTTACGCTTTTGGCCTGAGGGGGCAATCACGAGCATAAAAATTCAAAACTCTGTAAAGTCCCTTTAAGCCAATCAGTAAAAAGTTTCCTATATAAGGAACCCAGCAGGTTGCATCGAGTCACTGACTAGTGTCAGAGTCTTTACAGCAATCCTCATACTAAGCAAGCATGCAGCGACAGTGGAGAGGAAAACTCCCCTTTAACAGGAAGAAACCTCCAGAGAATCCTGGCTCAGTATGGGCATCCAAAAGGCTACACATACTGTTATGTTATATGTAACCACTTTGTCTCTTTGTGTCAGGTTTTGGATGGTCTATTGGCACAGTGTGGAACTGTAGAAAACTGTGAACAAGGTGAGTCTCTTCCTTGTTGAATGGAAACCACACCCATTCACCCCATAAAGCTTCAGTGTGGGGGCTATCAGACCTTCTGATGATCTATTGGCAGCAGAGGTCATGCTAGACATATTTGTTGTTGGTTATTTTGACTGGCAGGTGTAAAAAAAAGGGTCATGATTGATTTTTTTCCCGTCTTGTATTATGTCTTTGTGTGGAACCCTCAACTATAGGGAGAAAAAAGTTTCAAAAGATCTGTGCGTGTGTATCTAAATTTGCATGCGTGTCTAGATTTGTGTGTGTGTGTGTGTCTAGATTTGTGTGTGTGTAACTCTTGATTTGTAACTTGTGTTTACATTTTCTTGTGTAACTTCAGTTCTTACACATACAAATCATGGAATACGCACACACACACACACACACACACATCACCTGGTACACACGGGCAAAACTTCAGTACACACAGATCAGTTTAAAAGTACAAAAATCCTTTTGAGACTCTTTTCACACCTGACTGATTCGTGCATACATGGTGCGTTTGAATGCTGGGTGGAAGCTGGGAAATCCAAATGTCCTTTGGATTTAGTCTAAACTTGTGTTGACGGGACAAATCTGTTTTTCTGTGGAAAAATCTGAGGATCCTGTAGTTATAAAAGATAGACCTACATTTAATTTTTATTAATCTAAAATTGTTTATTGAGACATATATGTGTTTGTGAGCCATGAAAACTTAGTGAAAGGTTTAAAAGAAATGACTAATAAATGGCAGAGTGGTTTTCTGACTGGAAAAAAGCAGGCTTCAAAAGGAGAGAAGGCACATGCACAGATCTTTTGAAACTTTTTTTCTCCCCATACTCAACCACCACACCCACCTCTCTTCCTTTCTTTTTAATTCTCATGTCCAAGTTAGTTGGCATTAAAAATAACTAAAAGCCGTTGTAAACAACGTTTATATTGCCCTGTGAGAGTTAGTCCGCAAGGCTCGTTTTTGGCACTCAGGCTTCAATTCTGATTGCTTTCCAGCCAAACAAGACACGACAAAACAAAACAAGTTCTGAATACCAAAATGAAGCAAATCCATGAATAAATGAGACAACAGCATTTGGGACCAGGTTAATACACCTATATGTATGTCGATGTATTACACTCACAACTCCACTGTGAAGCCCCAAAGACCTGAACGCTGTTGTCATCATTTTGAGGTTTTTGTATGTTTTTTAACCTTTTGGGCCACCATAGTCTCTTAATTCTTGATGAAAGAAATCACTGTGATTGCTAAAGAGATGATGGGTTTATTATTTACTCTTAATATCTGTTTGAGACCATTTTAAAAGGAGTCCAGTAAAAATCCTCCACACAGAACCAGCTTTCGAGATCTAACAGGAATCTGTTATTGATCTAGGACTTTAGGGATAACTGTGAAAGACAGAATGCATGTTGGTCTCCATTAAAGCTGCTAGCACAAATGGAATAGTATTTATTTATTTATTTGGAACAAGTAACAACTGAATCCAGTTGGCCTAAATGGCCAAGACTCTGTTTTGGGTCCACTGTTGTTTCTGCTGTACACACACCCTCTTGGACAGATACTTGATTCTTTTCATGATGTCTCTTATCACCTATATGCAGATGACATTCAGCTGTTCTGCTCCTTTAAGGACTCTTGAGTTCTATAAACTGTCTGAATGACTAGAGTGTCTATCAGCTATCACCAGCTGGCTAGAAGCTAACTTCCTTCATTACCCCTGAGAGCATGGTTCCCCTGATTAGTCTAAAACTTGGTCATTTATCCTCTGCTGTCACGACAAACTTAAGGAATTTGGGTGTTTTTGACCAATCAGTGTCTCTTGAAGGTCACTCAAAAACATCTGTCCGAAACTGTTTTCATCATTTAAGAAACATCTCCAAACTGTGAAGGTTGATGTCAAAACATGAACTTGAAATGGTTCTCCATGCCTTTATCTCCTCCTGTCTAGATAACTGTAACACACTCTTCACATGTTCCCTTGACCACCTTCAGTTGGTCCAGAACTCTGCAGCGAGGCTCCTAACTGGAGCAAACACAAGAGCACACATCACTCCTATGCTAATGTCTCTGCACTGGTTACCCGTTTAGAGTCCTGACTAGAACTTTCAGGGCTCTACATGGTCAAGCTCCTCCCTATATTACTGAACTGTTAAAGCCTTATGCTCCAACCCGAGCCCTCAGGTCCACCCACCAGAGCCTTCTAGAAGTTCCACAGACCAGATACAAAAGTCAGGGTGATCGCTCCTTCCAGACTGTTGCTCCCCGACTCTGGAATGATCTTCCTTTATCCTTACGCAGCGTTGACAGTCTGGACACTTAAAACAACAGCTGAAGAGCCTTTTATTTAAAGCTGCTTTTAACTAAACCTTTTATTTTCTTATTTTTAACTCAAATTTTTAATCTTTCGTCTGTTTATGAAAATTTATAATTTTATGACTTTATTTTCTCTGATGTTAATCTAATTCTATTTAGAGAACATTCTGATTTTATGATGTTAATCTATTTATGATTTTATGACTTTGTTTTGTTTTGATCTATGTGAAGCACTTTGTGCTTCTATGTCTGTGATAAGTGCTATATACATAAAACTGACTTACTTACTTACTGTATAACCAAAAGGGTGAAGGCAGAAGCAAAGCGTATAGTTTCCCCTGTTTTTAAATCACGTGCCTATACATGCCTTCATTTGTAACTGAAGTCGTGTTCTCGCCTTTCCTTTAGTGAACACCGAGAGTGAAACTGCAGTGGTTAACGTAACATATGCATCACGGGAACAGGCAAGGCAGTAAGTCTTCTAAACGTCCCTTTAATGTGTTTTATTTAACTTTTGCATTGTTTTTGTTCTGCACAACTCTGTAGTTTAAACAAAGGACTTGTTCAGTAATGGACCAAATGGGTACCTTTCTCATGTCTCATCTTTTGGTTTAAGAGGCAAACAAACTGATGTTTTATAGGGAAACAATTTCAGATGTTAAAATAGACTGAATTTTGACCTAATAATAACTGAAACTGAGGTGAGATTTGAACTGAGTTGGCTTGTTTATGGCATGTGTGTTCTATCTAGTGCACACTCCTCCATGACAGACAAAGTGCATTCACTGCTACTTTATTAAACCATTACAAACATTGTATGACAAAGTCAACATTTTGTTTTCACACAATCACGGGTATAATTCTAATGCAGCAGCCTAACATTACATTAGATGCTTAAATGGTAAATCCAATTCAGACAGCACTGGGTATGTGTTCCTCTAGTAAAGCAGGACAATCCCTAAACTTTCTAAACCTGTGCAGCATCATCAAGGAGGAAGCCTAACTAACCCAAGCCTCACATATCCGATTTATCCAAAAAGAAAATGTTTAGAAAAGACCTAAGAGAGGAACCTGAGGACGTTGTGCCGCCTCACATTCTTCCTGTAGAACCTCTAGGAACCAAACCTGCAGCCTGAGGGACCAGTGGGGCAACGATGGCAGAGGAGTTAGGTGCCATCCCGTAACTGGAGGGTTACAAGTTCGAGCCCCGCTCAGTTTTCCACAGTCATTGTGTCCTTGTAGCCTGGCCTGCCAGACTCGTCCTCTGTGTAATTCTGCACACAGAGAGAGTCTGGTAGCTCACAGGCAGAGAGGCACTTGAGGGGCGGGACCAGGCAGCTCAAAAGTGACCAATCCGAAAAGACGGAAATCCTGACTGTACCGTGCCACGCTGTAGTTTTTTAGCTGTAGTAAAAAAATAGCATCTGCAAAGACGCAAACATCTTTTATTTTTTTTAGAAGAAAGGCTTTTAGCGCGTCTACTTGTTGTTTTAAAGACATTCAAGTCATTTAGACCAGAGGAAAGAGCCACAGCGAACTTCGCTGCTGTCGTTGTTGTTTATGAGAAACTAAGTGTCGCTGTGTGTGACGTCCACAACGCTGTAGTTTCCTAGCTGTAGTAAAAAATGGAGTCTGGCGACAGCACAAACATCTTTCTTTAGAAGAAAGGCTTGTAGCGCTTCTACTTGTGTCCAAATCATTTAGACCAGAGGAAAGAGCCGCAGTAAACTCTGCTTCAGTCGCCATGTTCGACAAACTCGGCGTTATTGTGTGTGACGTACGCTGCTCAGTGCTGATTGGCTCGGTTAGAATTCTCAGGGGGTGGGGCTATTTGAATAGGAGAGTTCCCAGAGCCTCTCTCTGTGCAGAATTAACCAGAGGAGGAGTCTGGCAGGCCAGGCTAGTGTCCTTGGGCAAGACACTTCACTCTTCTTGCCTGCTGGTGTTGGTTGGAGGGACTGTTGGTGCTAGTTCACAGCAGTGTGCCCCAGCTGTGGCTACATGTAGCTCATCACCATTAGCATGTAAATGTATGTGTGTGAAGGCCAGCCCCTAGTAGGAAACTGCTATTTTTGTCACTTTGGGTTGGCTTCAAATGGTAGACAGCGGTTCCCCTGGGAGCAGCCACTGGCTTTTATCCTCTAGCGATATATGAGTGAGGGTGATGTGATGTGCAATGTGCCACGACAGGGCCATTCAGAAACTGAATGGATACCAGTTGGAAAACAACACCCTGCACACCTCCTACATCCCCGATGAGACCTCTGACGTGGAGGGAGGTCAGAGAGGGCCTGAAAATTGTCGACGCCCGGGCTACGGGCCCAGAGGTGGAGTCCGTGGTGGGTCCCCAAACCCTACAGTGCCCCCTAAACCCCCACATGCTGACATCCCTCTCAGACTGCTGGTACCCACACAGTACGTTGGAGCCATCATTGGAAAGGAGGGAGCCACAATTCGGAACATCACCAAGCAGACACAAAGCAAGTAGGTGATCCTTTTACTTCCTGATTGGTTGCAGACGTGCACGAGTGCTGTATGTAACTCAGCATGCTGCACACTAGTGTTTACAGTTTCAGTTCATTTGAGATGCTGGCCCATTGAAATATTGGGAAAAACTGTTTTTCACCTTTTTGTGATTCTGTTTGCCCCGTGCGTGCAGGATTGATGTTCACCGCAAGGAGAACGCTGGTGCAGCTGAGAAGCCCATCAGCATCCACTCAACCCCCGAGGGCTGCTCTGCTGCCTGCCACATGATCCTGGAGATCATGCAGCAGGAGGCCAAAGACACAAAGACGTAGGTTGTGAACATAAAACTATTATGGCAGCAAAATGAACAGAAAGGAGTATTTCCTAATACCAGACAGTCTCCAGACAAACGTAACTGAGACTTCTGGTTTTTCAGCGCCGAAGAGGTTCCTCTGAAGATTTTGGCCCATAACAACTTTGTTGGCCGTCTCATTGGGAAGGAGGGACGCAACCTGAAAAAAGTTGAGCAGGACACGGAGACAAAGATAACCATTTCACCGTAAGATAAACCCTCTCATTTTCTATCAACAGACTCAGTCTTCTGTAAGAAAAAGTTTTTTATTAGCAGGGATGTTCCGATCGGCTGCTTTTGCTCCTGATCCGAGCCGGAGTCGTTTGATTTAGAGTATCTGCCGATACCAAGTCCCGGTCCGATACAAACGCTGGAGTTGTTTTTATGAATGTTTATTTCTTTATTTCTCATTCAGGGCACACATTGATAAGAACATGTCAACATTTCAAATACTTTTTAAAGTAGCCTTGTCGCTCCATTTTAAAACAGTTTATGAAGGATGCAGCTGTAGAGCGATGCACGCTTCCGCGAAAGGGCAGCCATGTCACAACCGGCAGGCTAACTTTCCTCTGCACAACACTTGTAGTGCTGCGTGTGTAAAATAGAGACGAGAACAAAACAGTTCTTGTTAGCTTAATTAATATTGAGAGGCCCAACTTCAAACTGTCAGTGTGCAATTTGGTATTTGTATTAAATTTTAGTTGTTAAAACAATTATAAATGTAGTTTTATTGATCCAAAGTGTGAAATGTGAACTTTTCATTTTGCTTTACAGTTTCAAGTAGGTGTAGTTAAAATTTCCTTTACAGAAGTAGAAAATTATTTCATCAGAAGAAATACACATAAATGTTTAAAAGGTAGTTGAAAGACTGAAACAAAATGAACATTTATTGTCTAAATGAACACGGCCAGCCACCCGCTCTGCTAGGGGGTCGGAGCTGGCCTGGTGCAGGTATCTGGGACACCAGGTCGTCACCTGCCGTGGTCACTGCGGCTTGAACATTGGCAGGGTAGTGGCTGTTAAGAGCCCCCCCCCCCCCCCCCCCCCCCCCCCAAGAACTGATCCAAGACCTCAACATCCAGTATGACCCGCTTCCTGGCGGTCTGTCCAGGTTGGAGCCACCAGGTAGTGGCATCCCAGAGCCTGTGAGTGAAGGTAAAGGGCCGGTCCTCTGCCCCATCCTTGCCGCCCAAAACCGCCGACTATGGTTTTCCGGGTTGCATCCCATTCGATCCAGGATGGGGGTTTGAGGTCCTCATAGCTGCGGGTCACGGTGAGGAGTCCTGCCACTTCCGCCTGTGCCTCCCCTGTTAGCATGGGGGGGGGGGGCAGCTCCCATTCCGCAGCTACCGGCTGGCAGCAGTGGTCATCTCAAACATCTCCAGGAATGCCTCTGGGTCATCTTCCGCAGTCATGCAGTGTAACGTGATGGAGGCAAGGCCCGACGGCCTGGCTGCTGCAAAACCTCTGTTTGCTGCTTGGCCTGAATCTGCAGCTTCTCCATCTAAAGACAAGCATCATTCAGTGGCCCATCCGTGCTATGTCTGCTGGCATTTGTCCCAAGACCACGACAGATGGTGGGGGCAAAGAGCCATGGGTTTGTAGTGGTGTTGAGACTGGAACAGGAAGGGGGCTTCTTATGTTGAACGAGTGATGTTTGAGCCCCACGTTGGGCGCCACTGTAACAATTACCAGCCACGCAGCTTTGAGTTTAGTAACTCTTTATTTGGCTTTTCAGCTCTCACGCTCTCAGCACTCATGACCTGTGTCAGTCACTGTCCAACTCTTCTCCATCTCCTTGCAGTCTGCTCCTTCTCCGTTGCTTGTGTATAAATCCCTCATCCCTCTGATTGGGAATGCGTCTCAGCTATGCCCAACCACGCTCCCACGACTCGGTCCACTCCTCGCTCACCCAAAGACTTCCATCTCCACGTGCACTGCCACATTGTGTTTAGGACTTTGCAATGTCTTCTGAGGTTTTATGGAGTTAATCTTCCAACATAGCCTTGAATCTGAGGTGGTGAAGTTAAATCAACCACTGTAGATGAAGCTATTTGCTAGTTTTTATTCAGATACATTGTAAGGCACCTGATGCATGAAGAATCAACAGCTTGTGTTTGTAGAACGAATATTATTTAGAAAGATCACATGTGCAGCCTCCAGGACCTGACCCTATACAACCCAGAGAGAACCATCACTGTCAAAGGCTCCATTGATGCTTGTTGCCAAGCCGAGGTGGAGGTCATGAAGAAAGTCAGAGAAGCCTACGAGAATGACGTTGCAGCGATGAATGTAAGCACACACTCATGTACACATAAATACGGTCACCTACAAGAGTTAAAGCTAACTTGTGTAGGACACATTTGTTATTCTTCCTGAAGCACTCAATAAGCAGCCTGCTGCTAAAATACTGAGGGCCTGCAAAGGCAGTTAAACAATAAAATGATTGATATTAGGGCTGCACAATATATCGTAAATATATCGTTATCGCGATATCAGCATGCACAATATGCATATCACAAAGAACAGAAAAATATCGCAATGAACGGTCAGCTGAAATGTTTGCTACACATAACACATTCTGTCAATCAAACAGGAGCATGATGTTTTTTTAACAAATCAAATAGAGCTCTTCACCCGTTTGGCCAATCGGGTGGGTTCTAGATGCAGGGCCCCGAGGCGGACAGCACTTCATTTTGATGGTTAGCAAACACCTGAGTTAGCTTTGTTCTGCTCTTTCTGCGGATTCTGCTTTTCTCAGGATCCACCGATCACCTTTTCTTGTTCATTTTCTTTTTCCCTTTCCTCATCTTTAGCTTTTCTCATTTTTATGATTTTTTTTTATTTTTGATTTTGATTATTTTTGTTCGTGAGTTAAGTTTTTATTTATCGCAAGTAATATCGTCATCACAATATTAATCACTGTTATCGAATATCGCAGGTTTTCCTTGTATCGTGCAGCCCTAATTGATATTTATTGCATAATGCAGATCGACATTGGGTCTCATCCTTGTACAGCTGTGAAGCCAAACAAATCCTATGTACAGGTACGGCCAGGTGATACTATTGGAGCTAGAGTTTGAGCCGAAGATCCAAAAATTAATTACAATTGATACAAAAACAATTATTGAACCTAAGAATTACATAAGAACAACATAAATAAATGAGATTTACTTCTGAAATAAATTAATTGGGGAAAAAAAGATTTTTTTTATTGAGGAGTCGTACCATTTATCTACATGAACAGGGCGGGGCTTAACATTTGGAAGGCCAAGTTATTTTGTTCAAGTTCTAACTTTCTGTGTTGTAGATTTCAGTAGCTGATGATGGCCCTTCGTTTGCCAGGTAGCACGTTGTTTTCTATCCATGAAGGATTTTTGTAGCTATCAGGTGACGGTGGTAGCCTGACCTGGATAACCCTCCCACTGGCCTAATGGGTGTGACCCCGCCAGGAAAGTGGACCATTGAGCAGGGTTGATGGTTTATCCCTTGGGTCCACGTGGCAGGGGTGAGGAGTGAGCACCACCTCACCCTGCCACGTGGACCTCAAGGGATAAACCATCAACCCTGCTCAATGGTCCACTTTCCTGGCGGGGTCACCCATGAAGACAGTGGGAGGGTTAAGAGTTCTCTGTGTAGAATTAAACAGAGCACGAGTCTGGCTGGCCAGGCTACGACAGTGGCAAAGGAACCTCGTAACTGGAGGGTTGCAGGTGCAAGACCCTGCTCAGTCTGTTGGGTTAAACACTTCACCCCGCCCCCCTTGCCGGTGGTGGCCAGGGGAAGCGGTGGCGCCTGTGCTTGGTAGCCTCACCTCAGCTAGTGTGCCTCAGGGCAGCTGTGGCTATGACGTAGCTCATCATTACCCGCGTGTGACTGTAAAGTTTTTGGAGCTATTTAAGTGCAGGTCATTTATCTCTTATGTTTACCGTGATTCAAACATTTTTAAAGAATTCTTCCATGTGGACAAATAATTTCTGTTGAACAATACAACCAATCACAGCTGTGCTTGTTAATATAATCTGCAGCAGCAGACCCATCTGATCCCTGGACTCAACCTGGGTGCCCTGGGCCTTTTCCCGCCATCTTCCAATATACCCCCTCCACCACCTGGGAATGCAGCTGGTGGCGCTCCCTACGGTTCCTTTGGGGTAAGAGTACCAGCAGCACATCTTTGTAAACCAACACATGGCTTTGAATGTTTAAATATCATAATTATGTTTATTAGGATGCAAATCTTACAAAAAAAATCACGATTCAATTCGTTTTAGATTTTCTAAGATTTTCGACGATTCGATTCAGAGTCGATTATCCATCAGTTCTCTTAGTAACCAAAGTGTCACCTAGACTAGAATGTGTGCTCTGGGGTAAAAGAGCAAATGGTATGTCAGTACATTTGAAACATCTTCAACTGATTAACAGGTTTTATACCATCCAGTAACTCGTATTCACATAAACCACTAACATTTACCATTAGAAGACTAACAGGTATAATTAGTCAAATCAGGACAAGAGTCGTCTCAAGACACTTCACACAATAAACATTCCAATACAGGTCAGTTCATTAAAGTGACTTTACAGAGTTTTGAATTTTTATGCTCGCGATTGCCCCCTCAGGCCAAAAGCGTAACGGCAGCTTCAATAGTAGGCTCGTGCGTGTGGCGCGCATGCTGTACGTGCACACTCCTTAACGAAAATAACAGCTGAGACGAAGCTCTGTGAAGCTGACATTTGACAGTCCCTTGTGTGTGTGTGTGTGGCCCGTAGGACAGAGGACAGGAGAACGCACAGCTAATTAATATAATAATTTGGTTCTGTAGCTTTCTCTTCAGCACAGCTGACAAAGGTTAATGATGGATCAGTCCTCCTGCATGCTCAGATCATTCCCTTCCCTTGCTTGAAAAATTGTTCCAAAATGAAAGTTGAACCCACATCTTTTTTATCTGTGAATTCAATGCCGTTCGGCGAGTCTCAAAAAATAATTTGGGCATCTTACTGTAAAAAAAAAATATCATTAATGTAAAAAAGAAACTCTAAAACAACTATGTTCACGTCCAGAATCGAACCCAGGTCTTCTGCACGAGAGCCCGAAATCTTACAAGGCAAGCTAAATCGCCAGTGACGCCTTCTGTATCTGTAACATTTATATTCTTGATGACAGCTGAACCAACGTTCAAAGAACGGAGGGCTATGCCTGAGCGTGAACGCACATGAAGCAGCCTGCTCGACCCGAGCATCTCTCTTTTTCTGTGATTTTACAGAAAAACATAGCCTGGCAAGCCAGACTAAATAAATGTATTATTTAGTCTGGCCACGCTCCATTGACGGCTCTCGGTTGTGGGGCGGGTTCTACCGTTGTCTTTCAAATGATCTCCGCATTCCACTGGACAATGAATGTGACATCCTCTTGTTTCACTCTGTCGCATCATCCCACCCACCAGGCATATAGAGTGCCCTGATTGGCCCACAAAGCGGATAAAGCTCTGTGATTTATTCACTAAGCAGATAGAGCACTATGATTGGCCCACCATTATGGACCAATCACAGCTCTTTATGTGTTTGAAACCCCTCTAGAGAGCTGTGATTGGCTAGCCAGAGTCCTGGTAGGAGCTGCTGAGGTTCCAATGGAGCGTGCCTAGACCAAACTTTGCAAAGCAAGAATTTGGTCTAGTTCACTAGGCTAAGAAAAACAGGCAATCACAGTAAAAATGCCAGGGCTCATTCTACAGGACCAGGGCATTGCAGGAGAATGTATGAAGAAGACATTTATTATTTCTATACATGTTTTGGCTGTCAAACTTCCATAATGCCCCTTTAAGCCAATCAGAAAAGAGTTTGCTATATAAGGAACCCAGCAGGTTGCATCGAGTCACTGACTAGTGTCTGAGTCTTTACAGCAATCCTCATACTTAGCAAGCATAAAGCGACAGTGGAGAGGAAAACTCCCTTTTAACAGGAAGAAACCTCCAGAAGATCCTGGATCAGTATAAGCAGCCATCCACATTTTAGATTTCCTCAAGAAAAACTAAAGTTTTGAAAACTAATGTAAAAAAATACAATTGATTTATTTAATGAAACTGTGTGTGTGTGTGTGTGTGTGTGTGTGTGTGTGTGTGTGTGTGTACGTGTGTGTGTGTGCGCACGCGCGCGTGTGTGTGTGTACGTGTGTGCGCGCACTTAGGCTCCAGAGCAGGAAACTGTTCATGTGTACATCCCAGCACAAGCAGTAGGAGCCATTATTGGCAAGAAAGGACAGCACATTAAACAGCTGAGCCGCTTTGCTGGAGCCTCCATTAAGGTCTGTGATAAATAGAAATACATCCGTGGGTCAAACCACAGAATACAAAAGCCAGTAAAGGATTTCTCTACTCTTTTCCAGATTGCACCTGCAGAAACTCCAGATTCTAAGATGAGGATGGTGATTGTGACGGGACCACCTGAGGCTCAGTTTAAGGTGAATGCTGACAGGACTTCAGTAGCTGGTTGACATTATTCAATGAAAACTGTTGACTTTTAGAGTAAGTGATGTCATTCCCTTTCTGCTTTCAGGCTCAGGGAAGAATTTATGGTAAACTGAAAGAGGAGAACTTTTTTGGGCCAAAAGAAGAGGTTAAATTGGAGACTCACATCAAGATGGCTGCTGCTGCTGCAGGCAGAGTCATTGGCAAAGGAGGCAAGACGGTAATCCAGAGATAACATGCTGTCATGACTCGATTGTGCATGGGGTAGAAAGGAAATGAAAACGTCCATGTTCCATAAACTAGCTGTTAATGTAAAATGTTAATATTCTGTCATTAGTCAACACATGTATGCAGGCGCAGAGCTGGCAGGATGTGAAAGTTAAGCTCCAAACCAGAAACCGTGGCCGGAAAAAAATAAAGTTGTAAGACTTCTACAGTGAAATAATCACAAAACAATCTAACGTCACATGTTGGAAGGAAGGTTACTTAGAAACAGATTTCATTCCTAGCTGACTGAGCAGGCGTTGGCTTTTCTCTGTTCAACAAAACAAAAGAGGGATGTTGGTTTGTGACGTTACCGAGTCTGCAGCAAGCTAACACAGCAGCGCCAGCATTTGTAATTCAACACCGACAGGCAGAAAGGCCCAGAGTTGTTTAAAGAACTGAAGCCAGTAAACAGGAGCAACCCAGAAGTTATTTCTTGTACCCCTGAGAAGCCACGGCACTAGGGATGAGCGAGTACACCACTATCTGTATCTGTATCTGTTCAACCAACTAAATTATCTGTATCTGTACTCGGAATGGGCGTGGCATAACCCGGAAGTGGGCGTGGTTTAACCGGAAGTGGGTGTGGTTTACATCAATATATTATTTTAAGTCTGAAATTGATATGGACTGATCAGAAGTAGATATGTGTATTGTTTATTTGAAAACTATTTACAGAGATTAAATATTTTTGATCACAATAGTAAAGGAACTATTACAGAACAAGTGTTTCAATAAAATCAGAACATTAATGTTTTAAGTGCATGGATTAATATATCTGAACTCATGCAGTAGGAACTAGGAAATATGAAATGCTAGAACCAGACACAACTTGATGTATATTTTTTTATTTTAATTTGATTAAACAGATTTTTTTCTTAACGTTCTTGGCATTTTCCCACACAAAGTTAAACAAAACAATGTTGATTAAGGTGTGTGTGTCTGAGAGAGATAGAGAGGGTGAGAGGAAGAGAGATGGAGTTAAAAAAAAAAAACCCGACCGGAGCGGAGGTAGTGAGTGACTGACGCAGCACGTCAGCTCTGTCTTGTCAAATGCACCATGTAAATTACGAAAAAAGTAACCGAAAAAGTGGCGAGCTGAAGAAAACCTAGGGAAAACTGAAGAAACGTGAGCAACAGTGAAGCAATCACAGCGAGATCCGTTACTGTCTGTGTGTGTGTGCGTGGACGAGCCGGACAGACTGCGCTCCCGGCCGGCTAGAGAGTTTTGTGTGTAGGGAGGGGCGGGCGCTCTATGTGACTGGCCAATCACAGAGCGTGAAGACAGTCAGTTCCCCAATGAGGATTTTCCTTCAGCACGATTGCAGATATTTACGAGGTTTACTCGTTTCATGCTCGTATTCGTCAAAAATGCTTTATCCGGCTCATCCCTACACAGCACCTTTTTGTTTTGCTCTAATATCAGGTGAAGCAGGCTTTAGACTATCACTGAGCTAACAATGCTAACAGTGAATTAAAATCTGGTTGTCAGCTCTAAAAATATCTCAAGCTATTTTACAATTACCAGCAACCCGATATTACAGTGAAATGTGTGTGAAGTGAGGAATGAGTCAACTGTGACATTTAACTTCCTTTCATGAGCAATATCATAATAAGTGTAATAGATGCTCCCTACCGTAAAACACCCAAGAGTGCTGACCAGACATGATCGACCTATCAACTTGCTGTGTGTGACTCGTCTTTGCTTGTCATCTAGAATCTTCTGGTGCTGATCTGTAACTGGAAACAGCCGTGAAACTCCCAGAACGGGAGCATAAAATACCTTAGAAAAATGCAGTAACCTCAGTTGACCTCAGGATGCCGTTCTTACTTCATTCTTACATATTGCACCTTTAAACTGGGGGAGCGTCACACTTTACAACGGCAGATACCGGATTTCTTTTCACATCTCATTGGCCAGAATGACGAGATAGTGCCGGAATAGAACAACTAATCCAGTACTAACCACGCAAACTAACCCCCCCCAACACACACACAAACCGTTATCAAAAAGAGGACGCATATTACCTCTACCCTTAGTTTAAAAAGCAGAATGAACAGTGAATGCTTGTTATTTATTGTTATCGGGGTTCACCTTTTTTAGATATGCCGTCTTCCTGTTGCATTGCCCTACAGGGCAGGTAAAATTATCATGATGTGTTCCTCAAGGTGAACGAGCTGCAGAACCTGACAGCAGCAGAGGTGGTGGTCCCTAGAGAACAGACGCCTGATGAAAACGACCAGGTCATTGTCAAGATCAACGGACACTTCTATGCAAGCCAGGTACGCCTCCTCTTTCTGGACTTGTTTGTGATTAGTCAGCGATTGGACGACGCCCACACAAGCCACTCATCAAATCGCCCGGCACACGTGGCCGTAGAGATGTCAGTCATTGGAACTTGAAAAGGGTCACCAGTCTTACATGCTGAAGCAGCTTTTTCGTGTCTTTTACTGTTTTGGTATAACAACAGTTTACGTTGGTGGTCTGAAAATTTCAAAATTTATTTTCTAAATCACTGATTTAGAAAGAATACCTGATGGGAAGATGTGGCAACTTGAAGTGAACTCCGACCCTGACATAGGAGCATTTAAAGTTAAAGCAACACAAACAAGTTTCCTGTTTCTCCCTTCTACTGGTTGAAAGCAGAATTACAGAATTGAAAGCAGTCATCTCTGTAAAATGACTAAAACATTCTCAGCTGCTGCCTGACATCAACTGCTCTACACTCACAACTCAGAGGAAGTGGGCATTAGTGGCCTACTTCCAGGGTAGGTGGGTTTCAGATCTGAAACTAGCTTTGTGGGGACGAGAAAGGCCTGACTTAGTTTCCATCCTCGTCTCTGGCTCTTCCAGTCTTACCTCAGAATCCGAAAAATTACCAGAGACAGGAAAATGCAGGAATGCAGCCAAACACAGTTTGGGGTATTTTTCATGAGGAAATAAGGACATCACATGGTGACAAGCAGAATTTCCATCATTTGGTCCCTTTAAGTAGAGTTCTGGTAAGGATTCTGTGTAAAGTTTTATAAATGAGACCCCTGCCTCTGAATACATTGGTGTTCTATCTGCAGTGGTGACTCCTCCATAGGGGGCGCTACGGCACACCCTGATGTGAAGGCAGAGAAAATCTAAAGTAAAAATCTGTCGACATACATTTACTATAAATGTGTTATCTGGAGAGCTGGGAAACACACACACACACACACACACTCTCTCTCTCTCTCTCTCTCTCTCTCTCTCTCTCTCTCTCTCTCTCTCTCTCTCTCTCTCTCTCATACACACACACACACAAACTCACTGTTGGTTTCTAGCGATAGCGCTGAAGTCACGCCTGTCGCTGCTGCAGTAAAATATCTTTACTTCTCATTCATATTATCAGAGTTATGTTGTGTTAGTGCCACCTACTGGTGAAACTGAGTATTGCAGATGTGCATACTTAGAGCAGATATTAAGACAAACATGCTGGAAACTCAAGCTGGAAAAACAAAATAAAGTATGAAAAAGGCTAAAGAACAAGGACAGAAGTTGGCCTTATGTTTGATAGAGAAGTGTACATGTGTGTATTTAGTGTGAAGTTCATTGTGTCTCAGTCATTTAGTTAATGAAAAGGTTCCTTCCAATAGGCACTTGATAGTAGTGAGTGAACTAGTTGTAAAACTTCTTTACCTGCCATCAGTTTCGGCTTCTCGCTGAAGCCTTCTTCATGGGCTGTCAGCAGCTGGAACGCTGACATTATTAATGGCGGCTCATATCCGGTATTCCCGGTGCGCATCGTGTGGGAGTGGTCCGTGGAGATGTCAGGTCTACAGGCCACTCCCACGTGTGGTGCTGAGGAATGAGTGCCATGTTCTTGAGAGTCTGTATGCTCCTTCTTCCCTGTTGGCTGTTGAATTCTCTTATCCGTCTCTTCTAGCAGCCGCTTTCCTTCCCTATGATCCAGCAAAACTAAAGCACGTGTGTCAGACACAAGGCCTGTGGAGCATTTTTATGTGGCCCGCAAGATAAATATCAAAAATATATTAAAACTGACCCGCTGGCCGATTTTACCACAAAGACTACAACTCCCATGATGCTTTGCAGCGTTAGCGTGGAGCCGACACGCCCTTTCTTTTGTGTTTTTTCCAGCCTCTGCTGCCGGTGTCTGCAGCTCCGCTGTTTCAGACAAACGAAACACTCCTCTCACTCAGCGCCGAGTTTACTCCGCTCTCTGTCGACGTTGAAGCTCAGAAACGGAGATTTTAACCGCTCAGTAATGTGTTCACGACTGAAAGAGAAAGTTTTCCAACTAACTTCCAGACAGAGCCGATATAACTCCAGCGAGCAGCAACACGCTCAAACCAGCACGACTCTGTGGCTGCTGTCGTTGTGTTTCCTCCCCGACACACAACAACGTGCTCAGACATGTTCAGCAGCACAAACCTATGTGAGCACCTGTTGTCATCTAATGTTGTCATTATTATGATGAAGATGAACAAAACAACAGGAGTCTCCTCCTCAGCTCAGATCAACCCCATGATGCAGGTATCTGGCTGGAACAGGTGAGCATCACAGTAAACCAGTGGAGCAAACTGAGCTTTAAATATGTTGGTTTTATGCTCTTTTTCTGCTCCAAAACATGAAAGTTAACAGGTGAGATGTTGCATTTTCATTTAAGATAAAATGATATTTTTATTTTGTTGTTGGCCCGTGAGAAAAGATTTCACCTACAGTAAACAGGAAGTGGAAAGGCTGCAGACAGATGAATAGAATAGAAAATCCCTTTATTGTTCCTCAGTGGGGAAAGCTAGACGTCACAGCAGCGATGACACGTATTACAGGAGAAAAAAGGAGAATAAAAAATAAGAAAAATGAATAAACCACAAGAAAACATAAATCCTGAATAGATTTCAAAAATGCTGAATATACCACAAGTAATGAATACCACTGATGCCTTTTATTTAAAACGGACTTGCTCGTGTGTAATTTGGTTATTCCACATTCAGTGTTAATGCAGAAATAAGTTAGTTTCCAAATTTAAAGGTTCAAAATTGCATAAATGTTGATAAAGAAAATGTGCAAATTTGCCGTCACTTTTTCAAAAAATATCGAGTTTGGCCCTCGACTCCGTCCCAGAGTTTCACTTCGGCCCCGTGTGAGTTTGAGTTTGATACCCCTGGGCTACAGTCAGCCATAACGGCACGCCGCAGACACAACCAACTGGACGGACTGGAACAAGTGGATCATAGGGAAGCAAAGCCACCGCTGTCAGACTGATGCTTCTTTAGACTTCAGGAGGCAAGAATTCAATTCAAGTTTATTTATATAGCGCCAAATCACGACAAGAGTCGTCTCAAGGCACTTCACATAATAAACATTCCAATTCACAGTTCATTAAGCCAATCAGAAATAATGTTTCCTATATAAGGAACCCAGCAAGTTGCATCAAGTCACTGACTAGTGTCAGTGACTTTACAGCAATCCTCATACTAAGCAAGCATGCAGCGACAGTGGAGAGGAAAACTCCCTTTTAACAGGAAGAAACCTCCAGAGAATCCCGGCTCAGTATAAGCAGCCATCCTCCACGACTCACTGGGGATGGAGAAGACAGAGCAGGCAGGCAGGCACGCACGCACACACACACACACACACACACACACACACACACACACACACACACACAAACAAGTAATGTGTCTATAGTTATATTGTGATGTCTTAGTAAATATTCTATTTGGTGAAAGATAAACTTTATTGTATTTATCCTAGTGGATCTATAATTAAGCGGATAAACTAGTAGTAGCACATCCAACGTCAAGGAAAGCAAAAAGTTATTATCAGGAGAGGGAGAATGTTTAAGTGGTTAGCAGCAGTGTGCTAGACGATGGCCCCCTCCATGAGGCCTCCACAGCTCAGCAGAACGTCATTGTAGCTTCTTCTGGGGAGAAAAACACTTAGAGAGAAAATAAAGTTAACAGCTGAAGTGTTCTAACCTATAACTATCAGACCCAGAAAAACGACTAGTGACATTTATGATAAGTTTATAACTATCTTGCATGTTACCAGATTCTTAATCAAAACAAACCATTGTGTTTTCCCTCTTTTATATCTGAAAACAGCTTTTCCACTTCAGCTCAGGCTTAACCCGTTTTCTTTTATTCTCCAGCTGGCTCAAAGGAAGATCCGCGATATCCTGACCCAGGTCAAAATGTCACAGAAAGGTGGGATGGGCATGGGCTCTAGCACCCACCCTCAGGGCTTCACTGAGATGACCAGTCCGACACAAGGACTGACTCAGGAGCACCAACCACGCAGGAAGTGAGGGTTCCTGTACTCTCCTCACATGGCAGGGCCCAACCTGACGAATACGTGCGTAGACGGAGAGATGGAGATGTAAAGAAGAACGACACATGGAACCAGCAATAGACAGAGAAAGATGTATTAGGAGGGAGGAAGGATGCCTAACAACCACTGAGATAGAGAGAACAAGACAAAATGAATAAAATAACAAGTGAAAGTGAATAAAAAATTAAGATAACAAAAAATATGAAAACCTAGACCCGGTGCCAGGCCAGAAGCAAAACTGAGTGTAGATGAAAGGATGAAGGAAAGAGAGGAGGTGGTGTCATCCCAGTGTGCCTTAGTAAGGCTGCAGCCAGCCCCTCCTCATGCAGCACATGGGCTTCAACATCACGGCTCCTTGGTTGTTTGGACCCATCTGTGTCTGTGCAGGAAGGCGAAGGCTGGCTCTACAAACTGGTGCTCTCACTGGAAATGGCCCATTTGTCCTTTTCCCCTCGTACAGACCTCTCCAACCATCTGCAGCCAGTCCAGTATTTGAAGGTGTTTTTTTTTAACATAGATTTATGTATAGAAATGTTTTATTCAGAGCTATTATTGACCTAATGCAGTGAGGCGAAGATGGGAGAGGAAGCAGGGAAACTGCTGCAGAGGTCAGTGGGTCAGGTCCTGGGAAGGAGAGGGGCCACAGATGTTAACACTACTCTTCGTAACACCTCTCTGACCAACAGAGAGCAGAAGACAGCGGAATCATTAAGAAAATAAGAGGGTGTAAATATATAATCTCCAATGCTGTGCCTGTCCACCTTGCCTTTGTTTTTAAAAGGGGGTGTTCTGGGGAGGCCTTGGCAGCCCCTCCATCCTTTGCTGTGTGGTGGAACGCAGTGAGAACAGTGAAGGTAGCGGAAGTTACGGCTGATCCTGCAGTTCTATTGCAGTGGCTCAGCTCGCCCCATTCAGAGGAAAGCTATGCTTGCTGGTTAGTAACTCGCACCTTCAATGGCATATTTTATATATATTATATATATATGATATGTGAGTTAGCCTGGCCCCTCAGATGAAAGTGTCAGTGTGAAGTTTTGCTGCACCAGGACGTCCAGCCGAGTCTCTGATCGTTTCTCTTGACCTCTGTGGCGAAAATACACTTGATGTATAATACCGTAAATCCTCTAATACAGGCCTGTATTCAGTTAACGGCCGGGTATCATATTTTGGCCAGTGTCGGAGTCGACGGAGGTGAATAATGGCCGGTATTTTATTGTGGCCGAGTGGAATGTGGTAACAAGCAAGTACCACAGGGGGGGCGGTTGTGTCATCCGTCTTACTTTTGATTTGCCAGTGACAGACCGCGATTTGGCAAGTGCGGAGACGAAGAGGAGGCAAAAATTTGATAATCAAGTTCAAAGGGAAGGTGCTGATTATGCTGCAGAACAGTGGGGAGCAATAGGGGTTGTATGAACTAGTCGACTTCACTATAGTGACTTTTTATGCCTGTCATCGACTAGTCGCTGTCACGTGATAATGACCGGCAAGATGCAGCCCTCGGAAAAGACAGCAGCCTGCTGTCAGCAGGTGACAAGCTCCTGCTCTCGGGGGGGCAACGCGCTGTGCCAGAGTGTCGGTACTGACACACGATCGTTCATGTCGGCTCATTTCCTTTAATGTTTTCTGTCTTTTATTTGCGCCTGATGCGTTTCGCTGCTGTGGAGCGAAACGCATCACCTTGTCCTCCAGTGACGCACCTATCACTGATGCGGCCGGCAAGCAGCGAGCACTCCGCTACTTTTGCGGTCGGTAGATCTTTTAGAACTGCAGTTCAAAGGTAACTCATAAGGTGAATATATATGAAGCCAGGTAGCAGTTTCTCTTTAGGATTGAGAGGAGATGCAGGAAGATAATAAACAGGCAGGACAGGAAAATAGTCGAATAAAAACAAGTTAGTTTTTGTACCTGGTGGTTGCAAACAAACAGGCATCATTGAAGGTAATCAGAAGTGAGGAACAGAAAATGAAATAATTATTTTAATGTTTAGAGCAGCAAGAACTCCGAGAGGCTGCAGGCGCATCAGTGAGTTTGCGGCCGCTGCGCAGGGGGAGGGGGGAGATGTGTTTCACTTTGAAAATGTGGGCGCAATTTTAATTGTCGAAAACTCCAACGAACCATTAGTTCGTTTTGCTCAAATAGAAATTGAGACCTGCCTCTAATTCTGGTCCTCCTTCCAATAAAGGCCTGGAGCTTGATGAGCTTGAGTCAAATACAGGCCCGGGCCTGTATTAGAGGATTTACGGTAGATTAGTCTTAGCTGAGTACAAGAGGCAAAGCAGGCAGGAACATCCCAAAGCTTGGCTTCTGAGCTCAGCAGTAGTTCAAATGTGACTTGAGCAGAAGCAGTTTCCAGGTTTTCCCATCCACTCTGCCAAAGGCCTGTGGGCGGAGCTTCCAGACCCTGGCTGCACATGGTAATGAGAGTCAGGGTCAAACATGGAGGCTTTCACCGATATCAGAACAGATTCGAGAAGCAAGGAAAAAACTACCTCAGGGTAAAATTACCTCAGTATTCCTAACTTTTGTTGCTTGCTGGTGTTTTATATCAAAAAAGAAAATGTGAGGTGATAGTTCCTGATTATTTTTTATCTTTTTAAGAGAAAATGTTTGTTCTGTTTGTTTTTTGTATCGTCTGTATTTTTTGTATGATGATGGTGAAATGGTTGATGACAGCATGACAAGGAGGCTGTTTTTTAAGCAGAGATTAAATGCTGGTCCTGACAGAGAAATGGGCTGGAGTCATTTTGTTTTTTCAGATGATAAAACAAGCGCTCGTCTTTCTGGTGTACCTGTGGGAAGAAGCTGGCAGAGAAACAGAAGATGGTGTCCTAATTACAGGCGTTACAGACGAGGACCCCCCGTGGGCTGGCGAAGCAGCCATCCGCCTCAGCACTTGTTTCTACTAGGCGATCACCCAACTAAACACATTTTATTATGTTTTATATGGCATGGTAATAAAAATATAAATGAATGAATTTCATAATTTAATAAAAAAAACAAGTTTGATCATTTGAATTTCACTCACTCACTCACTCACTCACTCACTCCTCACACACACACACACATCTGTCTTTCTATCATAGCGAGGACCCTCCATTGATTTCCATTCATTTTTGTGATTTCACCATGCCTAACCCATACCCCAACCATAACCAATGCTGATCTATTCCTAACCTCAACTAAAACTTAATTCACACCATACCTCTAACTGGTATAGTAAGCTTCTGGTGTGCTTCCAAAAAAAGTGAGGACCAAAAACATTTCCTCACTTTGTAGGGTAAATGGTCCTCGGTATGTAGAATGTCCAAGAACACACACACACGGGGGGAAAAAAACACCATCTCACCCTGTTTCAGATAACATTTGATCCCACTTGAAAATAGAGTAAAATGGACTCTTTAGCCTGTGTTACATTTTTAGTGTTAATTTTATTCAAATCTGTTAAAATGAACTCTGAAACATGGTTAAATAATAAACACTGTGGTTCGATGACACTTTTCAGATGAATTACACTTTAAAGAGTTAATTTAACTCCAAATTCAGATGTTCAAAACACCCCCAGTGTCTCGTCTCGTCTTCTTCCGCCTATCTGGGTCCGGGTCACGGGTGCACCATCCCAACTGAGTGCCAGACCGTCCTCCCCCCGGGGCATCTCTACCAGCAGGACCCCAAGGCATTCCTGGGTCAGTTCGGAGATGTACTTTCTCCTACGTGTCCTGGGTCAACCAGGGGGCCTCCTGCCGGCAGGACATGCCTGAAACACCTCCCTAGGGAGGCGTCCAGGAGGCATCCTAACAAGATGTCCAAACCACCTCAACTGACTCCTCTTGACATGGAGGAGCAGCGGCTCTACTCCGAGTCTCTCCCGAATGTCCAAGCTCCTCACCCTATCCCTAAGGCTGAGCCCAGCCACCCCGCAGAGAAAACTCATTTCGGCCGCTTGTATCCGCGATCTTGTCCTTTTGGTCATCACCCAATCCGCTTGTCGATCTCCCGCTTGAGCGGGAGGCATTCCCAGTGTTGAATTTTACTTCTCCACAGTGTTAACTTACAGACCTAGTTCATATAGATATGATTAAAAACAGAAAACGTGACTGTGACAGCAATTATTGACCATGGTAAGATCACTACCGATCTCAAATGCAACAAAAGCGCCAGCGTTGAAAACCACCGTCCACATTCACATCACTGTGGTGGTCAGGATGCTGGGGGTTACAGCCTCATTGAAGAGGGAGCTAGTAACAATACTTGCACCGTCTTCTCCTGAATAGGAAAAAGTCTCAGATTTTCTGTCAACAGACATCTTTCCTTATGATTTATTTCCGGAGAGCAGCAGATGTGAGGACTTGCACCGCCAGTCCAAACAAAATGAAGAAGGAAGTAAACACACTGCGCTTCATTCAAATGAGTGCCGGTGCTCAAGAGCTGGTACTTGCAGTTTAAGAATAAACAGGAAGGCTGGTGTATTCGGGCCAAATACAGTATTTAATAGGTGCAGGTAATAAAACTAACGTTTCAACATTGCTGTCTTCATCAGATTTGCATTTTCAATCAATCAATCAAAGATACTTTATTAATCGGGTTTTCACAGCATCTGTCTGCATTCCTTCATGAGGGTTTGTAGCCGCTCAAGGCTACCAGGGCGTCAAATTCAGATAACAAGACTTTGTTTGGGTCAGGCTGAGATAATTTTCCTCTCTGCATTCAGTCTTTAAACTGATCATTCCAGTCCTTCAGTGAAGCCAATTGGGTTTTTAAACTTGTCCATACCGTCCGGTGACTCTCTCAGAAATGACATCCATTTTGCGCACTAATACCGGTATCGCAGCTAGAACATTGTCCAGCTTACGATTCACCTCGAGTAACGTCCGAGTTGAGAAGTCTCCACACGGACGGTGCTTTCCGTGGGTGCGGGTTGCCCTCCAATTGCTCCCGTCTTCCCAAATTTCCAGAAAACCAGATATCCTCCCACTCCAATAAGGAGAAATCCAGTGATCATCAGGCCGAATATCCACACATCTTCGATATCCTCAATGGACAGCTGGGAGAGGCATATGATCTTCCACTCTTTCTAGGAATCCAGCATATATCCCACTGGGTGTGTCCCCTGTGGACATGTGGGAGTCCCCTGCTCCGTTCTCATTGTTGACAAGATCTTATCAATCGCGTTGAATGACCAATTTATCAAATCCATGGTTAAAAATAGGGTTTTTCAGAAGAAATGCAGAGAAGCGCTCTGTGGGCAGACAGGACAAAGAGCCTTGGGAAAAAAGATAAGGGAGCGAAAAGAGAAGCGTCTGTACTACGCGAGTGCCAAGAAGAAAAGGTGTTTCAATCAGTTTCTATGCACAGGTGTCTGCAGGCTGATTAGACAACAACATGCTGGTCATAATCTCATTGGTTGTAAAGTTAAGGGTTGGACCAGAGGTGGAGTTGCTGTCTGTCTAAATAAATCAAGCATAGTATAATTAATTTCCATACTTACAAATAACATTCACATATATATAAAACAGTGAGTTACACTCACGGTTGTAAACCATAGCGGCAACAACATATATATCGTAGGCAAATATGACTATTGTGTATAAAAAACTGATCTTAACCAATAAAATATAACACCCAATTACAGGAAACAAGGCTAATTTAACTCTTCATTAATTCCTGAAGGGCCGGTGCTGTTTAAGGTATGAATCCAATAAGATGTAATAGCCTCTACCAACAACATATCCCTCTATCAAACCCTGGTCAAACTGTTGCAAAACTGAAGTGAAACAAGGTGCACTTCAAAATAAAGACGTAACATCAGACTGAACCAGATCCCATTAGAGAAAGCAGGACATATGGATATTCCCAACAGAACCTGCAGCAGCAAAGGTGTAAAAACTCAAGATGTTTCAACAAACTGATGCCAATTCAAAGGAGGTTTCCACCTTTTACGTCACAGTGCCAACATGTCAAGCAAGGTAAAAAGATCTAAAACTTAGAGGAGTGACCATTTTGGTTTGAAGAACTTGTAATGACGCTTTCAGGAACTCAGTGGATTTAACCCTAAAGAATGAACACAGGAAATTTCTGGGAAAACCACTAACACGGGAAGAGGAATAGAGGAGGAAAACGCAGGGGCTGCAGCCAAAACGGGAGACGACAGGATTGAGTTTTGTCATTGATCATTTTTTTGGCTTGTTATCATATAATTATTATTTTTCGAACTAAATAATAAAAAGCATTGAATTCATAAAGATTTAGAAAAAAAAACACAGCAAAAGTCAAAGTAAAATTACATTAATTGATAATAATAATAATACATAAATTGCATAAATATAAGAATTAAGTTATCTCAACATAACACAACAGACACATTTGTTTTAAAAGGGATAGTCAGAAGCGTAGCTTACTTGACCTACCACTAACCTAATATTCACACTATCGGTAATGTTGTCAGAGCGCCTTTCATCGCTCTAGTCACATTTATAACAGTTGTGATTGTCTGAAAGCTGATTGGCTAAAGTTATAGCAATCGATCTTTTACTTCCGGGTGGATCACGTCAACCATTGGTCCGCATAACTGTCAATCATTCTGGCGAAGCCTTAGTGTGAGTCCGTCGTACATGCTCGCCCCTGGGTCAGTTTTCTCCTTGCGCATGTGCACTCTTTTTTCTCAATGGGTTGCGCACTTTTATCTCAGGGTTCTTTTGAAAATGGCTGAGAGTCGCAAGATAAAAGGTGTCTTCAAAGTCTACGAGAAGAAGAGAAAGGCCTCTGAAGTGAGAAATAAGGCCAAAGTGTTTTTAGGAGACTCCTTTCAACGTTGGCGTTCGCTGAAAGAGACGGTTGGGCTGTCCACAGACGCTGCGGTTGCCTGTTTTCTGCTCGACAGGTAAGCTAAAGTTCGGCAGGTAAGCTAAAGTTCGGCGTGCTATTTGGAGGAATGCATTTGAGATTACTGCTAGAAGAACTGTATGAAAATAAAACCTGTTTTATATTTGTGTGCGCACATCAGCTTCTGAAATATTCTAGTGGCCAAACACAGCGCATTCTCTGCTGACGTGATTCCAACATGGCAGCGCCCGGTCTGCATGTAAAAAAATAAACAAACGGCGAGAGAGCTGTAAATAGGGGAAATGCTTCTACTTGTTTTATTGTTGATGTGTCGCCGCGATCGTCATTTCAAGTTTCGGAAAGTATGTGTACGGTGGCTGCAAAGACGGAGCAGTCTAGGATTTTATGCCTATCTACCCAAAGAGATGCGCTTTGCTGACACAGAATCCTTCCGACCGTTCCGCCGTCTGTATCCTGAATCCTTCGAGAGTGTAGTGGAAACAGTCGGCTCATCGATCCGAAAAGCACCGTTTAGTTTATTTATTTTTTTTTTTACATGCGGACAGGGGGCTGCTGCTTCTGAATCTGAACACATCTTTGAGCGGAGACATTAAAGACAATGTCCTGATGCATGAATCAAACAATAAAGTAAAACACGTAAGGGAACGTCATATTTAGTATAGCAAACATTTATTAGAGGTAGTTTCAAATGTAGAGCTGGACGACCTTCAGAAGAATATACTTTAAAGAATATCTGTGGACATCCATATGAAATATTTGTTATATTTGGATTTTGTATAAACAAAGAACTAAAATGTTAAATTCTACATTTGTTACAGCTATGATAACATCACCTCCACTCCGCTGACTCACACTCAGTGGTCAAGACCAAAGCCTCCAGATGTATCAACAATTCAGGATTCACTGTCGGATCGGTAAGTTCCCAGCAAACAAACTGAGTTGTGCATGTGCGTAAGAATGTTGCATAGAAAAGGGCATACCAATTACCATGTGTTAGCTGTGTACCGTAAATCCTCTAATACAGGCCTGTATTCAATTAACGGCCGGGTCTCATATTTTGGCCGGTGTCGGAGTCGGCGGAGGTGAATAATGGCCGGCCTCTTATTGTGGCCGGGTGGAATGTGGTAACAAGCAAGTACGGGGGGCGGTTGTGTCATCGTCTCACTTTTGATTTGCCAGTGATAGACCGCGAGGGTAACTTTAACCGTGCGGAGACGAAGAGGAGGCGAAAATTTGATAATCAAGTTCAAAGAGAACGTGCGCTGCAGAATACTGGGGAGCAATAGGGGTTGTATGAACTAGTCGACTTCACTATAGTGACTTTTTATGCCTGTCATCGACTAGTCGCTGTCACGTGATAATGACCGGCAAGATGCAGCCCTTGGAAAAGACAGCAGCCTGCTAACAGCAGGTGACAAGCTCCTGCGCTCGGGGGGGCAACACGCTGTGCCAGAGCGTCGGTACTGACACGCGATCGTTCATGTCGGTTCATTTCCTTTAATGTTTTCTGTCTTTTATTTGCGCCTGATGCGTTTCGCTGTGGAGCGGGGCACATCACCTTGTCCTCCGGTGACGCACCGATCACTGATGCGGCCGGCAAGCAGCAAGCACTCCGCTGTTTTTGCGGTCGGTAGATCTTTTAGAACTGCAGTTCAAAGGTAACTCATAAGGTGAATATGAACCCAGGTAGCAGTTTTTCTTTAGGATTGAGAGGAGATGCAGGAAGATAATAAACAGGCAGGACAGGAAAATAGTCAAATAAAAACAAGTTAGTTTTTGTACCTGGTGGTTGCAACAAACAGACACCATTGAAGGTAATCAGAAGTGAGGAACAGAACATGAAATAATTATTTTAATGTTTAGAGCAACAGGAACTCCGAGAGGCTGCAGGCGCATCAGTGAGTTTGCGGCCGCTGTGCAGGGGGAGAGGGGAGATGGCTGAAGCAGAAACTACCGTCGTTAAAAGAAATGTGTTTAACTTTGAAAATGTGGGCGCAATTTTAATTGTCAAAAACTCCAGCGTACCATTAGTTCATTTTGCTCAAATAGAAATAGAGGCCTGCCTCTAATTCTGGTCCTCCTTCCAATAAAGGCCTGGAGCTTGATGAGCTTGAGTCAAATACAGGCCCGGGCCTGTATTAGAGGATTTACAGTATTTATTTGAGTGTGCGCGCACGCGTGCGTGTGTGTGTGTTACAGAGAAGCTGATAAACAGCCTGGATATCTGGCATGGTGCAAAGAACCTCTGTAAAAAGATTCAAGCTGTATGTGTGCTGTTCCTGCTCTTCTTTTATTCTGGTAAGATACGAATTATTTCATTCCTATACTCTTTATTTTTTCAGGCTGGACGAGAGAAGGACTGTGCCCTGCTTCTGATTTGGAACAGAGACGTTTGCAACCACTTTTGGTACTGCTGTAAGGAAGCCACATCTTTTTAAGATTTCATTGTAAGTTTTATTTCCTAGATATAATTTATAAGAAATTGTGGATCGGTCCGGCTGCGTCTCCCAGTCCACCCTCACATCTGGCTCCGTGAGGGTGGAGAGGAACGCAGAGGCTCGATGGCGGCGTCGGCGGCGTGGCGGAGTTGGAGGAGGAGAAGCCGGCTGGTGGCTCGGGGTGAGCCATCGGAGCAGGTACTCCCTGGGGAGAACCTCCCCGCTGGATCCTTCGGGAGGTCGGTTCATTCTGTCACGGTGCAGGTGTGTTGAGCGGTTTGTGAGGATCCAAATGCTGGGGAGGAAGCAGGCAGGCAGGCAATCTGGACATGCAAAAGGTCTTTTAACAGTAACTGCACGCAGGACATGGAAACAATGAACCGACAAAACACACAGAACTGAGAGGGTTTAAATACATGAGGGCTGGGAGCTTGGGTGATTGGAAAACGAGAGGCAGGTGGGAGCAATTAACAGAGACACATGACTGAACAGAATGGGGAGACAGGACAGGGTGTGACAAAATGCTGTGGGTGACGAGGAGAGACAACTTGATGTTTACAACTGTACCTACATCTAAAGGGAACCAAATGTGTGCTTCTATTTCAGCTGTACATAATGTGCCATATCAAATATTTTCTGGTGGATGTAAGCCTTTCATAAAACATTGATTTTATACGTAAGAGCTAATACAAAAAAATCATAACCGTTTATATTTCCGCATAAATTTTTTTAATACATTTTTGCTGAGGTAAATTGTTTATGTATTTATAAATGTAAATAAAGTTGTGTTTGAACACCTAACAAACCCTGGAAGACTTTTTTTATTAAAACCTGGAAATGTTACATATTTGAAGTGTCAGAATACAACTGTGTAATTAATCAGGTTATGAGGGTGCAAGTAAAGCTCTTGAGGTCTCTTTTTTTGAGGTAAATTACAAAAAGATTTATTAGGCATCTACAAATGTTTTACACTCTTGATGGAAGAAAGCCTACATACATTTGGATCTGGGAAACTATCTCTAATTTTCCACACACAACATGAAGGTATAACAATTCTAACACCAGGTCCCAGAAGGCCATACTGCCAGACAATAAAGTTCCTGTATGCAGCATAGCTGAACTGTCTATGGCTTTCTCCTGGATCCCGGATGTCAGCCTCCGCTCTTAGGTCGTTCCAGATTCGTCTGGCCAGTCTCAATGCACCTTCATTCAAGATGTATAAGTTGTTGTTGACAGCATTTTTGTTCCAGCGGTGTTGCCATATTTCTGCACTGTAGACAGACACTCCAGCTGGGTGACTGTGGAGGACAAGGTCCAGGTTGAGGGTGATCAGGGGTGAGACTCATCAGGTCAAAGATGAGACTAGGTTCCCGTGTGAGACATCTTTGTAGAAGCTGTTGGCACTCTTCTAGCGTCAGTCTCTTTATCCTAGCCTGTGAATGCAAAATCACACTTTTAAATTGTTGTGCTTGGCTAATGGACTCATAAAACTTTCAGATGCTACATGTTACAGGCATAAGGACCTTGAGTGCAAAATGTTTGGAATAAAATGAAGGAAGTACATTCACAACATTTTTCTGTGTATTCAATGTAGCACAATGTAACTCATAATGTTGGATGGAGCAGAGTATGTTATGAATACGGTAGAAAAAATCCACATAACATTTCACACATTCAAAATCGGGATAATCATACAGATGAAATAATTGGACTTGTAATGGAGCAAATGTAAAATAAAGGCTTTGCTTTTGGCGTCTTTTTGCACAAAATTATGATAAGTTAGTAGTTAGATGTGCACGCATACCTCTTCCACTGCCACCAACTGTTGCTGGAGTTGTTGGACCCTTTCTAAGTCATCCCGTGTAAGGTCAGCGAGCAGACCCCCACGGGTTCTAGCTTGACCTCGAACTCGACGTTGACCTCTGACACGGCCGCCTCCTTCCTGCTCTCGGCTGCTGCGGGTTGTTGAAGCTGTGGCTCTTCCGGCCCTGGATCGTCTCACTCGGTCTCTAGTGGGCCATTCCCATCTGTACCGGGTTGGCCTGGGCCGGGTAGCCCCAGTCGGCCCCAGCATGGCCCGGTTGATTCCACACATCTTTGCCTTAAGCCCATGAGGGCTGATTCTACCCACCAATCAGAGGCTTGCTCTAATGGAAGGTGTGAATTTGCTGTCAGCAGTGGGTGTGTTGGTCCCGGTCGGCCTGAAGCAGACCCCCTCGAGAAGAGGGCTGAGAATGAGCCTTGGTTGGCCCGGAAAAATACCAGGCCACCCAGATATGTAAACAACCTACGCTACCCGGCCTGGGCCGACCCGGTACAGATGGGAATGGCCCATATGTGCACCCCTCATCCTGAATCTTGGTCGGGATGGACCGGGCACGGGCTCGTAGTCCGTATCGGAACCAACAAGACTTTCCTCAGGAAAGCTCTAAACCAATCAGCAAAACAATATAACTTATTTGCTAATTGATAACTTCTTTTGTAATGCTATAGTTAGCTATGAAGATGCTCGTAATGCTACATGGAATATAACTTACTGGTGGAGAATCCGACATTGTGGGGAAAAGAATTTGCTAGAGTCAACAGGTGATGCAAAGCCGGCAGTTGCTTGGAAACAGAGCGTGCACGAGCAGGCTCAACGGACTGATAGAGGGGTGCGCATGTGCATTTTAAAGAACGTTGAGTGGGCGGTTCTTCAGAAACATTGATTGCTACACCTTTAAGCGTTGGTCACGTGATAGCTGGACTTTCCACTACAGCTGAGATGCCGCTAATGTGTGTGGAGTTTCTTTTCTTTTCCACCTGTAACGTTACAGACTTTCCTTTCTTCCGGGTCATATTTGGGATAATGGGAGACAAGAAGAGTCCCACCAGGTAAAACCTTTGGAGTCAATGAGAATTTGCTCTTTTCTGGTTCCAGCCCCTAGTGGATGAGGGGGGAACTGCAGTTTTTGCCATTTTCTGGTTGGCTTCACTTTTGGCAGCCAGTTACTTCCCCTTGGTGTAAACACAATCAGCAAGGCACTGCGGGGAATCGAACCCCATCTCATTACTGAGAGTACCATTTCCAGTGCCCTTTGCCCTTTGGTTTCACATCACGAGGTAAATCAAAACCTCAGGATGAGTTAGTTTTCACTTTACAATTATGAAGTACAAACTTTCATCATTGCAACCAGGAGAGGGCGCTGTAACATAAACAGAGTTTATTATAGGCTCTGAGGTAAAAATTTAGAAAATAGTTCTGAGCAGTCAAATACAGCAAACACAGCTTCAATTGACCTGTCTTAGTGAAAAACCCACTCGCCACGTCAAGGTGCAGGTTTTGTTTTTAACTTTAATTATTTTGAAAGCTTCATTTTCTATACCTTCTGTCAATTTAGAGTGACCAATCAACCTGGGAGTCGTGTTTTTGGACTGTGGCGGGAAGCCGGAGCATCTGGAGAGAACCCACGCGTGCACAGGGAGGACATACAAACTCCATGCAGACAGACCCCAGGCTGGGATTCAAACACGGGATCATTCTGCTTCAAGACAACAGCGCTGACCACTGTTTCACTGTGCAGCTCTGTTTTTAATTCAGTTCAATTGAGATTGTTTATAAAGCACCAATTCACAACATCAGTCTTTACAAGGAAAATATTCCAATTGAGCTAACTTATTAAACAGATCGTTCCAATTAGTTAAAAGACTCCTAGCTAAGAAAACCCAGCAGGTTGCATCCAACCACTAACATGTTGTGTCAGTGACTTTACAGCAATCCTCATACCAAGCAAGCATGTAACGACAGTGGAGAGAAAAACTACCTTTTCACAGGAAGAGACCTCCAACAGAACCTGGCTCAGTGTGGGCAGTCGTCTGCCACGACTGACTGGGGGCTTGAGAGAGCAGATTAGGGATGTCCCGTTCCAGTATCGATACAGAAAGTAATTCGTTATCGGCCCACACTGTATCGGATTATAACGAACTGCATTAAAATTTTCCGATATATGTGTGACAGTGTGAGCGTCTTGTCACAGTGTCCTGATTGATCATGCTCCCTGGCTATTTGGCCAAGGGGATGTCCCTTTGGCTGACTGGTAAGCGCGCATGACTCTCACCCAGGAGTCTGGGGATCGAATCCCACCTGGGCCCTCATTTCTCCACCTTGCCACATATGCAGTCCGGCATTTTTGCAACCAATGGTTAAAAAGAATTGTCCTTTTTTTCATACTTACTGTTATTGGCTCTTGTTCTCTGACTGAGTAATATCACTGGATCAAGTCTTTCAGACAATCCGCTCTATGAAACAGGTAAAAGTATGTGTGATTTATGCTGATATCATATCAGATTGATATTGGTATCGGTCAATACTGAAGGCTGCAAAATCTGTATCATATCAGAAGTGAAAAAGTTGTATCGGGACATCCGTAGAGCAGATACTTACCAAACACCTTCTGGAGCCTGTGATGAATAAAAGCAAGGATCATTTTTTTGTGACTTGGTTAGATCAGACGCTGCCTCAGATGAACGCCACTGTCAGATTTAGTTTCTTCTTACTATGTGGCATAACTCGTCTTAAGCAGATCCTTAAAAGACCTCATCTGGAGTCGGTCATACGTGCTTTCATTACATCAAGACTAGATTACAGTAACTCTAATCTGCCATAGGTGTAAACAAGTCTCCAGCTGACTCTACAAAAATGTCAGAACGCAGCAGCTAGATCTCTCTCTAAAACAAACAGCTGATCTCTACACCTGTTTTAGCTGAGCTAGACTGGCTACCAGTGTTTTTTCAGAAAAGGTTCAAAAGTCTCCTGTTTGTTTTTTAAATGCATCCATAACATGGCACCCTCATATCTCACAGAGCTTAGGATGCCCTACCAACCATCTCGTGCACTCAGATCAGCTGGCCACCTACTTTTGAATGTCCCAGAAGTGTTACGAAGCGCGGTGAACCAGCTTTTGGTTATGGGAAGCACTTAGTGATTTTCTGGATTATGTGATCAGTTAAATGATTAAAATGTACTTCCATACTTACTTATGCCAGCCCAAAACTTTGGAATGCCTCCCCCTAGTGGTGAGAGAGTCCACGGCACTTCAGCTTTTTAAGTCCTGTCTTAAGACACACTTTTATAAGCTTGCTTTTGGAGGTAGTCGGCTGTCATGCTGTTTTATCAGAAACCTGACCTGACCTGACTCGATTACTCACGACAGACCAGTTTCCTCTTTGGGGAGCCTAAATAATCCTCGTCAGCCTGCTCACTTACCTCTCCGTTCTGTGTCTCGTCCTCTACTTGTGTGGGTCTCTTTCTCTTTGGAGACTGGTTCTGACCCAAACTGTTCTCTGCCTTCAAACCATTGAGCTCCAAGAAGTGATTGGTTTGTGTTTGGCAGTGGGCTTCAGTTTCTTCACGGAGCAACTGACCATACACTTTTAATTGGGACACTAATGAAGCTCAAGTGGTGCTCGCTGCAGAACCACAAAGGCGGAGCTGCACCAGAAGGTGGAGCTGCACCAGAGTCAGCCCCGCCCATTCCAGAATCAGCCCTGCCCATTCCATCAGAGTCAGTCCAATTCCTTCCAGTTGTCAGACTTGATAGCATTCTGGAACCAAAGAGGGTGTTATAGCTAAAAAATGCAAGATTGAGGATGGAGTTGAGAAGTTAATTGAACAGTTTTTGTAAAGGTTCCATATAATTGAAAATCTAACTTTTGGAACTTTTAATCATGTTATATTGTCATTTCCTCATAAGAAGCATGCCAAAGCAATTTTTAGCCTCATTCATGCATTTTCCTCCCATCTCAGCTTCAATTTGGTCTCCTCCCCCGAAGCGGGTCTGGTCTTGGTTCTCAAATCTGGATATTCTGTGAATTTTCTGACAAATTATTTCTGAAATGACCTCTACTGAGACACCGCCGAAAAACCATACAACCCATCTCAGAGACATACTAGGAAGCACAATTAGATGTAACGCCACATGACTTATAACATATGTGGTGGTGTAGTGGTTATGGAGTCAGGTTTACATGCAGTTTTGCGCAGGTTCGCCTCCCATTACTGTAAGTTTTAGGTAGTGTACAACCTCTTTTCTTCATTTCTAGCTAAACTTGCCAGTACTATGTTTACAACAATTTACTGGCATACAGTTTAACATATAATGACTAATGTGTTTTTTTATTTATTTATTCGTTTATTTAGCCAGTGTGAGTCCATTTGTGAGCAGAGTTTCAACTAAAATGCTGTTTAGGAACGACCAAATTCAAAGAACTTTTACAGACATAAATATTTTGCTGAAAATAAACATTACAACTAAAATATAAACAAATTAAATGTTTCAGCTGGCTAAATAGATTGCTGACGACCCCACCGAGAATCGAACCAGCATCAGCTGAGGGGAAAGCAAAACTTAACTCAGACGATCTCACCACTAGACTACCAAAGCCCATTCAAAAGTCTGTAATGCTGTTATAGACCATTTCTGTTAGACTGGCTGTGGGCAGATATTCGCTGAAAGAAACCTTTTCATTTCGAGATATATTCAGTCTTTGTCATGTAGCAAGTTATATTTATCTTGTTTAATTGGAGCATAGAACATAGCATTAACGACTGTAAACTAGTAACAGCCGTAATTCATGTGGGTCAGGTCAGTTTGCGATAAAGTTGAAAACAAAAACGGAAGTCAGTGGGCTAGGCTGAGTTTGCGTGAATGGGCGGGGCTGACTCTGGTGCAGCTCCACCTTATGATGCAGCTCCGCCTTTGTGGTTCTGCAGCGAGCACCCTCTCATGAAGCTTGGTCCCAACCAGAGTTTAATCTGTGAAGCACCAAAGAGTCTTTGGCCTCCTCCAGCTGAGCTTGCATCTGAGATTTAGTCTGCACCGTAGACGTGTACAAGCATCTGTTGGCTTGAATCAGTTTTACACATGGCGTCGTGTTCAGCTCTGAGTTGTTTTATGTGCTGCGGCTCCCTAGTAACCAAGCCACCACAAGGCGTGTCTGAAATTGAGGCCAACACGGAAGTGAAAAAAATTGCAGTTCCACCCTCATCCACTAGGGGCTGGTGTCAGAAGCGAGCAAATTCTCATTGACTCCCATGTTAAAAATACCAATTTCACAGCAGAAATAAACATGTTTACAGCCTGGTTCCAAAACATGTTTTAGGTTTAATGGATCTAGTTTACACAGTTTAAGTGTATTAAAGCCTAAAATTTTGACTAATTAATGAGCTTCAGACCCACCTGACCGCAGCATCAGACCCACATGACCACAGAGCTAGCTGCATGGAAAGACCTCAGTAGCCTCAGTAGAGCCTCCATCTCGACTGAAAAGTGTTCCGCGATTTTTGTGTGGTTTTATTATACAGCCTATGAAATACATGAGGTGGGATTGGTCTGCAGTAGGGATGTGTATTTTTGACTGAATTTATTGTAGGAATATTCAATAAACAGTCCAAACTGATACTTAACATGTTTAACATGAGTTATATGAAACCATAATAGCGAGATTTAAATTTCAATGGTGGAAACAAAACCCAATGCACACTGCTGCCAACTAGTGGTCGACATTTAAAGTGCACCAAAAACAAAGAAAATACACAAATGTTTGCATGTAAATTCTTCCCAAAATTAGATACACTGCTTTTGAAAATGGATGTAATATCTCAGGAAAATATATCAAGATATATTGCCATATCAATATTTTAGAGACACAGTTTGAGAATATCGATACAATATCACTGGGAAAATATATCGCGATATATTGTCATATTGATATTTTCTTACATCCCTTGTCTGCAGTGTACTTTGTGTACACTATGGTGTGTCTTAAATCACCAGCTGCACTTGATGCATGTGGCCGTGTAGCACTTCCATTGTAACGCAATGCAGTAGTTCCCAATCTAAAAAGAAAGAAAGAAAGAAAGAAAAAAGAAATAGCTTTTAGACAAAAATATAGATTTTATGTAAAAATTAAATAATTAAAAGCATGTATTTAACTCATTATTGATTATCTGTCCTGGATAACACTCTTTTGATGGAGAATACAGAACACGTGACAGAAAGCACATTGAATCTGATTTGTCCTGTTCTGACAAACAAATGTCAGACTCCAAAACAATGTCGGACTCCGTAATTTTCTCTGGCCCCCTGCCTGATCGGACCAGTGACGACATGTTTAGCCGCATGCTGTCCTTCAACTGCTGGCTGTCTAGGTGGTGTCCTGAAAACAACGTGGGCTACATTGATAATTGGAAAACTTTTTGGGGAAAACCTGGGCTGATGTGGAGGGAAGGCATCCATCCCTCTTTGGATGGAGCAGCTCTTCTTTCTAGGAACATGGCCAGTTTTATTAGTCCTCCATGACAACCCAGGGTCCAGACCAGGAAGCAGAGTCATAGTTTAACACACCCCCTCTGCAGCTTCTGTACTGTTACCCACCCACTACCCCATAGAGACAGTGTCCTGCCCACGGCCAAAATCACACAGATTAAATATCAGGCTTAAAAAAGCAAACCATGGAAATCTCATAAATATTAGAACAAATTCAACTGAGCAGAAAACTAGAAAAATTAAATGTGGGTTGTTGAACATTAGATCCATTTTTTCTAAGACTTTGTTGGTTAATGACTTGATTTGTGATAATCAGATCTCTTTGCTCTCTCTCACAGAATCCTGGCTGCAGCAAGAGGACTATGTTAGCTTAAATGAGTCGACTCCTAATTATTTAAATCATCATATTGCTCGAAGTACAGGGCGAGGAGGAGGAGTAGCAACCATTTTTCATTCTGACGTATTAATCAGTCCCTTACCAATTAATAGCTACAGTTCGTTCGACCATCTTATTCGTAGTTTTCTTAATCCAGATTGCAAAACTGTAAAACCACTCTTGTTTGTAGTTTTATATCGTCCACTAGGCCCTTACTCTGAGTTTTTGGATCAGATCTCTGATTTTTTTTTATCTGATTTGGTTCTAAATACTGATAAGGTCATTGTAGTGGGGGATTTTAATATTCATGTGGACATTGAAAATGATAGCCTCAATGTAGCCTTTAGTAATATCTTAGACTCAATTGGTTTTACTCAAAGAATACAGAGCTCCACCCACTCCTGCCATCATACACGGAACCTTGTGCTGACTTATGGCATAGAGTGTGAGGAAATAACGATCTTTCCACATAATCCAGTCCTCTCGGACCACTTTCTGATAACCTTTGAGTTTTTTATATCTGAGTTCTCGAGACATGAAAGTAAATTTCACTACAGTCGGTCTCTATCTGACAACGCAGTTGCATCTTTTAAATCAACTGTTCCATCTTTACTGTCCTCAGCATCTCAGAGGCATGTAGCAGAGGGCAATATTTTCAGTTCTAGCCCCTCACAAATTGATGCATTAGTTCATCATGTTAATTCCTCTTTACGTGTGGCATTGGATGATGTTTCCCCTTTAAAAAAGAAGGTAATTAGGGACAGGAAGTTGGCTCCCTGGTTTAACTCTCATTTACGAGCCTTAAAACAAAACTCTAGAAAATTGGAGAGAACATGGCGCTCTACACACCATGAGGAGGCCTACCTATCCTGGAAAAATAGTCTTGTGCTTTATAAAAATAAGCTTCGACAAACTAGAACTGCTTATTTGTCAGCACTAATTAAGAATAAGCATAATCCTAAATTTCTTTTCAGTACAGTTGCTAAACGTACACAGAACCACAGCTCTGAGCCATCTATTCCCTTAGCCCTCAGCAGCAATGACTTCATGGGATTTTTTACAAGTAAAATTAATTCTATTAGAAACAAAATCTTTAGCATCCTCCCTAATGCGATTTCTTCTTCCTCAGTAAGTGAGGCAGCATTAGAGGTGACTGTAGAACTTCATCTGTGCTTGAACCGTTTTGATCCAGTTGAGCTTTCAGATTTATCAAAAATATTAGCTTCATCTAAATCTTCAACTTGCATTTTGGATCCAATCCCAACCAAATTATTTAAAGAAGCATTTCCTTTGGTTACTGCCCCCATTCTAGATATAATCAATCTATCCTTAGTAAATGGATATGTACCACAGGATTTTAAGGTTGCTGTAATCAAACCTTCCCTTAAGAAGCCTTCTCTGGATCCAGATGACCCAATGAATTACAGACCAATATCTAACCTTCCATTTTTATCCAAAGTCCTGGAGAAAATAGTGGCCATCCAAGTATGTGAGCATTTAAACACTAACCTCTGTTTGAGGAATTTCAGTCTGGTTTTAGAGAGTATCACAGCACTGAAACTGCGTTAGTAAGAGTTACAAATGATATTCTCATGGCCTCAGATAAGAATCTTGTGTCTGTTCTACTCTTGTTAGATCTCAGTGCTGCCTTTGACACAGTTGATCACAATGTTCTTTTAGAAAGACTTGAACATGTTGTAGGGATCAAAGGAACAGCGTTAGGCTGGTTTAAATCCTACCTGTCTGACAGATTTCATTTAGCAAATGCACATGACAAATCGTCTTCATACTCCAGGGTTACTTGTGGAGTACCACAGGGTTCAGTGCTTGGACCAATTCTTTTTACTATATATATGCTCCCAATTGGTAAAATCATTAGATAGCATGGGATAAACTTCCACTGTTATGCTGACGATTGTTGAGGGTCTGACCTCATGAGGAAATTACTATGCAGTGATTTTCTCCAAAATGACTGTGCTTAAATTGCTCTGAAAAGCAAATAATCACATCAGCGCCAAGAAACTTCATTTCCCATGATGCTTTGCACACGGAAGCATTGGGTGATGTCACCGCCTAGTACCAGAAACACGTTCTGCGCATGTGCGGGAAGCCGTGGAGCTTTTCCCGCGAACTAAGACCATAAATCTTCAGCAGAGACAAAGAAACCTTGTTCTTTTGCCCAGGATACCTGGCGGTAAGGACACGCTTGTCAACGCTCCGACAACTTGAGCACGCGGAAGCTCTAAGTGCCAAGTTGAGCCACGCAACCGCTGGAAACTACACTCAACTCCATCGGGACCTGACTGGGAACGAGCGGAGCTCCATTCAGCTCTCAGAGACGCTCCGTGGAGAAACACTCGTGGAGCCAAACAACGGAGAAAGCATTAAACCGACGGATGACGCTGAAAACTGCGGAGAAAACGGAGAACCGTCAAATCATAACAGCGGGGACGCCTTGCTGCTTTGGTGATCAGAAAACTCATTTTTTTCTCTCTCCTTTTCTTCTCCCGTTTCCTCTATAGTCCAGAATAAGCAATAAAACCGCGCTATTGCTTAAAAAGTAGCTTCGTGTTTTCCTCTTTCGCTCCCAATTCGTCCTTCGGGTCATTTTGAAAGAATAAACTGCTTATTGATCATCGCTAATATCTTTAGTCGTCAGCTCTGGCCAGGCTGCCGACTCCTTTTAGATTAAACAATTTACAAGTGACCCTTTTGTTGTTTGTTAACTTTTGAAGTGTTTGAGTTAAGTTTTACTGTGATTCTAAGCCACTAAGTGTTCGGGAAAGTAGAAAACTTTACACATCCAGGTCTCCTGTTGAATGCGAGGGGAGGGGCAGAGCCCCACACACACTCACAGCTCACTTTCCCCCACCTACTCTGGGGAAACAAAGACCCATTCATCTCTCACACACACACACACACACACACACACACACTCACTCACACACACCACACAAACACCTTGAACATTATTTTGAATATACATCCTTTTATTATATCACATGGTTATTATTCATTTATGCCACTGTTTATTCATTTGACAAATTGTTAATTAAACGTTATAAAATTCAGATTTTCGTCTCCAGTAGCTTTGTTGTGTCGAAGAGAAGTCTCTGCTCCAAGGATTCTACGAACTTCAAGAAAGACTGATAAGAGTTTTGGATTCAATTTTTCCCCGGTAAAAGGGGAATGGTGCCCCGTATATCTAAGAATATCTTAATTAATTAATAAATCAGTAAATATTCCCATATTTACAGAATTTATTGAAGAATCCAAAAGTAAGTTGAAGCTTACTAATTGTTCGCTCCTAATAACCCCAACATTTATTGGTGCCCCGTGTGAGGCTTGGATACACAGAGATTTCTATCCGGCACAAACAAACAAATAAATCCAAAGAGCTTGAATTAAAAATAATCAGTTGTTCAGCCTTGAACCAGCAACAGAGTGGTGCTGATTTCGCTGAGCAGGAAGCTGCATCGAACTCTCACCAGTAACTCAGTGCTTATTTAAAGGTGCAACGTGTAAATTAATTCTGGTTGACCTTTTAGGTTTAAAATTCAGCTTTTCCTTAAAGGTGCAACGTGTAATTAATTCTGGCTAACCTTTTAGGTTAAAATTCAGTTTTTCCCTAAAGGTGCAACGTGTAAATTAATTCTGGTTGACTTTTAGGTTAAAATTCAGTTTTTCCTTAAAGGTGCAACGTGTAATTAATTCTGGTTAACCTTTTAGGTTAAAATTCAGTTCTTCATTAAAGGTGCAGTGTGTAAGTAATTCTGACTAACCCTTTTAGGCTAAAATTAACTGCTAATTTAGCGACTTTAACTCACAGTGGCTATTATAACTAACTGAAACCTTCACTCAAAGACTGATAACACCTTGTTTGCTAATATTCTGAAGGAATAACTAGCATATTTAACACTGCAAGTGTTGTAAGACGTTGCTACGGCAACGCACCAGCTTGTGCTAAAATACTGAAAGGAATAGTATTTTAAGCGTCAGTCACGGCATTCCGTGCAATCTTAAAACGCTAAAACCTGTGCGCACAAAGGTTAATTTAGTGTTTTTCTGCTACAAAGCTAGCAGTTGCTGCCCAAAAGGTGCAGCTTGAGCTATCTGCAGAAGCTCTACTAGGCTATTTTTGGTTCGGTTGTTAAAAATGGAGGGACAGAGTAGTGAACTGACCAACTCCCAGCAACCAGGTGGCGCTGCGGCCCACGACTATGAACCTGGCCTACTTTCTGGACAAATATTGTCCAAACTGGTCGCGGCTGCTCGAGAACCCGACTACCCTTCTAGGGATTTCACTGAAGAACAGCGTAGCGTCGAGCTAGAAGCTGTAATCGATCAAATAGAAAACCCGGATGGTACAAAACCAATCCAGGTTCACTTAGCTAAGTTAGCCCTGATCCTCTATCAGAGAGGACTCCAACATGATAGAGAGATCATGAACCTCCAGAGTATGCTATCTGAAAAACAGCGAAATGGAAGGCTGATCGAGGAAGACGACACCCGCACCGATTCTGGGGAAGATGGGGAGGAGACCCCGCCCCCCTCTGCTGATGACAACAGACAGTGGGAAGGGGGGAAACACCAGGACTCTCTGGACGGACGCACGCCGCAGGGGAGAGATGAAGCTCATCTGTTCCAACCTTCGGCCCCGTTCCCTACACACACTATAGGGCATTCAGGACCACCTAGGGGCCGAGAGCAGTTCGCCCTCGAATCCCAGGTTGGACCACCACCCTCATCTTCACGGCCTTCTCAATCAGTGAGAAGTCGACCAGCTGAGCGGCACCTCTATTTAGACCGCTCCCCCAGTCCACGAAGGGTGCAAGGTGCCGATTGGGGTTATGCACCCCAAGCTGCACCTCAACCATCTACCCATCCTAGCTACTCCGGTATTCGGCATGCCGATAACCAGCTGCATGACAGAGCATACTACGCAGACGTGCCCCGGGAGGAGGACCTCCCAGGACACCCACGTGACGTGCCAGCAGCCCGCCACAGCATGCCGAACCCCGATTTGGGCCCCAGGAGTCAACATTGGGAGCCCAGAGCACACCAGCGATATCCAGCGCTCTCTGAGACAGACCGTGGGTCAGAGTCAGAGGATGACGCGCCGTACCGTGAGTCAGGGCTCCGTGTACGTCAAATTGAATCGCTAGCTAAAGACATAGAACGCTTTGATCCTAACACCAATGAATCCAACGTTGATGATTATCTCAGGGAGATAGAACGTTGTCTGCTTGATCTTCCAGCACCTTCTTCAAGGGAAAAGCTCAAGCTAATTTGGAAAACCACATCTAGAACGGTGCACGGTTTCATGGAAACTCTACCACCTGACATTCGTGATCGGTACTCCTCGCTCTGCCGAGCGTTGAGAGATGAATACGCCACGTATGCAGACTCTGCGTCAGCTACAATGGGGGCCTTCTCCATCAAACACGGGAGGAACGAACCCCCCAGAGAGTATTATCGCCGACTCAAAAGTGCTTATTTCCAAGGTCGAAACGGCCCTGGGCTCGAGGAAGACCCTGCCTTCAGATCCCTGTTCATTCACAACCTGCACGAGTGTGTTCGATCCGAAGTCTCAATGTATTGTCGGATGAAAAAACTGACAACTCCGGAGATTAGGAGATATGCTCAACAGGCTTGGGAAGCCGGCGGAAAGCCCCAAAAGCCTGACGCACATCACCGCGTCATGCACCTAGCTCCCGACACCGAGCCGCGTTTGGAGCTCGAAGGCACAGAAGCTCCACCCACTAAGCCAAAATCTGCTAAACCTAGACCTGCTAAACCGCAAAAGCAGTCCCAATCTCCTCAACAGGGGAAGGGGGGTGCTGATTGGCCGCCTAGGTCTGGACAATCAGACAGGAAGTGGCCCAACCAAAACCAACGGCAGGCAGGTCGGAACAGTGGAAGGTTTAAGGAGCGCCGCCCACAGGTAGGTCCCGAACACGAGTCCGCAGGTGAGTACTTGACCAAAGCCGACGTCCAGGAGATGTTTCAGCAGTTTCTAGCTAAACAGAAGGAACAGCTGAGATCTGCAGAAGAAACCCTTGCACCAAAGTCGTCTTCTAAGAAGCCAGACCCAGAGCCAACGTCCGCATGACTAGGCGTGGCTCAACCCCCCAGCGTGGCCAGGACCTACCTGATCAGCTGGGGAAACACTACTGGTAGATCACAGGAGTCTCCTGAAATCTACCCCCCAGAGAAACCTGATACTAAATTTCTGAAGTTCCTTGGTGACTTAACAAACCATGATCATGCTCGCCGTTTGTACTGTAGCACCAACGTAGGTGGATGCATACAGGTTGATGCTCTGCTGGATACCGGCTCAGAAATCACCCTGATGTGCTCCACACTGTTCCATCGCGTGTCTGACACCATGCGGTCGCTCGGGAAACCAGTCCAGGTAGAACCCTGTGACCTGAAAATCACCAGCTACACCCAGACCCGGGAGTGTATCACTCACCGGGCGTGGCTGGACATCACCTTCCAAGACATGACTCTGGTTCACCCGTTTTATGTCTGCCAGCTAGACACTGAACCACTTCTCGTTGGTCAGGACCTGCTTGAACGTCTAGCTCCCCTCATCGACTGCCAGAAGGGTCAACTGTGGGCCCAGGTGGACACACCTAAGCCCTGGAACCCGGATAGCAGCCGACCATCCTCCATTCTTGAAGTCAGCATAAGTGAGCAGCAAAACCCTTGTTCCAAGGTCATGCCCCTCCCTACGGCTCCCACAGACGATGACCGCCTGCAAAGGCATGAAACCGCTCCTGGAACTCCGTTCCGCACACATTCATCTTTTCTCTGCTCGCTGAAGAACGTCAGCCTGCAGCCATATGCACCACACATAGTTGGTGGTCTTACCATCAACTGCACCCACATCTCAGATGCTCGCCTTGCTCTTTGGTCTGAAAAGTCAGCCATCAGCCAGCAGACGTTTGAACACCTGCGTCAGAAGGACCCCCTTCTGGTCAGTGTGACACGTAGCCATCGGCTCTTGTCACCTACTTGGCCGCAGAGGCTCCTGAAAGCGCCAGAGGTCTGCTCTCTGACTATCCAACTTGGAGCAAGACAGCTCACACATACATTCAGCATCATACCACAGCTTGATCCACCTGCACTCATTGGAGCATATCTGCTGGTTCGACTAGGTGCCCAGCTGGACACTTGCAATCAAGTCCTTTGGGCCCGGGCCACACCTTCCTCTGAGCCTCGCTCAGAAGGCCGTGAACACTTGCTGTCTGGACAGACCATTCCACAGGCCTGCCGTGCAGTGGTTGAGGCCAGCACGGTTCTGCCCCCACAGGTCAAAGGAGTGCCTGTTCGTCTGACTCTGATGAAGCATCAGAAGCTGCCAGACACACAGGCCTTCTTCCAGCCATCACCACACTTCTTGGAGCTCAACTTAGCCGTCTGTGGCACGCCACTCTTGGAGCTGAACAATCGTTCTGCGTACTTGTTGGTCGAAAATCCGACCCGGAGTCCTATCCACATGCCGGCAGGAAAGCCCTTGGGCATGCTGATAGATAGCTCATTCCATGACTTCGAACTTTCAGTTCCCGTGATCGGACAACTTCCGTTGTTCTTGAACGACAGACAGGTTGGTGTAGACACATTCAGTACTTTCCCTTCACAAATGATTACCATCAAGCGGCATGAAGCCCTTCCTGAGGAACCCATTTGCAGTGCAACCTTAGATACTGACGGCGGTCAGTGTCTAACGGTTTTTGCAATAAATACTCAACCCTCTGAGTCACCGGTTGAAAGCCCGGAACACCAGAGACCCTCCTCCTCTGAACCTTATGACGGCTTCGAGGCCGAAGTCAGCCAGCAGCTTGACAAAGCGGATGCGCTGGAGTCAGAGGAGCAGAGAGCAGAGCTTAGAAGCCTGTTCTATGAGTTTCAGTCCGTCTTATCCAGGGACTCCCTGGACTGTGGACTCACAAACCTGCATACGGTTCGCATTCCAACGAACCCGAATGCCCCTCCTACTTTTGTACGTCAGTACAAGATTCCCCTCGCTGCTTATGAGTCGATCCAAGAGATCCTCGATCAGCTGAAGGAGAAAAACATCATCAGAGAGTGTAACTCCACTTACAACTCTCCCATCTGGCCGGTTCTGAAACCGACTGGGAAATGGCGTCTCACCATAGACTATCGTGCACTGAACAAACAAGTACCTCTCTCCAGGTGGCCTATGATCCATTTAGATCAGGAGCTAGCCAGAGTCAGAGATGCTCGTTTCTTCTCTACGGTTGACGTAGCCAACGGCTTCTGGACCATGAAGGTTGAGCCGGCGGACCAGTATAAACTGGCTTTCTCCTTTGGAAATCGCCAATATACTTGGAACCGCTGCCCCTTTGGCTACTCTAACTCACCTGCCGAGTTCAACATCTTCCTCCACAAAGCCATGTCAGATGCTGCTTCCAGAGGGAACCTCATATATGTCGATGACATCTTGATGAGGAGTCGAACCTTCGAGGAGCACCTGGCCGAACTCCGTCACGTGCTGCAACAGCTCGCTGACGCCGGAGCTAAATTGGCGATTCTCAAGGGACAGTGGTGTCGAACCAAAGTGGAGTATGTTGGACTGCTGGTTGGCCCTAATGGAGTCGAGCCCCAAGCGGGACGCATTAGAGCCATTCAGGACATCAAAGCCCCAGCTAATCTGACTGAACTCAGGAGCTTCCTCGGAGTCTGCAACTACTCCAGACAGTTCATTGAGGAGTACGCTGAAACAGCGAGGCCCCTCACTGAGCTGCTTCGGAACGACACACCTTTCATGTGGGACAGACCCCAAGAACTCTCCTTCCAGTTCCTAAAACAGAAGTTGGCGTCCGCACCCTGTCTGGCTTACCCAGACAAGGATAAAGAGTTCTACATAGAGGCTACTTTCTCCTCTCACTGCCTGAGCGCTGCTTTGAAGCAGAAACACGATCAGGACATGAGAGTTGTGGCATACGCCAGCAAGCCTCTGAGCAAGGTGGAACTCCAGTTCTCAGACTGCGAGAGAGCTCTCCTCTCTACAGTCTGGGCCGTCGAACACTTTCGTAGTTACATCGGTGGACAGAAAGTGATCATTGAAACGTGTCATCAGCCTGTCACCTTCCTAAACAGCCAGCGTCTGCGCGAAGGAAGAGTGTCAAACTGCCGCATTGCGACGTGGATGATGGTGCTCCAAGGATACAACATTGAGGTCAAGTATGGTCAGAACACCAAGCTAGCGCTAGGACAAGGGCTAGCAGGCTGCCAGCACTGTGACTCTGACTCCGTCATGGGCCCCCTGGACACACCTGCCGCAGTCTACCCAACCGCATCCAATCATCGCTACTTTGATGAGAATGTTTGCCAAGGGCTTCCGAAAGTTTACACTGATGGATGCTCCTACCTTCACGAAGGCCAGCTCCGTGCTGGGGTTGGAGTTGTTTGGGTGGACTGTGACACTAAGCAACCAAATCACTACCGGTTGGGCCAAAAGTCTAGTCAGTACGCCGAAATTGCTGCAGTGTTGATAACCCTCCAGCAGGCGGCAGCCTTGGACATCACTCAAATCGTCCTTTGCTCAGATTCAAACTAAGCTAGACACAGCTTCATATCTCACTTCCCCATGTGGAAGGAGAACAACATGAAAAATGCCAGGAACAGAGACGTGAAACACTCGGAGTTATTCCTAGCGTGTGATCTGCTCACCACTGAGAAAGGCATAATGGTCTACTGGAAAAAGGTCAAAGGTCACTCCAGGACCCTAGGTCCGGAGAAAGATGGTAATGACGAAGCAGACCGCCTTGCTAAGCTCGGTGCTGACCAGGGAACCTGCTGGGAATTCAAAGACGAGTGGCTTCCTCCCAAGGCCGTTCACGAGGTCTGTGCGATTACTCGTCGCCATGCTAAACAGGCAGACGAACCTCAGAACATTGGGGTACCCGTGTTTCTAGGCAGACAACCACATGACGCGGACCTAGTCACCATGCAGGAACAAGATCCTGACCTGAAGCTCATCCGCGAGCTTCTCCAAAAGGGCCCGATGTCTAAACAACCGTCACCACCTACTGGCGCAAGCCGAGATTTGGTAACCCTGCATCGTCAACTCGCGCATCTGAAACTACAAAACGATTTGTTAGTTTACATACGTGACGATCACAGCCCGCCGCGCTGGGTTGTTCCACTCGACCACAGAGGAGTGATGCTTGCCTACGCCCACGACACTCCGGTTGGAGGTCACCGCGGAACAAAAGCTACCCTCGCGTCACTGACAGAAGTAGCATATTGGCCATCGATGTCCAAGGATGTACACAGCTATGTCCAAGGCTGCCTCATCTGTGCCCAGTTTCAACCCTCCCAGCCGCTTGCTAGAGCACCACTGCAACGCAGGGGAATAACCTTCCCTTGGTCCCACCTGCAGATCGACTGGGTTGGACCGGTTCCCAAATCGGCAAGAGGAAACAAATATATGCTAACTGTAACTTGCAGTTTCACAAAGTGGGTGGAATGCCTTCCAGCGCCAAACGATACAGCCGTCACAACCGCTGTACTGCTGATTAACCACGTTTTCAGTCGATGGGGACTTCCACTCTGCATTGACTCTGACCGGGGAACTCATTTCACATCCAGTGTAATGACGTCCCTGTTTGAACTTCTGGGAGTGGAAGTGAGATTCCACCTCCCCTATCACCCACAGTCATCCGGACAGGTCGAACGGATGAACCGCACGGTCGTCTCTATGCTCAAAAAGTACGTCTGCTCCACTGGGAAGGACTGGGACGTCAAGCTCCCTCTGGTCCTGATGGCCATACGGTCCACTCCACAGCGATCCACGGGGGTTACGCCCTTTGAGATGATGACCGGCAGACTGATGACTCTACCACTGCACCTCCTGTATCACCCAGAGGATGTCAGTGTTGCCACTGCCTATACCGCTCATCAGTATGTGGCAGACTTGAAAACACACCTCAGAGCTACGTTCGCGCACGCTCAGAAGAAACTGGAGACCAACGTAGAAGGCGCTAAAGCCTACTACGACCAAAAGACAACCAGCCGCGAATACGAGGTGGGTGACAAAGTATTCTACTTTCGGTTCGCCCAACCGGCACGCAAAGCTAAGAAGTTCCTGCCCTGCTGGTCAGGACCATTTGAGATCGTGGCAAAACTTTCTCCAGTTGCATACAGGTTACGCATCACCAAAGCGAGACAGGAGCCTGTCTACAAATGGGTGCACGCAAACCAAATCAAACCCTACGTCAAACCATCCCCGCGGGTACAGAGACCAGACTCCCCGCAGGAGGTAGACGTAGTCTCGACATAGTTCTATGCATGGAAATGGAAAGGGGGGGAAAGTGCACGTTTAACCCACTAACATGTACTAACCGACAAAGAACCGCCCCCCCCCCCCCGCCGTCACTTTCACTAACCAAGAGAAACTCCTTCCTAGACCGCTAACAGGATGTACCTACTAAAACCTTACAGAGTACTCTGGTACCTACACTAGGCTCTGATTAATGAATCTCTACGTGCAATCAAGACTTTGTCTGAAACCATACATCAGGATATTGTGTACACATGAGTGGTGAGAGATTTGATGCAGGACCTGCTCAGGGAAGTAAGTTCCACGCTGGACAGCTTGGTTGAAAGTCGTATTTCCCCGTGCTACCCCTCTACTGTGCACCTTTCACAAATCCACCTAGCGTACAGCCTAAGTAGTGCAATGCCCATTCACGTTGAAAAAAAAAATTAGAACTCGGTTTCCTGTTAAACGTTCCCATAATTGTGACACCTCACATCTATAGGTTTAGGTCGATGCTGAACATTGGTATTTGAAAGGACGGTAGGCATTTCCACTTTGAACTAGAAACCTGACACTCCATCACCTCAACCTCGAACAGCATGACTCAGAGATTGAGATCATGGACGCTTTCCAGGGTTATAACTTTGCCTTCGATTTAGAAATTGACCAACAATTACTGATTGAAGGAACCAAATTTGTTAAGTTCACACAAAACCCGCGTGAACTTACTTTGACGCACAAGACATTACATTGACACAGATTATACGACTTTAATCTGCACATTGGTCGCCCTGGGGATGGGATGGCTCATCACGGCCGTGATTGCTTATTCCGCCTACAGGCGTGTTAAGAAACTCCAAGATAAGATGCACTTGCTCACCTACGGTGTGCCTCGTGACCGCGTTCGGGGAGACTCCAAGCGTGAATGTACCACACCTGTCTAAAGGGGGTGAGCAACATTTTCTTTGGTATTCTGTAACCCTAAGAGTAGTTCTCACTTTAGTCTACCTCACATTTTTATCTGAGTGTTGCATTATGTCACATTCTTTATAAGCTACACACTGAATGTATGACCTAAGAATGTATTTTATGAGACCTCAAGGTTGCTATGAATTTTCTTGGATGTTATATGTTACATGTTTTTTTTGGGGGGTTTTCTGTATTTTTGTTTCTTACTTGGTCACATATTGACTAGTGGTTATGTGCCGGCCCAGCTCAGTCTGTCAATGACTCTGTCTGACACACCAGCACATTGTAGTACCTCTTAGTTTTATGGTCCTTGTTTTAGCCAAAGACTGTCCTGATCCACCCTTTGGACCAAAAAGGGGGGAATCTTGGGACCACATAGGTCAATGCGCGTTTGCGAACTATGGACCTCGTACATCACCGCGTGCTCCATAAACTGAACTGTATGGCCGGCGGTGAGATGCCTTTGTGTCCACTCGTGGAGTTAACCGCCCACCGACCTTCCTCCTTCTACACTACTACCTCTCGCATGGACGACATCATCATTGCGTACCACCTGCGTGAGTGGCTTCTTCTCGTTATGCGCGTTGGGGACTATCCCGTTTCCTATCCTCTTTGTGCCTGACAAAGACAAAGACCAAAGGCGCCAGGATCCAAGACAAAGACCAAAGACAAAGGCGTCCAAGGAGACCAACGTCCTAAGGGACAAACCCACCTGTGCTTCCGACAATCAAGTCGACCTACGTTCATGAGGAACAAACCCATCTGTGCTTCCGACGATCGAGCTTTGGGCGCGATCCCCGAAACCAAAAGGGGGAATGTTTTTAAAGTCCGTATTACAAGCGGGGCGAGATGCCTACTTGTTAATCGGGAAAGTTTAAGTCTGGTCGCTACAGACAAAGAACGCTAGACCTGGCCGGAGAGCTAAGCTAGCACCACAGTTAGACAAAAAGGGAACGCGTCCCGTTAGATTGTCATACCATTTCTGACACAGTCAGTCTGTGTCCTCACAAAACCCGCATTGGCGGTGATTCTTGTAAATCGCTACGGTGTGTAGAATCTACATTTTGCTACGTTTGTCCGTCTGATAGCATCTCGGCAGCGTAGGGTTTATTATTTTTTTTATTATTTTTATTTTGCACCGGTGATCGGGTCGGCTTTCACAGCCTCCATCGCTCGGATCCATGCCTTTTTCTTCCATCTTGTGAAGTTGTGTGTATTCATTTCTCTATCAACAATTCCTTGTTTTACCCTGTGTCATAAAGTTAAGTAGGCTACGGACAGTCCTTGTTTGTGTGAGACATATTAAGGAATCTGCCCGGAGTTTTACGTCGGCTCAGAAGGTAAAAACGCGAGTTGCTCTGAACTTAATGGGAGATGGACGAGACACGACAAAATCTTTCTTGCACTGTTACACCTGGTGTAGGGTTCTCTGACGTTCTGCTTCCAGAACATGCCATGACGCAGGAGACTGTTCACCGGCTGGGCAACGCTGGTCCCTCCGCCCGCCCGAACGGGCCCGTTTTAGGCGGGTGCCGCCGGTCGGGAGCAGTGGGGACTGGTGGCTGCGGTTCGGTGCCAGCTGCACTGGGTCGGAGGTGGTTCTGGTCTGCAATTCATGACGTGAATTCATGCAACATGCTGTTTACAGTCATAACGCTTTTTCTTTACTTTTATTTCTTCCAGGGGGTCAAAAACCCACCATCAACATCAAGGTTTGAAATAAACAACACTTTCTCTGCTGCTTTTAAGCTGAATAAATCTCTTGAGCCTATGGTTAACCTCTCTGACAAACAGGTTGTGCTTAACCCTTTGTTTCCTAATGCTTCTCCTCTGTCATCCATGTTAAAGGCTGACCATCTCTCCAGCATGGGTGTGAAATCTTCAGGCTGTGACCCACCGCTTCAGTCAGAGGTCTGTTTTACTCGTCAGTCCGCCTCATGCACAAACCAGCTTCTTTATCGGGGCGTGATGGAAAAGTCAGCCGCCGTGAAACACTTGTGGTCTCCGGACGGAGCTACCATGCCATTTAAGGGGTTTGTGCCCGGACATCTTGACCTTTATGTGAGTGACCTTGTCACTTTTCAGTTTGTGACCTCTGCTAATACGGTGGCCAATTCTTTTCTCCTTTCACAGGGGTGTGACTTAGTCTCGGGCCTCTGTGCTCTCTTTCCTGTGATTTCTCTTACAGGTGACCGCGACGACACAGAAAACCCTGCGGTTTCCAGCAGTCCTGTGGTCAGTGGCGATATTAAAGGTGGCTCGGTGGTTGCTGCGCACACCTCTCTCACGGGCTCGGGAAGGCAACCCGGCCCGGGAGGTGTAGGTGCGTGCAGTGATGCCCTGCTCGGGGCCCCTCCTGACAAAGGGGGGGTGCTGAGTGGCTCTGAGTTTTCCGTTGCGGACTTCAACCGGTTCGGGGGAACGCCTCTTCCGAGCGGGCGGGTCATTGCAGAAATCGACACTGACCTTCCACCAATTCGGCTGACAACATTGACCTCCGACCCGGAGTTAGGTGCTGCACCTTCTACGGGGCGGAGTTCTAGTCAGTCTGTAGATACTCTGGTTAAACCGGGTTTTTCTGATTCTGTGTGGGAACCTCCATCATTCTTGGGTATAAAGTATTCTTGGCTTCAGTTTTCAGGACAGACCATGTTCCCAAAGCTAGCATCATGTCTGTATCTGATTCTAAACATGGCTAGGTTGGCTTTGACACCCGTGACACAACCATCCTTGGATCACTCCTTTTCAGAACCTCCAAGTCCAACACCTCCAGGTCTTTGGACATCTGAACACCTACTCTTTCAGCACGATTCAGGTGACAATGTGCATCTTCTTGGTAATAGAGCTTTTAAGAGCTTAAGAACTGTTCTTTGTTATGCTTCTCCTGTCTCACAGACACGGCATAAGTTTGAGAAACAAAAGGGGGGTGGGGAGCCTCCTCCCGCTTTGTGAGCATCATTTTCGCATTTCCAGTTCACTACTATTTCTGATCACAACAAAGTCGCCTCCGTAAAGCTGCAACACAACTTTGAGCAGGTAAAATCAGGTTCTGATCTAACAGCTAAACCATCAGCTTCGCTCCAGTTCCAAACGGGACCCTCAGGTAAATTCAAACAAGTTTCCCTGTGGGTTCGTAACACAAGATACAAACAGTTTGATAACCAAATCGCTTATGAGCCTGCTCCCACTGATACGTCCAAACTCGTGTCTCTGTGGGTCCGCAATACCAGATTCAAAACTCTATTCTGACCGACTATTCTGACCGGATTCTTTTCCACTGACTGGTGGACCGTTACAAATTCTCTCGTTTGTGGGATGAATTTTTAACAAATGTGATATCCTTTGGGTTTTTTTTTCAGGTTACCTGCCTCCAGCCAGGGTCCTGTTACTAACTCACATCTTTAGGGATTACTAACCTACTGATTTACATTTTTAGAACTGATTTACATCTCTATCTTTTTATTAGTGCTTTGTGTAGCATGATTATATTTGATTACAAATTTAATGTTAGTTTTGATACTATTTCCCTTAAAGGGCCACAAGCCAATTTGCCCTTCATTTTCATGATTATTTCTTTTATATATATGCCTTTAATTAGTGCAGCCTGCTGAGTCTCACATATCGGTTAGGATTTACTTTCTTTTATTTGTGTTTTCTCTGCATCACGTTTTTACATGACATGTAGAGCAGGGTGCAGAACATTTCTTCTTTAGATAATTCACAAAAGGCATCCACATTTTCCCAGAGGCACCCATAGATAGGTTTTGATTGATTTCTTTGTTTTGCATCAAATGCTATCTATCGTGTGGGCTGTCTCACTTTGTCTCCTTCTCCGAGCTCGTATGGACTACATCCCATCAGAGGGGTCGTCTTCACCATCCTTCAACTGGTTTCCTGTCGCATGGGGCTTCGGTCGTGGTTCGAGATGGGTCGAGGTCTGCGCCGGACTTCGCCTGGACTACGCCTGGGGAATACATCACCTGCCCAGCTCCGTGTGACACACGAGCTGCTTATCCTTTGAATACCTTTGCATTGTTGCTGATGAAAATTAACTGCTATTGAAATAGCTCTGCTTTCAAGATTCCTAAGTGGATTACTTTACAATGATTGCAACAGTTTTGGCCTTAATCATCTGATCAGGATAGACTCCCTTCTACACGAGACCTGTGGTGACGCTTCATCGTTCCTGCCTTCATCTGGGATGTCTACCTTTACGAGTACATCACGTTATTGTGGTTGTGACGTCAGGTGGCCTCTGCTTGACCTCCATGTCGTCACAAAAGGGGGGAATGTAACGTGAGGAAATATGGGTTTTCTGTCACAATGGTGGTGTTGGACTCAGCTGTGTCAAAGCTGGGTCGCTGAGAACTTTCACCCACAGATTAAGACCTGAACGCCAGCGAGTCTGGGAGGAAACCATAACATCTGCCACCTGCAGTCTACCAGAAGATGTGTTTACATGAGTTGTACCCAGACCAAGTCAAAACATAAAGTTTAAACTTCTTTTTCTTGATTTTAATGTTAAAGTAACCATTATCATTTTGCTCATTATAAATGTGATTAATCAAATGAATGACTATTTAGCTTTGGGGTAATTATAATGGTTTAATGAATCCATTCTTAAATAATGTTGAGAATGTTTGTTACTGACCTTCACACACACTCAAGCACAAACATTCACACACATCCACACACACCTGCCCACAGTAAACTCCAGACACATTTGATGACGCACATGTTTTGCTTTGAGAAGAGAAAGGTTTTTGGTAAGTTTTCAGTCTTTTGATTCAGTTCGTGTGGGGCCACGAGAGAGGGAGGACTTGTGAACAACCGCTAACGGGGAACGGAGCCCATGGGCTCAATCCCCCCCCCCCCCTTCTCTCACGCTGTTTCTGCCACGCCAGGCAGAAAAGCTGAATCGCAACTTCTAACGCAGACTCATTACCGAGTCTTTTGATTTCTGAGTGAATTAACTTAAGAAAGCACGTCGACAAAACGCTTTACGATCAACGTGTACCGAGGACAACTCTGGACCGGGTCGCAGCGCATCTTTGTCTTCTCTGCCAGCCAAGGTGCCCTGGATGAAACATCCTAAGGTGACGCCCCGGATCCGAAAGAGGGTCCAAAAGAATTCGGTGAGACAGAACACGGTGTTTAGCGTTTTGATGCATCTTTTCCAACTAAGAGCCTAAGTTTATTCAAACCATCACTTTTCACTCAGACACCTGTTTCTTCTTGAAGCAAAATCAGATGCACTCACGCACCCATCCCAGCTCATATCACTCTCACCTTCACAACATTCTCAATCTTCATAAATTCATCAGAAGGTCTATTTGAGCCAGAACAGCATATCAACTGTTAAAGAGATTGTCCCACAAAGTTACTAATGTTGATTGTATTTCCTGTTTGTCAATTTCGAAATCATTAGTTTAATTTGAAGAATTAAAACTTTTAAACGTCAAACTGGTTTCCTCATTGAACTGAAACACAGACACTCAGATATTATCGGCAGTTTATGGATGAAAACAACCTTTGAGTCTTCTGAACAATATAAAATTTGGTTATTGATTTATTAAAATTAATATTTCGAATTAATACGTAGCATGGTTCCTCTTTCATAAAAGAGCATAAATCCATAACGCTACAAGGGTCTGACCTCATGAGGAAATTACTATGCAGTGATTTTCTCCAAAATGACTGTGCTTAAATTGCTCTGAAAAGCAAATAATCACATCAGCGCTAAGAAACTTCATTTCCCATGATGCTTTGCACACGGAAGCATTGGGTGATGTCACCGCCTAGTACCAGAAACACGTTCTGCGCATGTGCGGGAAGCCGTGGAGCTTTTCCCGCGAACTAAGACCATAAATCTTCAGCAGAGACAAAGAAACCTTGTTCTTTTGCCCAGGATACCTGGCGGTAAGGACACGCTTGTCAACGCTCCGACAACTTGAGCACGCGGAAGCTCTAAGTGCCAAGTTGAGCCACGCAACCGCTGGAAACTACACTCAACTCCATCGGGACCTGACTGGGAACGAGCGGAGCTCCATTCAGCTCTCAGAGACGCTCCGTGGAGAAACACTCGTGGAGCCAAACAACGGAGAAAGCATTAAACCGACGGATGACGCTGAAAACTGCGGAGAAAACGGAGAACCGTCAAATCATAACAGCGGGGACGCCTTGCTGCTTTGGTGATCAGAAAACTCATTTTTTTCTCTCTCCTTTTCTTCTCCCGTTTCCTCTATAGTCCAGAATAAGCAATAAAACCGCGCTATTGCTTAAAAAGTAGCTTCGTGTTTTCCTCTTTCGCTCCCAATTCGTCCTTCGGGTCATTTTGAAAGAATAAACTGCTTATTGATCATCGCTAATATCTTTAGTCGTCAGCTCTGGCCAGGCTGCCGACTCCTTTTAGATTAAACAATTTACAAGTGACCCTTTTGTTGTTTGTTAACTTTTGAAGTGTTTGAGTTAAGTTTTACTGTGATTCTAAGCCACTAAGTGTTCGGGAAAGTAGAAAACTTTACACATCCAGGTCTCCTGTTGAAAGCGAGGGGAGGGGCAGAGTCCCACACACACTCACAGCTCACTTTCCCCCACCTACTCTGGGGAAACAAAGACCCATTCATCTCTCACACACACACACACACACACACACACTCACTCACACACACCACACAAACACCTTGAACATTATTTTGAATATACATCCTTTTATTATATCACATGGTTATTATTCATTTATGCCACTGTTTATTCATTTGACAAATTGTTAATTAAACGTTATAAAATTCAGATTTTCGTCTCCAGTAGCTTTGTTGTGTCGAAGAGAAGTCTCTGCTCCAAGGATTCTACGAACTTCAAGAAAGACTGATAAGAGTTTTGGATTCAATTTTTCCCCGGTAAAAGGGGAATGGTGCCCCTTATATCTAAGAATATCTTAATTAATTAATAAATCAGTAAATATTCCCATATTTACAGAATTTATTGAAGAATCCAAAAGTAAGTTGAAGCTTACTAATTGTTCGCTCCTAATAACCCCAACACGATACTCAGCTATATTTATCCATTAACCCTGATGAACCTAATCGGTTGGGTAGGTTACAGGTTTGTCTTGAGGACATAAAAAATTGGATGACTCTAAACTTTTTGCTTTTAAATCAAGACAAGACGGAAGTTCTCATCTTTGGACCAGAAATCCAGAAAAGGAAATTGCTTAGCCAATCACCTGACCTGAATGGCGTTACATTAATCTCCGAGAACAAAGTAAGGAACCTTGGTGTTATCTTTGACCAGGACATGTCATTCAAATCCCAGGTTAAACAGGTTTGTAGGATTTCCTTTTTTCACCTTTGGAATGTTGCTAAGATTAGAAGCATCCTTTCCAGGAGTGATGCTGAAAAACTAGTTCATGCATTTATTACATGAAGACTGGATTACTGTAATTCATTACTCTCAGGAAGTCCACAGAATGTAGTTAAAAGTCTTCAGCTTGTCCAAAATGCTGCAGCTAGAGTTCTGATGAGAATTAAAAAGAGAGATCATATCTCTCCTGTCTTAGCTTCCTTACATTGGCTGCCTGTTAAATTCAGAATAGATTTTAAGATCCTTCTTCTCACATATAAAGCTCTTAATAATCAAGCTCCATCATACATCAGTGATCTGATTGTTCCATACGTTCCTAACTGAGCACTTCGCTCTCAGACTGCAGGTCTACTGGTGGTTCCAAGAATATCTAAAATTAGGAAGGGAGGCAGATCTTTTAGTTATCAGGCTCCTCTCCTGTGGAACCAGCTCCCAGCTTTAGTCCGTGAGGCAGACACTTTGTCTACTTTTAAGAATAGGCTTAAAACATTTTTATTTGATAGGGCCTATGGTTAAAATCTGATGTTAGCCTAAATCTGGACAAGTGGGGGAGTAGAGGGAGGTGGAGTGTACAGTCGGTAAAGACGGCTCTCCCTTGCCCTGCCTCCAACATGCCTCCATCTAAAGAGGCTTGGTTATCCAGAGTTATCGCTGTAGTTATGCTGCTATAGGCTTAGACTGTTGGAGGATACACTGACCACTTTTCACACTCTACTACTTTCTTCTACAATCTGCTCTTTAACTGTATTATTTTCTGCAATTTTTGCTGTTAACTTTATTTCCTCTCTAAGTGTTCTTCTCCCCAGAAGAAGCTACAACGATGTTCTGCTGAGCTGTGGTGGCCTCATGGAGGGGGCCATCGTCTAGCACACTGCTGCTAACCACTAAAACATTCTCCCTCTCCTGATAATAACTTTTTGCTTTCCCTGACGTTGGATGTGCTACTACTAGTTTATCCATTTAATTATAGATCCACTAGGATAAATAAAATAAAGTTTATCTCTAACCAAATAGAATATTTATTAAGACATTACAATATAACTATAGACACATTACTTTGTCGTGTGTGTGTGTGTGTGTGTGTGTGTGTGTGTGTGTGTGTGTGTGTGTGTGTGCCTGTGCGTGTGCCTGCTCTGTCTTCTCGATCTCCAGTGAGTCGTGGAGGATGGCTGCTTATACTGAGCCAGGATTCTCTGGAGGTTTCTTCCTGTTAAAAGGGAGTTTTCCTCTCCACTGTCGCTGCATGCTTGCTTAGTATGAGGATTGCTGTAAAGTCACTGACACTAGTCAGTGACTTGATGCAATTTGCTGGGTTTCTTATATAGGAAACATTATTTCTGATTGGCTTAATGAACTGACCTGAATTGGAATGTTTATCATGTGAAGTGCCTTGAGACGACTCTTGTCGTGATTTGGCGCTATATAAATAAACTTGAATTGAATAGATTTGAATACCAGTAAGAAATTTGTTATCAAACATACTCAAAATTATTCAGTCAGAGTTACATCATATTATCCATTTGTTTCACCGACAAAGGAGCAGGCAGAACTATGAACTTGTTTAGCCCAACCAAGTAACATGGAATAAAAATGAATATGTTAAGATGAGTTTTTAATACATCTCTCTGGAACAATAGACCATTGTCCTGAGGCTAGCACAATGGCTTGCTTAGCAGCTAGCTAGTGAGCTAACGTCTGGTTAAAACCAACTTAAAAAGTGGCTTAACTTACAGATTAACTAAGAAAAGATAAAATATATTATCAGTACTCACTTTAGATCCTTAGTAGAGCCCTGCACTGAAGCCCTAGGCCCTCAGGTCGGCCCGGCCCGATGGCCATCGGGCTGGGCTTTGGGCCAACGACTGTGTAATTACCTTGGACACGGGCCGGGCCGGGCGCCTTTATTTTTAATCAAATTCATTAAAAAAAACTGAAACACTTGAACCTGCCTGCTTCTCACGCACCGTTAGCTCAGTTAAGGTCTGTGTGGTTTAAAAATGCGCCTATATAAACAAATTCTCAAACTGCTGATTGAAACATGTGCCCCTATTCTAATATGCCATTTTATGTCCACTTTGATATGTCAGAAACCATTCGTTTATTCTCATGAAAACGGCAGCATTCTATTTTTCTGTGAATAAATTCGCTCTGCAGTAAAAAAAAATACAGCATTCATTGCTGGCTTTTTTTCTAACGGAGAGCGCATTTTCAGAGCCGATTAAATTTACAAACGCATCCAATTAATATAGTGTTCGTAAATTTCATCAGCCGCTCGAAAAATACGCTCTGTTAGAAAAAAAAGCTGCATTGATGCTGGTTTTCTTTCTTTTCTTTAAATGTTTTTTTTTTTTTTTTTACTGCAGAACGCTTCTCACAGGTAATTAGAATGCTGAGCATTCTATCATGCTAAAACGTTATGAAAGGTTAAAAGAAAAGTCGGGCTCGGGTCGGGCTAGAGAATCCTGAAAACCTTTTTTGACCGGGTCGGGCTGGGGCTCCACCCCCTCGGGCCGGGTCGGATTTTAGGCCCGTGCAGGGCTCTAATCTTTAGTAGACACCGACAGCAGAAATAACGTGTTTGGGGCTCAAACTTCATGTTGTTGACCGAGGTGGGAAAAAAAGTCTTGGAGGCTACATCACTTCCGGGTAACTGAACTGTCACTCAAGAGAAACCACTAACCTATGGGAGAGGACTTCTCAGAAGTCCCACCCACCCAAAAGGGTTGTGTCAGAATTGCAACCAAAAACTCAGGGATTACAAAGGAGAAAGCCAGAAAGTGTAAGTGCAAATCTGGTAGTGAGAGCAAAGCTGTGAGAAGCGAGAATGAAACTAAGGAAACAGATAACAAAAACACATAGAGGTAAACAGAAAAAGGAAACATACTTTGTTACTCATTTTAAAGGGACTTTACGGAGTTTTGAATTTTTATGCTCGCGATTGCCCCCTCAGGCCAAAAGCATAATGGCAGCTTCAATAGGAGAATCGTGCACAAGGCGTGCATGCTGTACGTGCACACTCCTTAACGAAAATAACAGCTGAGACAGTCCCTTGTGTGTGTGTGTGTGTGTGTGTGTGTGTGTGTGTGTGTGTGTGTGTGTGTGTGTGTGTGTGTGTGTGTGTGTGGCCCGGAGGACAGGAGAACGCGCAGCTAATTAATTAAATAATGTGGTTCTGTACCTTTCTCTTCAGCACAGCTGACAAAGGTTTAAGATGGGTCAGTCCTCCTGCATGCTCAGATCATTCCCTTCCCTTGCTTGAAAAATTGTTCCAAAATGAAAGTTGAACCCACATCTTTTTTATCTGTGAATTCAATGCCGTTCGGCGAGTCTCAAATAAAAATTTGGGCATCTTACTGTAAAAAAATATACCATTAATGTAAAAAAGAAACTCTACAACAACCATGTTCACATCCAGAATCAAACCCAGGTCTTCTGCGCGAAAGCCCAAAGTCTTACTAAGTGAGCTAAAGGGCCAATGACACCTCTTGTATCTGTAACATTTATATCACGGTTCAAAGCAGCTCTCTTTTTCTGTGACTTTACAGAAAAACAGGCAATCACAGTAAAAATGCCAGGGCTCATTCTACAGGACCAGGGCATTGCAGGAGAATGTATGAAGAAGAAATTTATTATTTCTATACATGTTTTGGCTGTCACACTTCCATAATGCCCCTTTAAGAAGTAGATTCAGATAGTAAGTTTTACTTTTGAAACATTTTTTTCCTTTAGTCAATATTTTATTTCTGTCAATTTCTTAATTTTTGTTTGACCATCAAAGTGTTTTTCTTGATCATTTTAAGAATCTGATTCAGATTGTAAGTTTTTCTTTTGAACCAATTTTTTTCTCTCAACGTCTTAATATTTGTTTGATCTTCAAAGTGTTTTTCTTGATCCTACTGGCACAAATCTAATCCGGTAAGCGTTTTTATGGTAATTTGTGTTGACTGAACATGTAGATTGAGTCAAACTGACACATATTTTCAGTTTTGATGCTGTTTCTGTATCTTATTTATAATTTAGCATGTTTTATTTATTTTAAGTTCTCACAATGGCAAAACTAAGTGACTCTGGTGGAGGCTTGGAATAAACCATCAGTTAGAAACCTAAGGACTTGTACTCGTGGTGACTGATGGGAGTAAGAACCAGCCTGACTGCAGTGGTTCTGCTCTGTAGCGCTGCAGAAAGCTAGGAATAAACAGGACGATGGGGACTTTTCTTCTGCTTGTAGAGTTTAGCTATTCTTAGTTTCAAGACCATCGTGTTTTTTCGGAACCCACTTGATCGTGAGCCTGCTGCCCGCTAGCATAAGCTAATCTGCCTGTAGTTACACTTTAGACCCCAAACTTTGGATGCTTTCTGCCTTTGTGTCTTTGCTGGTTTCTGTTTTCCTCCACAGCACCTAGATTAGCACAATGTGCATCAATAAAAGGCATCTTCCTTACACAATAGCACCTTACCTTTGTTCAATAAAGTTCTGGGGGGAAAAGTAACTTGAAAAGATGTGACACGAGTGCTACGTCTAAAAATTGTTTATCGCACACAGTTTTTTCATCACACGTGCGACATGTATGTCTTGATTCTTTATTGCAGCTCTACTTGAGATGACTCTTGTCATGATTTGGCGCTATATAAATAAACGGAGTTGAACTGAATTGAATGTTCTTATGGATATCTGGAATGTTAATTTCTACTAGGAACAATAGAATTATACAGTAGATATCTGGAATACATATCCAGTCCACCTGTGAATGTTAAAAAGACCACGCCAGGTTTTTAGGGATTCTAAAATACAGCGTTCAGCATAAATGAGTACGCTCCACAACATTTGTCAGAAAACCTTTAGTTTCCTTTCAGAATCAACGTTTTCTATGAGATACCGTTCTACAAAATACTCCCACTAATGTGGGCCACTGATTGTAAACAAGGTCTGTTAACCTCTTGAACCCTAGGCTATTTTTCTGAGATTTTCTTGAAAAAGACGTGTCCAAAATTAATTGAGTACGTCTCATAAGCTACATGGTTTATTTGAGCTGTTTTGGTATCGAAATACAAAAGGTAAGATAAGAATCTAGAGCCAGGGTATTCGGGGCCATTATCCAGCACATTTTAGTTTTAACCTGCTTCAACACGCTTGATCTCAGTCAGCAGGTGATTAACAGGCTTCTGCAGAGCCTGATGAGCTGCTGCACAGGTGATTCAACCACTCAGTCTAGTGTGTTGGACCAGAGAAACCACTAAAACATGCTGGATACTGGCCCTTGAGGCCCTAACTTGAATAACCCTGATTTAAGAGGTGTCCAGCAGACAGGAGATTATAAAGGGCATTAAAAGCCCTTCCCATTTGATGCTGTCAGCAATGGCTCCACATGGAAGAGAAATGTCACAAAACGTGAGAAAGGAAAACATTTCTTTACACAAAAAGGTGAGGGCAACAAGAAGATCAGCAAAGCTTTACATATCAGTCAATATACTGTAGCAAGTGATCCAAAAATTTATGAAAGACGGACGTGTAACCATCTTACAGAGACGTCCAGGCCGCCCACGGGAGTTAAATCTCAACAGGAGCATCTTCTGATGAGAAGGGTAGAAGAAAATCACAATGCAAGTTCACTGCAGTTAGCTAAAGCCGTAGAAAGCCAAACTTAGAGACCGTTTCCCGTGACACCATACGGCGCACACTGCAGAGGAAAGGCGTGCATAGGTATCGTCTACGAAAGAAGCATAGTTTTGCTTTATTTCTATAAATTGGAATTTGCAATTTGTTATTATATACACACATGCACCACACACATTTACACTTCTGAGATGATTACCACAGGATTAAACAATTACACATCATCACCCCCTTGCCCTCTGAAACTTATACACAATGGAAACAAGATGGAAAAAATATTGGCTGTTATTATCTGCCCAGTTTTACTTATCTGACCGATACGTTAAAAACAAAGATCTAACGTAGGCCGATACCGATATTGATGCCGATATTTTGTGCATCCCTAATAAATAATGGTCATTGAATAAAAATAGAAAATAAAGAAATTAAAGCCCAAGTCCGTCAGTGTCCCGTTTGAGTCGCCTTTGCCTGACCAAGCCTGGATAAACAAGGAGAGGTTGAAATTGTGGCACAAACATATCAAATTGGCACAATATAAATAAGTTAAATACAGAAAATATCTGGTTAGCATGACGCTCGATACCTTCATAACTTGAATCATAGTCTAAGAGTGTCATGTTTCATACATAATATCTATTACTAAGCATGTCCTATATTATCGGTCTATCATTGTTGGCTAATATCAACGTTGAAATTTATAAGGGTTCCCCCAGCGCTTAGCTTGGCGGGCTGCCAGTCCTTGCTTGGGCCCCAGCCCAGCTAAGCGTGCCCAAATGTATGCACTTGCAAAATGTTGTTTTAACAATTATTGCACACTTTCTGTAAACCCTATGAACTTTGTTTCACTTCCCAAATATCACTGTGTGTGTCTCCTATACGATATATTTAACAGAATTTTTTTATCGTAACAACCAACATTTTATACAGGAATATCATGAGGATAAAGTCAGAGGTAATGTCAGTGTTTCCCCTACATGGACTTAGGTGTGGCACTGCGCCACGGCTAAAGGAGTGTTCAATACTGAGTGTGAGGGGCCACAGACGTGGTGTGGAAGATGGAGGACTTCTAAGCCCCAGCTGACCCCTCCCATCCCTGAGGCCCTAAGTGTGCACATGCATGGATTGTCATTGGTGGAAGTGTTTGATGAGTTTAAGCTGCCACGGGACTGCGGGATGGAAACCATAGACCCACCCCCCACCCCCCCCCCCCCCCCAACTTATCTAAACCCCAAAGCCCTATAGAGCTCCGGGAGTTGATGTCACTTCTCCCAGCATGCAACAGTTCAAATCGAAACAGCACCATTTTGGCAGGCAGAAGCCCGCAGCTAGACTATTTGTTGTCATAAATCTCACACGGGAAATATGGTTGATTCCTGTTGTGCCCCAGGATGCCAGAACAGACGGGGACAAGTCAAGGGAAGATCCTTCTACAGGATTCCCCAAGATCCGGAGTGCCGCAAACGTTGGATCATTGTAATAAAACGCGCTAGTGACCGGGCTAAAATGAAACTGTGGGACCCCGAGAGTAAAGGATTTCACTTATGCAGCGACTGCTTCATATCAGGTACTTAAACCAACGTTTCCTCAACTGTGTATGGTATTTATTTTGAATGCTTTTATTACGATTCTTAGTGGGCTTCCTAAACTTATTTTGGCGTGGCTTTTTCTGTCTTATTACTAATAGCAACAAGTAAACATCACGTAAAACGTTGCCTCGTGAGTTCTGCGTGCTGCCGTTTACGTGTTTTATGATCACAGCAATTAACCGGCTAAGCTGTATTTCATTTTTGATCAAGTGTCAGATCACACATAAAAAGCACTTTGGATTGCTATTATCTGTCTCACCGAGACAGATCTCAGACAGATCCTGAGACGCTCCTGCCTGACATATTTATTTTTTTCAAGGAAAAAAAAATCAAACTAGTGAGATTTCTCTTGGCGTTCAGTTTATACATTCAAACAGCACAGCACTCTATTTAAACTACTTACGTGTAAATCTGTTATTTGTCCATCCATCCATTTTCATCCGCTTATCCAGAGTTGGGTTGCGGGGGCAGTAGCGTCGAGAGGCCCAGACTTCCCTCTCCCCAGCCGCCGGATCCTCCTCCTCCGGGGGAATCCCAAGGGGTTTCCCGGCCAGGTCCAGTAAGAAGTCAGCTCCGACAGCTTCTGGCGTTTTTAAAAAGTATCCCAGGGGCACGGTAAGGGTCGGAGATGTTTAGTCCATTTAATTTCTGACTATATAAAACGATTTCTTCGGTTTTAAAGTGTGAAGTAAACTCTGACGAAGTAAAATCTAAGCTGATCCCGTTCACGTTCATGTGTCTGTTTACCTTTTTTTACCTGCCAAAATGGCGTCTACTAACTGAGAGTCACGTGGGGTCCGGATCTCTATGTGCATGTTTGTGTGGTGATGTGAAGAAGAAAGAGGAGGAAAATATCTGAGGATGGGGAGGAATGGCTGGGAGGCCTAGCCCCTCCAGGGAGCCAGCTCCCCCAGTGGCTAGAATAGGCACCCTCGTTCCCAAAATCCAACTGGAGCATAAAAAAGAAAAGTATATTACTAACTAGCACACACATCTTAGCATCACGCTTAGGGAGAATGAGATTCAGCTGCTGACAAAATAAATATGGCACTTGTCCTGTAACTAACTTCAATAAAGGTAGTTGTAATTTTTCACAGACAATGTTTAAAATGTAAGCTTGCGTGATACTTGACATTAGATGTTAGTAACCTACATTTTTTTGTTTTTCTTTTTTTATGAGAGGACGACATAGCATATATCAGTGTTTCCCATTGACATATAAATATTGGACAATGGGTTTCCATAGGCTCCAATAATACATTTTTGTGCTAAAATGGGAGGTGGCCACCACCACCATTTTGACCATGTCACAGGTTCCATCAAGCCCAGACAATTCCACAAAAGGGAAGAGAGGTGGAGCTGAGGGTGGGGCTGTAAGGCTGGGATCAACAGACGACACCCGGTCGAACTAGCTACAAGCTAACCTGAAGCTAACCCAAAGCCAATGCGGAGGTGGGAGCTAAGCTAACGGAGGTAGCAACCTAGCTACAACCGGAGTTAACTGTGCACAACACCAGAGCTTCTGAGTCAGAGATACGCCGGGCTGACCGCTGGGTAAAACCGGATGGAACACAGAGGTCTCCGAGACCTCCACAAGCCGGCATCCGCACAGCAGACAAGCGCCGCTGCGATCTGAGATGCGCAGAGCTGCCGCTGGGGAGGACCGGGTGGAAAGGTTTCCATTCCAGAGCTCCACAAGCCGGCAGCCCGCGCAGCACACAGAAGCCGCGATCAGACAGAGATGCGCCGAGCTGCGAGGAGGGGAGAACGGGTGGAAAACATCAGTCTCCTGAGATCTCTACAAGCTGATAGTGGGAACCCAGCTCCACCAACATGTTATATTTCAACCCATTTTCTAAAGTGCAGCATTATGTTAAATGCACTGGGTTTTACCCTATTACATTTAAATTTTCAGGTTAAACAGTACATGTTAATATATAATCACAAAAAATATCCAAACAAGAATACACAAACACAGAGACTCAAAATGCCGGAACAGTTTCCAGGCCAGACTGAGGCTCTACTGAGGCCTTTCCACGGAACTAGCTCTGTGGTCACGTGGGTCTGAGGCGGCGGTCACGTGGGTCGGATGCTCATTAATTATACAGAATTTTAGGCTTTTAATACACTTAACTCATTCACTGCCAATGACGACTAAAGGCATCATTGGCATTTTTTTTTTTTTACTGTTTGAGCATCGGAACGAGCCCCCACGCTGAGAGAACAAACATCTCAGCCCTGAAGCCGATCTTCATCCGCATACATCACACATCACATGATCAGGAAGCAAAACATCCTGTTAGGAGATCGTTTTGGGCCGTTCCTGTAAAAAAAAAGTGAGGCGCAAACCGGAAAAGCGTCTGCCGATCACAATTCGACAATGGATTATGAAAGAACGTATGACGCTCGAAATACGCGGATTCTTCCTGATGTAAGGGGTGAGTCTCCTCTTTGTTTTGGCATCAACATCATCCTAGCACGCAATGTTCTGTGACTCTTAAAAAAACTGTAAAAACGGTGAGAAACGCTGGCAGCGAAGGCCGTTAGTGATCAGGAAACGGCTGGCAGTGAATGAGTTAAACAGAAGAGTGAGAAAAAAATTCACCCCCCTCACAGTTGTCATGAGTGTAAACTAGATCATTTAAACCAAAAACATGTTCTGGTACCAGGCTGTAAACATGATTATTTCTGCTGTGAAATTGGTATTTTTAACATGGGAGTTAATGAGGATTTGCTCGCTTCTGACACCAGCCCCCAGAGGGTGGAACTGCAATTTTTGGTACTTCCGGGGTTGGTTCAATTTTTGAGCCGCATTGTGGGGGCTTGGTGTTTCCCTTACATAGGCGTAGAAATCCCAGCGCCACGCCTACAAGATCCCAAGTTTTATTGATTTTTTATTTTTTAATTTTTTGCGCCGTTTCCCGTTGAAGCAGCGTGAACTACTCTGTTGTTGCTTGTGATCACAGCCGGAAGGCAGCAAGGAGGAGGAGGAGGCAGGGCAGGGTGGTTACAGCTAGGGCTGCAACAAACGATTATTTTCATAATCGATTAATCTGTCGATTATTTTTTCGATTAATCGGTTTGTTATTGTTTAGCTATTTAACCTATACAAGTGATGAATGCATTTCAGTTAAGAAAAAAAAAACATAAGAGAATTGTGCAGTTGACTTCAATCTATTTTATTGCACATGAACACAGTCTACAGTGTAAAATTAGCTAAACAGTGCAAAATATCAGTCCAGAATAATTTTTTAGCATTAGCTGGAAGCCTGCTCCTTCCACCATGGATAGTGGCCTCATGTCTTTTACCAGCATGTTTAGAATAGAGTTTGTAAGTGGTATGCATTGCTGGGGGGTGAGTGTCTTGTTCCCCATGTAGTTGTCCATCGTTGCTTGTTTTTTTTTCTGCATGAGAAACACAAATTGACTGAAATAAGTACACATATAAAATAAAGCAGCACACACACTACAACACTAAATCAATATTATATTATTTGAATTAATTAACAATATACAGTGATCATTTATTTTGAGGGTTACGTTCTACAAAATAGCACGCAACAGGAGATATTCAGAAAAAGGGTCAATTTTTTTTTACTATTAAAAAGCTCTAAGAAGCTCATGAGGTTTTTACTTTGAGTCAGGAGTGTTTAAATTAGCTAGAGAAATGTGAAAAATGTTTATTTGTGTAATACTGTTTAAGAAACATGATAAAAATGTGTTGTGAGGCGTTTTACAGCGTTAGATAGTAAAACAGCCTTTTAATAGTAAAAAAAATGACTTTCTGAATTTCTCTTGTATTTAAAAATTGAAAGCTTACAACTATGCCGCGTTATATTCACCTGGACACAGCTCGTCTGTATATTTTTCACCGCGGAGTTGTCCTTTTTTGAATGAGGAACATAGTTATGGGTTTGTGCCGTTTTTCTCTTAACGAGAACATTCTTATAAACAGACGTGCTAAATTTGGCAAGCGCATGATACACAACACGGAGGAGATTCACGATTGCATTTAGTCAATCAGAAGTAGAACACCGTAGACTGACGCGGCAAAAAAAAAAAAAAAAACATGTTTAACATCCACTATAACGAACACAGGTAAAACACTAAGTCCCAAATTTGATCTGCATGTAGTATATTTAGCTTGTGGATTTTCTGTTACTTACCGGGCTGGCTCTTCCTCTGCTGCATTTGCCCCCACATGTTTTTGTCTCAAATGTTCACTTAGGGACGTCGTGCTTCCGTGCCATGCTAGATGGTTTTTGCATATTTTGCAGGTCACCCGTCTTTTCATGGCATCTAGAGTGAAGTGCTCCCATACTCGTGAGGTTTTTGTCCGGGGTTTCTCTTCAGTTTTTTCGCTTCTATTTTTCTTCCGTATTTCTTCTTTTTCCGCCATCTCTCAAAGCAAGATGCGCGTCAGTAACGTGTTGACTATCTTTACGCTCTGTGATTGGCCAGTCACATAGAGTGCCCGCCCCTCCCTACACTCAAAATATGCAGCCGGGAGCTTGGGGAGAAATTATGATAAGTCTCTAAATAAAGTAAAAATTTCCAGTGCAGATTGGAGACAACCCATAGAAGCACTGATTTGATCTCATTTCAGAGAAAAATAGAACAGGTCAGATGTAACTAATTAGAGCTGAAACAACTAATCGATTGATTAGTAAAATACAGGGGGTCCCCAGCAAAAACAAGAAAATTTACGAGTCTGATGAAACCCGCTGGTTTTCCATCAGGCAGTCACGGGGCAGCTCCAACGACCCAGTGGCTGTGCTGGGTCAATGTTATCGAGCTCAGTCCGGCTCGGCCGTGAACGAGCCGAGGCGACGTCGTGCTCTGCTTAAGAAGAAGTGTTATTTTTCCATTTCGGAAGAAGCGTCCAACGTGTTTTTACGCTTTCTCCGAGACATGTCACATCGCTAAGTTGTTAGCGTGCAGCGCTAACACATCAATAGTGCAGAGTAGCCTGCTGGAGGTTACCTCTCAGGCTGCGCACACATCGATCTTAAGTTGTCGCTGTTGCGCTCACGCCGTAATACAGTATTAGATGCGGTTAAAGTCAGACATAAAAAATAAATAAATTTTACATGAATAAGTGATGCTTAGCCTGGTGGGGGGAGGAGAACCTGGCCTAATAAGCACTGGAGGAAACCCTGTCAAGATCGTCAACACTCGTTTATCTTAATCCTATTGAAACATGTAAACCAAAAAGCATTATATCCACTGCTACCTTTCTAATTTTAAACTCAGTAACTTATGCTGTAACTTCACCTTGCCCTGCCTGCTCCTTGCTGCCCACCGGCTGTGATCACCAGCGACAACATAGTAGTTCCCGCTGCTTCTTCGGGAAACAGCGCAAAAAAAAAAAAAAACTTCTTGTAGGATCTTGTAGGCATGGAGGTGGGATTTCAGCCGTGGCGGGCCGCCACGGCTACGCCTATGTAAGGGAAACCCTGTAAGCTGCAAAAGGTGGAGGACAACGACATCATAGAGACCGTGACAAGCCCCACACCATGGGTCTCCTCGATTGTGTCTCCACCGAAACAAAAGAACCCAGATGAGGTCAGAATGAGACAAGCTAATGTGGCCATACAGCGAGAAAGTCAACTCACTCCCACCATGGACGACGTCATACATGAGCTGAATGGAGCAACAGTATTCTCGATACTAGACCTGAGAGCTGGATATCATCAGCTAGAGCTTCACTCAGACAGCAGATACATCACAACCTTCAGCACTCACAAAGACCTGAGGAGATACAAACGTCTGAATTTTGGAATATCGTCGGCAGCTGAAGATTTCCAAAACACCATTTGCCAAGTACTGCAAGGGGTCGACGGCATCAAAAACCTCAGCGATGATATTATTGTTCATGGCAAAACGCAGGCAGACTATGACAAAAGTGTGACACTGGTATTTCAGAGACTCAAGGAGAAAGGCCTTACGCTAAACCGAGAAAAATGTGAGTTCAACAAATCCAGGCTGGAGTTCTTTGGATTCATTTTTCAAGCTGGTGGCATATCCGCTGACCCCAAAAAGGTTGCTGTCGTCAAAGAAGCGAGTGACCCAAGCAACTCCACTGAAGTTAGGAGCCTGCTTGGCATGGCAACATACTGCTCACGTTTTATCAGACTTTGCATCCATTGCAAAGCCACTCAGAGAACTAACTAAAAAGGACGTACCTTGGTACTGGGGGCCTGAGCAAGCACAAGCCCTGCAAACCATCAAAGACGGTCTGACAAGAGGCACCGTCATGGCATACTTTGATCCAGATAAAATAACAGAATTAGTGGTGGATGCTAGCCCCGTTGGCTTGGGTGCCATTGTAACCCGGTGTAAAACCCAGATTACAATAGTAACATCATTACACAATTAGAATGAATATTGAAATTTAAATGGAAATTTACAAAACAGTTAAAACAGGATAAAAGACCAAATAAGATAAATAGAAATCTAAACATTCATACATTCATAGTTTAAAAAAAAAGAAAAGAAAATACAAACTTGTTGAAAATAGTCAAATAAGAAAAGCTAAAATCGAGTAAATAGAAAGTTCCAGTAAAATTCAGGTAGCAACTGACTAACCAATCACGTGGCTAGCCAGCTATTGCATCAGCCAATAGAATTTAGCACTTTCTGCTGCTGGCTATGCAGCTTTCACTTGCCTTCAGACGCGCTGAGACGCTGATGAGGAAGCACTTGCCGTGAAGAGCAAACTAGGATGCACTAGCAGCCGTTACTTGAAAAAAAATTACTCCAAGTTCGGTAAGCGGATATAATTTTCATGTTTAGGTGCTGTTGCTGTGTAATAGTGACAAGTTATTTGTTACGCTGTAGAGATACAGAGGTCCGAATTACCCTTGGGAAACCCCGTGTAAACCAAGCTGACTTTTCTTGGTGAGTCTATTAGTGTGTATGTGTGTTAATTCATGCTAAGCTATATTAGCCCCGTTGCTAACCTTCGACAGCCGTTAGAACTAACTTGGCACTTAAATATTAGTTCCTGCAGTTTTACCTTAACCGGAAAGATGGATAGATGTGGAGGTGATGAGTGTTTTAAATGACCAATTAAAACACTGTATTGCTCAGTTAATAAAAATGTGATGTGAAAAGAAGTTGAAGCTTATTACAGAATTTCTTGTTGGAAACTCATTTCAACTGATTTATTGGTAATTTAGTGACTTCATTATCTTATGGTACCTACTTGAACTGAATTAATTGTTGTACAACGTGTGATTTAATTGTAAAGGAATTGATTTCATGGGACTAATGCAGATTGTAAACCACAGTTCAGCGTTAAAATATTGTATTCTGACCTTCTCTAGGTCAGGTTTTTTATTTTGGATTGATTCACCTCGGTGAATTGAAGATTCTTGTTCCAGTTCTGGATGGCGAGCCCCAACCCAACCAAACCATCAAGCCGGTGATTAACTGGTCTGTCACTCACCTGAACTCGACTTCAACCCAAGATCTGACTGACACGGATTTCATGAACATTTGTCAAGCTGACTGACTGACTGAACAAACACAGACTGGTGACATTTCATTTTACTATTTTATTTTATTTCCTTTTATTTTATTTCACAAAGCGCTTTGTTATATATTAAGTGGGTTATAAATGCTGGTAATAAACCATTGTTATACTTACCTTGCTTGGTCCATGTTGTCACTCCACCACTTGCTCCTCAGAGTCTAGAATCTTTTGATCTGGTCCACTCGGTGTTAAACCACAAAGATTTTCATGTGAACCACCTCTAGTAAAATAACTGAGGTTACACCATTCTATATCAACTTGGACAACAGGGTGAAAGACACACCGTTGCATATGCCAGCCGTGCGCTCAGTGACGTGGAAAGGCGCTACTCGCAGACCAAGCGAGAAGCTCTAGCCATAGTGTGGAGTTGTGAACACTTTCATCGCTAGGATTCTCAAGGATTGAACGGTGGGGCACACGACTACAGCCATACGACCTCCAAATGGTCTACAAAAAGGGAATGGAAAACCCGGCAGACTACATATCTCGACACCCAATCTCAGCTCAGCCTAGAAAGCACACGAGGGCAACAAAAGTGGTGGAAGAATATGTCAACTTCCTAGTACAACATGCCCCGCCAAAGGCCATGACTCTAGCTGAGATCAAAGAAGCAAACCAGCATGGACCAAATCCTTCAAAGAGTTAGAACTTGCATATCGAATAGCACATGGGACTAGGGTTGTCACGATACTAAAATTTCAAACTCGATTCGATACTGGGGAAACAAACTCGATACTCGATTTCGATACTATTTAAAAACACCAATTTATTGAACAAGTTTATTCTAAAAATAACATTCCTCAATTTATATTGCAAAAATTAAATGTTAAGAATTAAGTGTGTAAAGTGCTTAAACCTTTCAAGTAACAGCATTTTTTTAAAGTGGATACAAAAACTGGCGAAAGTTAACACTTTAAATCATGAATTGTCTCACTATAGACCCTTTTACTACCTACGTTATCAAAAGTTGCGCGCGCAGCCTGGCAACGAGAGTGAAGGCTTCCTCATTCACACTCGATACTAAAACAGCGTTTTAAACCGTTTGTTTTGAAGTTCTGAGCACATAAAAATGTCAGGTTGTTGCGTGTATGGATGCCAGAATCGCTTCTCTTCAAGCAGTGGACTGAAACTTTACAGAATTCTGAAGTTCTACATTTTTCCTGCTCAGGTCTTTCCATGCACATGCCTGAGATGTAACTGCAGCCTTTTCTGTTTTTCCCATCCTAACACAAAGCTCAACTTTGAATAAAATTGCTGCTGCGTGGCTGCAGCATGACCCAAGTCTGGAACATCAAAATGACAGAATTAAACAAATTTATACGCTTTATTTCATGATTCAAATTAACGTTTCATTCTAATTCATCTGTATTTTCCCACTGCATATTAGTATAAACTGTATTTCTCTAAAATGAACACGATTGTACTCTGAGCAAGCTAAAAAAAGAAACCTATGCTATACTCACCCTGCCATGCAGGTACAGTTGGCTGTGAAGACGTAGTTCTCTGGTTTGTTTACTATGACCCAAGCCTCGTACGTAGCAGTCTTGTGTCCTTGTCTTTGGCTAGGAAGGACTTCTGCCTTCAAGACGCAAAACTCAGAGTCTATGTCGTGATATTTTACTTTCTGTACGTGGCCACAGACAACATAGTTGTATGCATCTAACGATTTGTATGCCCGTAGCTTCTCACGTGTGTACTTACTGGGCCTCTCCACTAAAACGTATATATATCGGTTCACTGGATATCTGGCCACGCACCTACATCTTCCACCCATTCCGTAATGCCACAGGGATCCGGGAGTCTGTTGCCATTCGTTAAAGTGAGTTTAATAATGTAACATTTAAGATTTGCCGGTGATAACCCCGCAGCGTAGCTTGATAAAGCCTGAAACAACGCCATTCTCTGTTGCCAAGCTGCGAGCGCATTCTCGCTGACGTCATATTGTTTACAAACAGTAAAAGGGTCTATATATAAACTATTTGCAGAGTGATGTTTTGCTGCTTAAACTCTGTTTAAGTAGCATTTTTGTCATAAGATGTAATGCCATATGTTTTGTTCTGTACTTTTGAACAACTCTGTTGGTCAATAAAGGGAGAAAACGAATTTCTCCACAGTAGGACAAAGGTACATCTACCGGTAATCTTAATAAAAACAGATTGGCGCACGGCAGTGACGTCATTAAAAGCGCCGGTTAGATTAGCCGCGGCTAGTCTGTTTAAGCCTAGAAGTCCCAGACCCGCTCCAAACGAACAGGGGAATCACGTTAATGATTCCTAACAAAACCTTTCGACATGAAGATGTTTTGGTGCAGATAGTGTCTTATTTCGAGGCTGCACCACGGGTGCCCGTCCACACCCGTTATATGGATATACACTGACCTCGATTCGCCGATGGATCTAAATACCCCGGGGAATCCAAGTAGCACCAAAGTTGTCAGCGTGAGTAAACAAACGTACTGCATGCTAGAAATTAAGTCCGGGTTGCAATAAACAGGAGTTTTCCTTTAAGCATATATGTGCGAATATACAACTACGTGTCAGACTTGGTATGCTAATTAAGTTGGGCTGTGAAGCGCCTCCCAAATTTTCTGTTTATGTTTTTGTTTATTTATTTGGCAGACAAAACTTGGATCGGAGACAACTCATGTGGGAAATTGCAATGTAGCCATGCGGCGTCTTCTTCTTCTGTTTGTCTGGGAGGCGGAGGCTGCTTTACGGCATCTGGCTGTCGTGCGTGTCGGTGTACTTGAAGAAGGCTGTGTATAATAGTCCATAATATCGATATCACAGGGATGGAATATCTAATTTAGATTAGGGATGCACCGATGGATCGGCATTTGATCGTAATCGGCCGATAGCGCCCCTATCGGTTTTGATCGGAATTTTCAAAATAGATTAAAGCAAACCGATCAGGTAGGGTTGTCACGGTAACTAGTGTAGCGGTAAACCCCGGTAAAAAAAAAAGTTGACAATAATAATAACCGTCTTGTTTTTTAAAAAACTATATTATCTTGGTGGATTACCGCGGCTGCGGTGTAGGCGCGGTGACCCTTACCAGCCACCGTATCATCGGCTGAAGTTGCCGGCGGCTCATGCACGCTTTGTTTACAACAAAACTTTCTTGAAGCTAAAGCTGAAATACTGGCCAAAGGAGGAGACGGCAGCGCTCAGGACATTTATTATCCCTCAAAGAAGACAAAGTCGGAAGTACGGGCATATTTTAGATATTTGAAGAATGCCGAGGGAGTTTATAGAAGACGGATGGACGGCTATCCTGTTTGCAGCACGAGCAGAAAAAGTGTTTGTGAAAGGCAGCAACGCTTTATATCTCATGACACATCTGCGTGACCATCACCCACATCTCTGCAGTCAACGCAAGGCAAGCTAACGTTAGCGTTTTAGCTAAAATGCGTGATCCGAGGATTTGGGTTGAGGGAGAACGCAACGAGTCGCTATATAAAGCAGCCGCAGCACCGCTACCTGCATATAAACCGTGTCGCGGACACCGCCATGTTGAAATGACGCTATGCATTATGGGGCTCCCAGGGGCAGATAAGAGTTGGTCTCTCCCCGAGAATAATTATGAATTTAACAGTGATTACTGCCTGATGACATTTTCCCAAATCTGCAAAGCTCACTGGAAGGACACAAACCAAGGACAATATTTTCCTGATATACGGATTGCTCAAGTAAGGGTAAAAAAGTATCTGATTAGAAGGCTACTTGAGTACTGAGTATCATCTGATCTAATATTTTTAAATGATGACATCAAACAGACATAAAATAAGAAGTTATGGGCAAATATTGGTATTTTAAGGACTAAAGGGAAAAATGTAAAAAAGTAAACAATTACAAAATAACAAATTTTAGGCAAAATTTAGACACAAACTGAGGACAATATTTTCCTGATATACAGGGTTTATTTAATTGTGTGAAAATGTAGCACATTTAAAAAAAATACCGCGATAGTACCGAAAACCGTGGTAATTTTGGTCACAATAACCGTGAGTTTAAATTTTCACACCGTGACAACCCTAATACGGACCATTTTAGATTAGGTTACATTTCCTTTATTCCCAGATTATGTAGTTTGTAGCACTCATTATAATGTAGAAAATTTCTGGCCAATCCACGTGATCGGTATCGGTGATCGGTATCGGTGATCAGCATTCTTTTATATCGGTATCGGTGATCGGCAGCAAAAAACCTGATCGGTGCATCCCTAATTTAGATACCACTTTTAGCATCGATTTATATCTAGGTATAGATTTTTTTGACAACACAACATGGGACTCAATCGACAATGACACGCAAGATGGTCATGTGCTAAGAAAATACAAACAAATCCGCAATGAACTGACAGTATCAGTCACGGGGGACTTGCTGCTTTGTGGCACTAGACTCATCATCCCCTCAGCTTTAGAAGACAGGGTGGTACAGTTAGCCCACGAGGGGCACCAAGGCATTGTAAAAACAAAGATACTGCTGAGATCAAAGGTTTGGTTCCCCAACATGGATCATAAAGCAGAACTAGTGGTTAAAAACTGTTTGTGCTGCCAAACAAATACTCCAGTAAAGCACATAGAGCCCTTGCGCATGTCTGATTTAACTGAGTCACCCTGGCATACTGTCAGTGCCGATTTCTACGGCCTGCTACCGACTGGCGAGTACCTGTTTGTCATCATCGACGAGTACACAAGATATCCATTGGTTAAAATGGTCAGATCCACCTCAGCCAACACCATTATCCCTGTCATGGACAACATATTCTCGATGGCTGGAATCCCAGAGTCCTCAAAAGTGATAATGGATCTCCTTTTAACAGTGAGCAGTTCTCCAGCTTCCTGACACATATGGGCTGCCGTCACAGGAAGATAACACCTCTATGGCCGCAAGCAGATGCAACAGCTGAGAGTTTCATGCGCACTCTCGGGAAAGCAACTCGGGTGTCGGCAGGTCTAAGCGTCCCGTGGAAGCAAACCATCACTACATTTCTCCAGGAGTACCGCTCCACCCCACACAGCACCAGAGCAGGTCATGTTTCAGCGCAAAATGCAAACCAAGATTCCAAACTTTTCCACTGCTGTGGAGAATGCCGGTGACCCTGTGATAAGAGATCAAGACAGGCGTCATGCCAAGCCAAGCACCCTCAACCCTGGCGACAGCGTCATCTACCGACAGCCTAAACGCAGTAAACTGACTGCATCATACAACGGTGACCCGCATGTTGTTACACACATCAATGGCTTGATGGTCACTGCCAGTGAGGATGACGATGCTGCTGGTCTATCGTCAAGGTCTCCCTGCCGGCGTCGCAGGAGACGCCCAGCATATTTGGATGATTATGTCGGACCAGGTTCATCTGGTCATTGAAAAATAAATAAATAAATAAATAAAAATTTCAAGGATGGATAGCAACGTATCTGTGGGTTTGTTCTGTGTTGCATTACTTTGGCAGTTTAGTGCCTCACATTAGCTGCAGTTAAGTTCATCCATTGTATGGAGGAATGTTTTTGAATGCATGATAAAAGTTTTACGTTCTGCTCTGTGCAGATGTTGTCATTAGCCATACTGTAGTCTTCTACATTTAGCCTATGTTCGGGCATGGTAGTATACAGACATGCATATAAGCTATGGTTAAAGTTTTGCTTGTTAATGCTATGGCTAATAAGTGTTGTAAAGTTCGCCCATTTGAGTCCGTGATTTGTTAATGATTAATTTCTGCTTGTTAAAAAAAAAAGGGGGGGGGGGGGGTCATGTAGCATTGCTAGTGAAGGTTCATAGTTACGGGAAGTCAGTGATGCCACCAAGGCGGAAATAGATCAGAAAGTGAAAGTGGTGTATGGCACGAGTGTAACAGAATAAACAGAACAAAAGCTATGATAGCTCAAAGTACCGTGTCTGTTTCTCATTCTTGGAAAACATCACAGTATGGATCAATTGTTACTTTGCGTTCCATTTGCTCGCACCAAACTGGGCAAAAGGGCTTTCGTTCATTTTGCTCCTTCTGCATGGGACAGGCTGCAGGAAAACTGAAAATCAACCGAGTTGAAAACATTTAAAACCAGACTGAGTGTGATTCCCTGTGTTGTAAATGCCTTCTATAATTTGAACATAACATGTCTGAGTAGCTGAAACATTTTGTACCTGTAGCTTTTGCTGCCTCTTGGCCAGGAATATGGTTTTAAATCTCAATGGGACCTTCCTGGTTAAATAAAAAAATAAAGAATTAATTAATTAATTAATTAAAATTGATATATTTTATATTTTTAGGACACTAAACTTCAAAAACATATATCTATGCATTTAGACTCATTCAAGTCCTTCAAGTACATTTTGCTTGCAATCAGTTTTTCTGCAAGTAATGTAGTTTTATTTATTCATTCATTTTTATTTATTAACTTTTTATTTATATATTAATCATAGACTTAATTCCATTAAGCTAAAACAATCCCGATAACGCCAGGAGACACCGGTAAGTTCATTCCATAAAGTTTACTGGGAATGTTGTAAAACCGTAACAAACAATACAGGAAAAAGACGTATAAAAAAAGAAGTCACAACATTAGCAAACATGGAGCTAGCTTAGCAAATCCCAACTTAATCAATATTCTCCATTTCTAAAAAAATAGTAAACCAAAATAAGTATTAACTCAATGATACATGCTGAAAGGTACTTACAGGCGTTGCTTGAGCACAAAGGAAGAAAGAAAAGGGATGTTTAAGAAAATTATTACTGAAAAAGCTTACACATGACAATACCATCTGTTTTAGCGATTTCACTTCCGGTTTAGCGATCTAACTTCCGGTTTTAACCCCGCACGTATCGGCACGACGTTACCATGGTTGCAGAGTAAACAATTCAAACGAAATATCTAAATGACTAAAACACGTATTTTAGAGGACATAATATTTATTTATTTATTTATTTATTTATTTATTTATTTATTTATTTATTTATTTATTTATTTTTGATTAATGAGGGAACAACTGCAAAAGGAGATGACACTGATGACGTCATAAAGGTTTATGAGATCAATTAAAGCGATGCCTTGCATTCCGGGGGAGATCATTACTAGTCCAGCTATCCACTGAGAAGCATTACAGGGCTGAGTATCCTGACCTCTAAGGATCAGAAAGCTATTTCTCCTGCTATTTAGTATCTTTTCCAGATATACTTTTACACGTATATCAATGAACAGTTGTCAAAACCCACAATTGTTCTGTATGTATCCTGCAGCTGATTTCAAGAAGGAAATTTGCGTTCTTGATATGGATCCCACAGACTTCAGAACACCAACTCCTCATATTGTAAGTAATTTAAGCAAGCAACTTGCAGAAATTACTGAACTCAATCATAAACTGGTTACTGAAATTAAAATCCAGGAAGGAATGCTAAAGAATCGTCAATGGCGGATTGCTAATTTAGCTTCCCACCTCAACCTCCTCCTACACGGCAAACTTTATTGTTTAGACTTTCTTCCAGAGCCTCTAGTGACCAAGGAGCTTTTTCGATCAGAACCAGTATTCCCTGGTACACTAAAAGCTAAAGAACCAACTATATCTACAAAAGCTGCTGTTCAGAAACCTTCTCTGTGGAGGCGTCTGAAACTGTTTCTCACCCCTTTCAGTTCGCGGTTTCTTAAAAATGAGAAATCACAGAGAGTTGAATCTCCTCAAACAGTGAAACAAGTGACTCTGGAGGAATTCGATGATCTTAAACAGCAGCTTGAAGATCAGATCAGTGCCAACCATCATTTGATCTCCAGTCTGACCGGAGCTAAGGAGAAAACAGATTTAGCTGAGCAAAAGTTGGATGAATATACTGTGGAGCTGAGGCTCGCTATAACAACGAGTGCCTATTTCCACCAAGGGCTCCAATAGGACTTGTGATCAGACGTGATTAAACATAGCTTTCTGGAATATGCGTGGACATGTTGGCAGCTTGATGAGTGCAAACAAATTGTGAAACTAGCTGTACTGTTGCAGAGAAGAAGCGGATTTGGGTGAAAGAAAGTGTTAAACATTATAAAATCACTAAAAGGATGCGGAATATAAAGACAAGATGGCGCCGAGTATGGCTGCCTCGTCGCGAGCTCCACCAAGCAACAGCTGTTTTTTGTGTTTACTACTTTTTATTTTTCTTTATTTTTTCACGAGTACCACATGTCTCCTTGTGTACGACCGACATCCTTACTGGACATAAAAGACGGATTTTCTCATTACTTTCCGGAGTTCAGGTTTTTCATCACGGACCCACCGTTTGCAGATCCCCCATTCATCTCACCTGAGACGCCTTTGTTATGGGCCCGTGGAGGCCGCAAACGCCGACGCAGAGGGAGAAGATCTGGCGTTCTGGTTCGACTGAGACGGCGCACTAACAGACCACCATTACCCAGTTTACTACTGGCTAATGTGCAGTCCCTGGAGAACAAGCTGCGTGAGCTTCGGGCTCGGATCTCATTCCAGCGAGAGATGCGGGACTGCTGCGTGATCTGCCTCATAGAAACCTGGCTATCGGACAAAGTACCGGACACCGCAGTACAACTACCGGGGTTCTTCGTGCACCGCGCGGATAGGTCACAGGAGCTTACTGGGAAAAGCAGAGGTGGCGGTGTGTGTTTCATGATCAACTACAGCTGGTGTGATTATGCAAACGTGCACCCGGTCAAATCCTTCTGCTCTCCAGACCTGGAGTACCTGATGATTAAGTGCCGGCCATTCTGGCTACCGAGAGAATTCACAGCGGTGATTATTACGGCTGTTTACATTCCCCCACAAGCCGACACTGACAGAGCACTCAGAGAACTGTACAGCGCGATCAGCAATGAGGAAACCGTACACCCAGAGGCGGCGTTTATTACGACCGGGGACTTTAATAAGGGTAACCTGAAGAAAGTCTCACCAAAACTACACCAACACATCCATTTCAATACACGTGGAGATCGGCTACTCGACCACTGCTACACCTCTTTCCGGGATGCGAACAAAGTCCTCCCCCACGCCCCATTCGGCCAATCAGATCACCGCTCCATCCTGCTTATACCTGCCTACAGGCAGAAGCTGAAACGGGAAGCGCCAACCCTGAGGGCGGTGCATCGTTGGTCGGACCAATCGGAGTCTACGCTGCAGGATTGTTTTGATCGCGCGGCCTGGGAAATGTTTCACGCGGCTGCTAGAGACATTGATGAGTACACAGACTCAGTCTGCAGATTTATCAGGAAATGCGTGGAAGATGTTGTCCCATCCAGAACAGTTAAATCCTTCCCGAATCAAAAACCCTGGATTAATGGAGGTGTTCGAACGGCACTGGCGAAGCGGAGCACCGCCTTTGCCTCCGCGAACACATCAGACTACAAGCACGCACATTACCAACTCCTGAAGACGATCAATGCAGCCAAACGTGAGTACAGAGACAGGGTGGAGCAACAGTTTGACAACCCCCGGAGTATGTGGCAGGGACTAAACACAATCACAGACTTTAGAGGGGAAACCAGAACACCGCCTCTCTGTGTGAGGATCTAAACGCATTCTATGCCAGATTCGACACAGCGAACACCATGAGACCGGACAGTGAGCGCACCGAGGATGACGTCAGTATGCACACTGTGTCTGAAGAGGATGTGCGGAGGTGCTTCAGGAGGGTGAACGCACGCAAAGCTACTGGTCCGGAGGGGATTCCCGGCCGCGTCCTCTGGTCATGCGCAGCTCAGCTGGCTGGAGTGTTTACACACATCGTCAATCTTTCCCTCTCTCTGTCTGTAGTCCCAGCCTGCTTCAAAATGGCCACCATTGTCCCTGTACCCAAACCCTCCACCATCTCCTCACTGAACGACTGGCGACCTGTAGCCCTGACCCCCATCGTGACCAAATGCTTCGAGAAGTTGGTCAGGGATTTCATCTGCTCTGCACTACCCGATTCACTGGACCCTCTACAGTTTGCATACCGCCACAACAGGTCCACTGATGATGCCATAGCCCTGACACTCCATGCTGCCCTGTCACACCTGGAGAAGAGGGACATGTATGTGAGAATGCTGTTTGTAGATTACAGCTCAGCATTCAACACCATCGTTCCCTCGAAGCTGGACAGGAAACTGCAGGATCTAGGACTGAGCAGCTCCCTCTGCAGCTGGATCCTGAACTTTCTGTCTGACAGACGCCAGGTGGTCAGACTGGGCAGCACCACCTCATCGCCCGTCACACTGAACACTGGTGCTCCACAGGGGTGTGCGCTGAGCCCTCTCCTGTACTCACTCTACACCTACGACTACACGGCCACTAGAAACTCCAACATCATTGTGAAGTTTGCAGACGACACCACAGTGGTAGGTCTCATCACCAACGACGATGAGACGGCCTACAGGGAGGAGATCAGTGCCCTGACCCACTGGTGTCAGGACAACAGTCTCACCCTCAACGTCACAAAGACAAAGGAGTTGATAATGGACTTCCGGAGGTGCAGAGGAATACACACCCCCATCACCATCAACGGCGACGCTGTGGAGAGGGTGAGCAGCTTCCGTTTCCTTGGAGTTCATCTGACTGAGGATCTTACGTGGTCGGTGTACACGAACAATACAGTGAAGAAGGCACAGCAGCGCCTCTTCTTTCTCAGGAGACTGAAAAGATTTGGCATGAGCCACCGCATCCTCAGGACCTTCTATCGCTGTGCCATTGAGAGCATCCTCACTGGATGCGTCTCCACCTGGTATGGCAACAGCACCGCTTACAACCGCAAAGCTCTCCAGAGAGTAGTGCGGTGTGCAGAAAGGATTATTGGAGGTGAGCTTCCCTCCCTCCAAGACATCTACAGGAAGCGGTGCCTGAGGAAAGTGGGGAGGATCATCAAGGACTCAAGTCACCCCAGCCATAAACTGTTCAGACTACTCCCATCAGGAAGGAGGTTCTGCAGCATCCGGTCCAGAACCAGCAGACTGAGAGACAGCTTTTTCCATCAGGCCATCAGACTGCTGAACACTTCACAGACACCTCACCCTCACTACTGAAACTCCAACATTACACACTCCATACTGTACATTAATGCCACTGTTTTGCACATACCAACCTCTGTACATTTATATCTCTTATTTTATTGTTTACTTTATTCATTTGTAAAATATGTATATACGCATTATACACACACTCACGCACACACGTAGAAAAATAAAAAATAAAATACTTAGCACACACATTTAGGAATGTATATACCTTACATACTATATATATTATTACTTAGATTAGCCATTTTTATATTTTGCTTGTCTTTACGTTATTGTATTTTTGCACAACTCTGTTGCTGTGAAGGTCGCACACAAGAACTTCACTCGCATGTACTGTACCAGTGTTCCGGCAGTGTTGATTTTGTTGACAAAATATTTTTGTCTTTTTTTTCGTCACGAAAATATATTTACAGACGAAAATAAACAAAATTTCAAAATAAAAGCTTGGAAAAAGACAAAGACGATAATTAAATTGATTGAAACTTTTAGTCAACGAATGAAAGACGAGACGAAAATCCACGATGACGCTCTTCTACATGGCACTATGGTGCGGTGCGCCTATTGTGTTGTTGTGAGACGCAAACGTAGTAGAAGACAAGGGGCGTGGCGTGCCGTGAACGTGCGGGACGTGAGCGAAGACAGACAACGAATAGTATAAAGGGGCAGGTATGCGCGGCGGTATGCTAAACATAGCTCACTGAATATATCGACGGCATAAGAAGAAGGAGTAGAGGAAAATGTTAACTGCTGGGCGAAAAAGAAGAGAAGATGTGTGGAGTCATTTTTCTTATGATAACATTGCTACCAAAACTACATGCCGAGAGTGTGGACTGTCGTTCCGAGGAAAGAACACAACGAATCTGAAGAGGCATCTACAGAATGGCCACTTTGCCATTTTCTCCGAGGTAAATCCACTTAAATGTACACGTGACAACCCGAAAAGTAATATACAGGCAAATAAAACTGTATCAATACTGTCATGGTGGGATAAAAATTCGGAAGTACCATATTTTCACGACTATAACGTGTGTTATTAGGGAAATAGCGGGCGAGCAGTGTTGATGCATGATTGCGCATGTGCCATGAGCGGTTCTGGTACTTTTTGGGTCGCAGCCGCTCGCTGCACGTGCGCTCTAAACCAGGACTAGACCAGTAAAGTGAAGCAGCTGTTGGCTGTTTATAATTTTCACAATGTCTGGTTTGCACTTATATGATCCGAGTCCCGAGCCCGCACAGATGTTTTACCGGTACGTTTTATAACCCGGTGTGCCTTTTGCATCCCTCAGATGACAAGTTTTCCCCACTTGTAGCAGCTGCTTGCTTTCTCAATCCTACTGTGTGTCAGACCCTCCTCAATGTGGCTGATGATAACATTCAGGAGCTGCTCAAACAGGCAGAAGGGTATGTTGTTCGGTGCTCTCAGACACAGGAGAACCACTCTGATCTGGAGGAACTGAATGGACCTCAACCAGCACCACCCGCCGCCGCCTACTCTTCATCATCTGCCTCCTCCTCCTCCCAGGGCCAGATTAACACTTCGTTGTACCCTGGGCAACAATATTCAAGGGCCCCATCATCACGACCCGAGGATCACCATAATGTGGTCACATACAGAATATTTTACTGTAATATGCAGTAAATATACTCAATACTTGAATGCCTGACATCACGTAACCCGCCCAGAGTAACCTGTGACCCACCTCGTGTGGACTGACCAATGAGGAGAGGGTCTTAACTTGAGGCCCTCTCTTCATTGGTCAGTCTACAAGAGACTGACTCTCAACTGACATTCAAAGTCGTAGGCAGCGAAGCGTCTCTGTGCAGAACAAAAGCCCGGGTGGACAGTTTGTTTAATGTAGGGTGATCATATTTCCATTTCCAAACAAGAGGACAGGGGATCTGTGCCTATGACGTCACACTATGGCAACGCCACACAAACCATGTTGGGACCCATTTTTTTTGTAAGAACTAAATTAATATCAGATTCTGCCAATAAAAGGGCTCTAAAACAATTCATATGTAAATATTTAACATATTTAGTGCAAAATCTCATTTTTCTGCATCTCCTCTAAAGTCTCCAGAAAAGCTGCTGCCTGGATTCTTACTTTTTCACCTCATCAGTTACTTTTGAGCATATCAAAGGGATCTCCTGACCGCAAAGCGGAGTGCGCCTTTCGATGCTGCGTCAGTGAGGTGAAATCACCGCAGCACCGCGCAGCACAGGTGATGAGCTGCGCAGTAGCAGAGCGCTTCAGGCACAAATAAGACAGAAAATAGAGAACATGTGCGGACATGAACGATCGTGTGCTAATTATAGTTTTTTGGTTGCGCCACTTTGAGAATGGACCGTGCGCTGGAAGCAGCAGCCTGGAGCGCTGCGCAAGAACGCGCTGTGCCGCTCTCTGCTCAGAAGAGTCCATAAATGATGTAATATAGGTAGAAAACGTTTTTTTCGGCTGACCTGGATGTGTAGGATATCCAGCTCCCCCATAATTCGATCCCTGCTCCTGGATGAAAAGCCAGACATTTTCATCAGTACAAGAACCCGCAGTCCGGACGCCCCGGACAGAGAGTGAAAAGTGGACAAGTCCGGGGAAAACAGGACATACGGTCACCCTAGTTTAATATAATGCGGGAGATTACAGATATGCCTACAGTATTTTGCTCGTGCCCTTGCTGCCCTGGGCCCCTTAGAGTTCGTGGGCCCTGGGCAATTGCCTAGTTGCCCATATGGTTAATCCGGCCTTGCCTCCCCCAGACAACCAGTCTTTAGGTTTCTCTCCAAATTCGGAGCAAAGCCTAATCCAAAGTCTTCCAAGTGTAGTGTTAGACAGCAGATGAGCCAGTATAAGGAAGAGCTCTCACAGTCCATCACTTGTGAAACGGGAATGGAGTTTTGGCTTGGAAAATGTGACACATTTTATCACAGCCTGAAACCATTGGCATTAGATATATTGGCAATGCCAGCTTCTCAATCTTTTGAAGAAAGAGTGTGTTCAGTATCACAGGTGACCTCACTAGAGGGAAACGCAACCGAGCAAAGGTCACACTAGCACGAAGTGCTTTTCTCAAAATGAATCGCAGCAAATAAATATTCACACTGTTTGGTTGAGCCTGTGTTGTAACAAGTGAATATCTACAGACTCAGGTTTAACATGTTTAAATTTGCTGTTCTTGTAAATTATTGTTGTGCAATTGCTAAAAAGAGCACCTTTGTAATTTCCAGTGTGCATTTTGTTTTTTATTAAACACATAAGTGTTAAACATGTGAAGTGTTTTTTTATTCAAATATTCTATGTTCTTAGCTGTGTGTGCTATATCTGATCAGTGGTGGTTAAGAGTTTGGACCCTGTGTATTAAATTACACTAGTTTTTCCGTGCTCTATACCAGGGATTCCCAAAGTGTGGTGCGCCCACCCCCAGGGGTGCGTGAGCTGCCGCTAGGGGGTGCGCGAGGTGAAAAGTGTAATGGCTGCGGAGCTCAGAGAAGTTTGTCATATGTCACCATTAGCGTAGCCAGAAACTCATTTGTGGGTGGGCCTAAGAAAAAGTAAGTGGGCACAATAAATGTAATTGAAAACAAGTATATTTTTGCTCGTGTGTCCTCCACATGTGCCCTAGCTTCATAATAACAATGCGCCGAGCTTCAGCACTCTGGACTGCGCACGCCGATATGTTCCGTATTTGATCATTTTTAACGGTGTTGGAGGAATCTGAAGGTGGCGAGTCATTCTGGCAGATTGTAATGAACACCTGTCTCATGCAGGTGTTCTGACGTTGTAAACCTCACACACAGAACATTGTGGATGTAACAAAATAAATCAAGAAATGATTCCCATTCAGGCTATTAACAGCGCGCTGAAGATCTGAAGTTCAGAGTGCGTCTGTCAGAGGTCAGACGCGTTCCAGCGGAACCACGGCTCACGGGCGCATAAGTGAGCACATCTGGGCTTGGCAGAAGTCATTTTACAACATTGGTTTAAATAGCGCCAATAATGAGACGCAGTGACTGGAGCAGCTCATGGAGCTGTGCCGCACGCGCGCGCGCACACACACACAGATTCAATAAGCGCGCACGCTGCGCAAACTCCGGCGCGCCGTTAGACTGAAGGCAGAAATGAGCTCTGCCTCCACTGTGATAAAAACTTTTAAGATGTTTTATAACAACATTTTTAATTCAAGGTCAAATTAAGATATTAGCTTCTATTTTAGGATGACGTATTAAAGTCGGGTCCGCTCCACCCAGTGACTCCGAACCTGACCACAACTCATGTTACTGCAGCATTTGTTATTCCAGTCCGCGTGGCAGCGGATTGCAGATTCAGCCACACCATAAAACAGCAATAAGTCGGTCTGAGGCAAAAGTGAACCTCATGGCTATAGCTTTTCCATCTTTCCCCCCTATAGACATTTGATTACGCACAAGTAGGTGATCAGTTCAGGTTTACAGAGCAGAAGGAAGGAGAGCGCTCTGTCCGCACAGGTTAAACGTTCCTACTTTAAGAAAACCGTTAAATTGCATTCTTTATGTGCTACCTGGACACTTTAAATATTTATTTAAAATTAAATCAAAGGAAATTGTAATGGTATCGAATGTTTATTAATTGCTTTTTAAAAAATGAAAGTGATGGGGAAAAAGGTCGATCATATTTTTTAACCCTGTCTGTTTAGCTTGACGTCTGACATATATATATATATATATATATATATATATATATATATATATATATATATATATATATATATATATATATATATAGCCATGCCCTGATGTGGGGGCTGGGGGGTGCGTCATCATGGTCGGGACATAGAATGGGGTGCGCGGCTAAATAAGTTTGGGAACCGCTGCTCTATACAAAAGTAGGAAATTACTTCATTAGAAAAAACATATGCATTTTGTTGACTAAAATTGCTTATTTTCATCGACTAAAATGGGACTAAAACTAAAATAAATCTAATGACTAAAATTGGACTAAGACTAAAATTAATTTTTAGCCAAAAGACTTAGACTAAAATAAAATTAAAATTTCCTGTCAAAATTAACACTGTGTACATGCACATGTGACGTGACAATAAAAGTGATTTGATTTGATTTGACAATGGGATGTGTAGCCTGTGTGTGTGTGTTGCGTGTGCATGTCGCGGTTGATGGAAAGAAATGATGTATAAAGAGCGTACCCCATCTGTAACTTACTAGAATGAAAATACTCCAGAAGGTGACATTTGGTCGCCTTATAGCAGCGATCCAAGTCAGCCAACAAGACTTTATTATACTTTATTTGCTATGCACTTAAAGCTCTGTTCTGTGTTACGGATGAAAATAAACCCTCATGGCACCGGAATAAACGTTGTCATCCTTCCGTGTGTTACATAATTTGGCGAGCCAGCCAGGAGAACCAAACATTAACAAAAGGATCCAAAGACAAGATAAAGATGGAGGAATTAAAGGATGAAATCACCAGAGCCCTGTGGACATTTGAGAGAACTCAACTCATTGAGGTTTGTCGACATTTAAAGTGTAGAGAACCAGCCGGTGAGGGATTCAAAGGACAACCTCGACATGCTCTGATTCGTCTAGCAGAAGACACCTTAGATGAGATTGAAAAAGGGGAGGAGCCAGATGTTTTCAAGCAGCTCATAAGTGATCTTCAGCTATTTATTCAATCCTCTCCAGAACATGCTACTTCCACACCACAAACACAGCAGAGTGGTGCGTATGGGATTAGATTTGTGCCAATAGGATCAAGAAAAACACTTTGGAGAACAAACAAATTTTAAGACATTGAGAGAAAAAACATTCGTTACGTTAGGCACGTTTCCATTGTCCTAACTTCAGGAGAAATTCTGGGAGGGGGAAACTGACCGGGAGATTCGATGGCCCAATCCTCTCAGCTGTCGTGTCTCCATGCAAATTCAGCCCTTTCAGGACATATCTATGGGATTAGATTTGTGCCAATAGGATCAAGAAAAACACTGGAGAGCAAACAAATTTTAAGACATTGAGAGAAAAAACATTCGTTTCAAAAGAAAAACTTACGATCTGAATCAGATTCTTAAAATGATCAAGAAAAACACTTTGACGGTCAAACAAAAATTAAGAAATTGACAGAACAAAAATATTGACTAAAGGAAAAAAACATGTTTCAAAAGTAAAACTTACGATCTGAATCAACTTCTTAAAATGAGTAACAAAGTATGTTTCCTTTATCTGATTGCCTCTATGTGTTTTTGTTATCAATTTCCTTAGTTTTGTTCTCGCTGCTCACAGCTTTGCTCTCACTACCAGATTTGCACTTACACTTTCTGGCTTTCTCCTTTGCAATCCCTGAGTTTTTGGTTGCAATTCTGACACAACCCTTTCGGGTGGGTGGGACTTCTGAGAAGTCCTCTCCCATAGGACAGTGGTTTCTCTTGAGTGACAGTTCAGTGACCCGGAAGGGATGTAGCCTCCAAGACTTTTTTTCCCCCACCTGGTCAACAACATGAATTTTGAGCCCCAAACACGCTATTTCTGCTGTCTGTGGTGTCTACTGAGGATCTAAAGTGAGTATTGATAATATTTTTTAGCTTTTCTTAGTTAATCTATTAGTTACGCCACTTTTTAAGTTGGTTTTAACCAGACGTTAGCTCACTAGCTAGCTGCTAAGCGAGCCATTGTGCTAGCCTCAGGACAATGGTCTATTGTTCCAGAGAGATGTATTAAAAACTCATCTTAACATATTCATTACTGGTTTCATGGAATTAATTATTGCAGTTTATGTTAATAAGTTTGCTAATTTTTCAGGAACCTATGGAACATCAGAGACTTTGCAGCTACTGGAGCTGACCTGTGTACTGCTAATTTGCTACAGAGGAAGCAGCAGAAAGCTGAGCTAATGGGCTGTTTTGCAGGTAAATACTCTTTTAGTGGAACTGCAGGATTTTTATGGTATAACTCAGACAGAATCTACATGAGCTATTGTGGGAAGACATTTAAACTACATTTACATACAGATATATGTATTTTTTATTCCATGTTACTTGGACGGGCTAAACAAGCTCATAGTTCTGCCTGCTCCTTTGTCAGTGAACGAATGGATTATATGATGTAACTCTGACTGAATAATTATCTAAGTGAGTATGTTTGATAATAAATTTCTTTCCAGTATACAGATCCGACATTTGTTTGTCAGAACAGGACAAATCAGATTCAATGTGCTTTCTGTCACGTGTTCTGTATTCTCCATCAAAAGAATGTTATCCAGGACAGATAATCAATAATGCGTTAAATACATGCTATTAATTAATTTTTACATAAGATCTATATTTTTGTCTAAAAGCTATTTATTTATTCTTTTCTTTCTTTTTACATTGAAAACTACTGCATTGCATTACAATGGAAGTGCTACACGGCCACATGCATCAACTGCAGCTGGTGAGCTAAGACACACCATAGTGTACACAAAGTACACTGCAGACAAGGGATGTAAGAAAATATCAATATGACAATATATTGTGATATATTTTTCCAGTGATATTGTATCGATATTCTCAAACTGTGTCTTTAAAATATCGATATGGCAATATATGTCATGGCAGGAGCAAGTTTCTTGACCCACGACATGCAGAATCACCATACGGAGAACAAGAAAGTAAGTAAAAGGTTTTTATTACTACATAAAGAGCGATGTGAGAGACGGGAGCAGACGAGACGCAGGACTGGCAGCAGGAATCCAGGGGGGAGATTCTAAGGAGGGAGACAGAGTGAATATGAGGCGAAAACAAATGGAAACGTTGTCGGAAAGACTGGTCTTACTGTTTCTAGGTAGTGGTATTTGTACAGGAAGGTTGCTAGGTCCGGGTGAGCTGAGGAGATCCACAGGTGAGGAGATTGTTTTGTCCAGAGGTGCAGGAACAGGAATGGATGTTGGAAGGTGAACGGCTGAGAGCGGGCGGCCAGGGGATGAAGCAGTGTGTCAGGCAGGCTGAGATCCGGGTCTTGTTCTGGAGCTGGTGAGAGATTGTGAGGAACCTGGAGGAGAGCAGGAAAGGGCATCAGGGGGGTTTTCAGACGTCAGGTTAATCAGAGCAAAAATACAAAGTCAAGGTCGGGTCGGAGGCTAGAGCTACCCAAAGAGTAATCATCCGGCGTATTGAAGTGTCACACTGCTCCTTAAATCCCCTGGACCTTGATGGTGAGATCAGCTGCAGCTGGGAGCTCTCAGACACGCCCACCTGTGAAAACAATACTCTGGAGAAAACATGGTTACATGCTGACAGCTCACCACGGACCATGACAATATATCGTGATATTTTTTCCTGAGATATTACATCCATTTTCAAAAGCAGTGTATCTAATTTTGGGAAGAATTTACATGCAAACATTTGTGTATTTTCTTTGTTTTTGGTGCGCTTTAAATGTCGACCGCTAGTTGGCAGCATTGGGTTTTGCTTCCACCATTGAAATTTTAATCTCGCTATTATGGTTCAGATAACTCATGTTATACATGTTAAGTATCAGTTTGGACTGTTTATTGAATATTCCTACAATAAATTCAGTCAAAAATATACATCCCTACTGCAGACCAATCCCACCTCATGTACTTCATATGCTGTATAATAAACCCAGAGTGATGGTTATGGATAAATATTTGTACTAATGGTAATCTTTTTCCATTGTTTCCAGTTGACAAGCATATGGACCTATTGTTCGAGTCTGTGGTGGTGGATGCTCTACCATATCAGGAGTCTGACTAAGTACCTGTGCCTGAACCTCTCTGTGTCTAGTTCAAAAGACCTGAACGACCTGCTATAAGCAGGCACAGGTTAAGATTTTAAAACAACCTGTAAGGTGAGCAACACAACAGAATATAAATCTTTATTATTATTGTACGCTGTACAGCTAGAATAAACTTGCATGCTCACAAGCCACGTATGGTTACATCGCCTACAGGTTTCCTGATGCTGAACTTCAGGCAGCTGCGTGTGACTGTACTCCCGTGGAACAACCGCCTGTGGGAGGAGTCGTTGTGTTGCTGTTAGGAGTTTGGGTCGGAGTCCTGGGTTTGTGTTCCCTTTAATCTCTTCCTTAGCCTTGCTAGTCACCATTGCAGAGCACCATGGAGAGGCTTACCTAAAAACTCTTCTCATGGGGCCAAGGGCGTCAGTTTGTTTTCAGAATTGCTGGGGACAATAACCATACACTTGAGTGGGGTTTAAAAATTGCTGGGGACAATAAAGTAGGCCAGCACAGGAGTCGGCGGATCTGGAGCCGCATGCGGCAATTCCATCCATCTGATGCGGCTCTCTGTGCTTGTAAAATAATGAATGGATATTTAAATAAAAAGCTTTATATTTTACTGCATTAATTTTACATCTGTATGCCAATTCTAAATGTAAAGATTGTCTGCGTAAACCTGAACAGGTCCAACCCGGTCTGACTGTGAGACCGGGTTGACGCGTCACGCTTGTGCGTAATCATAGGCGCTTCCTGAGCTGAAGGATGTCAGATTCTGGGATTCTCCTCAGACAGGTTCCTGGATGCGTCGCCACATTGGAGACAGGAACAAGCGCTATTCAGCCAAAGTTTCATAATCAGGTGTGGCAGTGTGAGTGTCCTGTCACAGTGTCCCGATAGATAATGCGCCCTGGCTACTTGGCCAAGGGGTTGTCCCTTTGGCTGACTGGTTAGAGCGTATGACTCTCACCTGGGAGTCTGGGGATCGAATCCTGCCCGGGCCTTCATTTCTCTACCTTGCCACATATTGACGGATAAAGTCAAGGATGCTGGTTGTTTTGAAAGAATTACCCCAACGCACACTGATGCGCATGGATGAGCTGACATTTTAATCGTTGCGCAAATCGCAGAAGTAACTTGATTCCCATCAGAACATCAGAGCTTTATACTGGACACTGTGTTCAGCGCGGCTCGGAGTGCCCACGGTGGACAGTGAGCTGAAGATCTGTAGAGGGGTTCGCAGTGCAGAACCACGGCGATGCGATAAGATTTCCTCCCACTGAAGCGGTCTGGAAACCCGGTCTCTCTGAGGGATGTGTCACTTGGAAAAATGTTCTTTTTATGAAATGATGAAACTTTGGCTGAACAGCGCTTGTTCCCGTCTCTAATATGGAGACGCATGACGCAGTCGGGCCACAGCAGGTGAAATGTTCCTAGCCTACATGAAGTGTAACATTAATGTATTACTGGACACGCTGGTCTGGTTGGTTAGACCAGTGTTTGAAGTGGAAAACACACACACACACCAATTAAAATAATGCTGATAGCGTGGACTAGAAGACAGGTGATGGTTTACATATTTAAATGATGATCAGGCTGCTGTAAAATATAATCTCCATCCACATCCAGACACAATTATCCTCTATTCTTTCTCTATTTGCTCTGCTCTTGTCTGGACTGACGTAGCTGATGGTGCGCGCGGCGCGCCTAGCTAGCGGCTGATGCACATTTTACGCATTTGGAGAGGTGGGCTGGATGCTTTGCTTTTACTGGAAGATGGTCCACTTAACGCACGGGTGTAGACTACATATTAATGACAAATGAATGAAAATTAAATTGGGAGTTTTTATTTCATATTTTAGAAATTAAAATGACGGGGGAAAACATTTATGACGTCTTTTTAAACTAAATTTTCTAGCGCGACCTGCCTGCTTCACTTAAGTCACTGCTTATTAAGGTCCGTCCAGAATTACCGTGGCCCACCCAAAAATGAAAACCTGGCGCCGCGCCTGTTATAAACCTCTGCAAATTGTTGTTCTTCACTTTATCAAACTCAGACTTTGTACAGCTAATGTCAAGATGTAAAATTATGAATTCAGTCGAGCTCTTCCCTCCCTCCCTCTCCTGCTCTCCTGGAAACCCGACATCGGCTGTCAGAAGTGGAGGTGAAGAAGGAGATGAGGCAAACAAGAGTGCGACGTAAAGAAACCAGACTGGTGTGGAGGTGAGCAAAACAGAAGGAAAAGTGTGGGTGTTGAATCCCCCACGGATGCGACGCCCATGCGAGCGACCGGTACTGGCTGCTGTCACCTGTTGTGGGCAGCTCTCTGCTGTCTGAGGGTAGGCCCCGCCCACAACGCTGCGGCCGCTGTGGCTCCCAGTGTTTTCTTTACTGTGGGAAACGAGTAATAATGGCTCTTTGATGGGAACAGGTTGCCAACCCCTGGTATAAGATCTGAGCTGGTAAAACAAAAATCCTCATCAGCAGGCTTTTTTTAAAGTGGGGGGGACACAGCTGCCAATCACAAATTTTGCCGGGGACAAGTCCCCGGCATCCCCGGTTAAAATGACGCCTATGCATGGGGCAGGCACATCCTCACACACCTGTTACCCCATCCTTGAATAAAAGCTGGTAACTGGTCACTCATCAGAGTGTTTAAACCCATTTCTAGCCCATGACTCTGCCGGTTTTCAAACTTACGTTCTCATTTTCTGTGCAGATCTATGGGAATTCTTTCCTTGAAGCTCCTGATCACACAACCATACTGGCAGTCGGCTTACCCACTACCTTCTGCTCACCCGCTTGCAACTCATGCTGTCATTCTCCCAGACTTCTGGTTGTTTCTCCACCATTCTGCTGTCTCCCGTCTGCGCTACAACTTCAGACCGTAAGTACCTAAACTTTTCCTTTTGTAAGTCATTCTTTAGTCATTACTAAAACTCAATTTTACCTCCTTCTGAGGGCCTTCTGATCTTTAAACACTAAAACCCGTGGCTCCATCTCCGTGGCGTTTCTCAGTCTCTGTAAGCTACCTGCACAGTCTAAGAAAAACCTGACCTGTTGCCTCTTACTAACCTCTGCTCTTCCTCGCAGAAGCTTCTGGTTCCTGATCTCCAGCTGTTACCTCTTCAGTCATCCGTCAAACATTTTAATAAACTGTTTTTAGCTCATTTGTCTCCTGAGTTTCTCTGCATGAAGGTCAGGCTATTGCAAAAATCATGACATTAGCAATTATTTTGCACCACTCTGTTAAAACAGCTGATATTAATTTCAAGTGTATCTTTAAAAATACATTGATGTCATAGTGAATCAGGCCCGGCGTCAAATGGATATCAGAGCTTTGTTTAGCAAACAGAAAAACAATGCTAGCACAAGCAGGGATGACGCATCATCAAAAAGAAGTTGCAGCTACAAGCACTTCTGTTCCTCCTCTCTCCGTGCCTCCAGCACAGTCTCAGCAGGCAATTGCGCCACCGAGTGGCAGCAGCACCAACATAAATCGCTGTTCAGATGACCTCGGGGGGGATAAGCCTAATCAGGTGCGCCTGGAAAATTATCCAATTTGACTTTTCTCTGGGAAAAAACACAGTTTTTCTTCATCATGGTACCAAAATAGAACATGGTTCGAGTATTCAGTGAAAACAGATGCAGCATACTGTTTCCCCTGCAGACAGTTTAGTTCTCATTCCTCATCAAACTCTTTGTTACCATTTTGAATTCAGGGTGTCTGCTGTCCTTTTTATTCAAATGTTTTAAAACGCATATTAAAGTTGAAACTGTTTTTGAAACATCTTAAATACAGGGTTGTCTGTTCTCTTTTTAGAAAGAAAACACTCTAGATTTTCTAAATCTTGTTTAGAAGACCTAGTTTACACCAGCTGGTAGCAGTAACGCACCAAGTCAATGCTTACCCAGAAGAAGAAGCACGCAGCCAAGAAGTAGCATGCTAACCTGATGCTAAGTAGTATTTGTGATGTAAACATTATGAGAAATATGTGCAAAAAGAAGAATTTACTAAGGTATCATAGCCTAGTGAACTAGACCAAATTCTTGCTTTGCAAAGTTTGGTCTAGGCACGCTCCATTGGAACCTCAGCAGCTACTACCAGGACTCTGGCTAGCCAATCACAGCTCTCTAGAGGGGTTTCAAACAGATAAAGAGCTGTGATTGGTCCATAATGGTGGGCCAATCATAGTGCTCTATCTGCTTAGTGAACAAATCACAGAGCTTTATCCGCTTTGTGGGCCAATCAGGGCGCTCTATATGCCTGGTGGGTGGGATGATGCAACAGAGTGAAACAAGAGTATGTCACATTCATTGTCCAGTGGAATGCGGAGATCTTTTGAAAGACAACGGTAGAACCCGCCTCACAACCGAGAGCCGTCAATGGAGCGTTGCCAGACTAAATAATACATTTATTTAGTCTGGCTTGCCAGGCTAAAGGTATCAAGCTGCAGGGCAGGATTTGGAAGAAGACTTGTGGACTAAGTACGTTATTGGAGAACATTAACTGGACGTGAGGATTGTTTTGAGATGGTGACTCTGTGGTACGCGCAGCTAAGAACGGTGAGTTGCAAGTATTGGTTCAATAAAATTGGTTACTTTGTCTTAAGTTTTGATTGCATCTTTAATTGGCACACATAATCGGAATAAAACAATGAAGAATCTTAGCTTTTCAGTTAGTTATGTAGAACAAGTTGGTGACGCAAAAACGACGGATTTGACTCAGAAGTATATGTATGTAACGTCCACCGGACAGATTATAAACATGCAAAGGGGTTGAAAAAAACACAGTTTATTACTGGGCCCCCCCAGAAAAACCCACTGCCCCTCCAGGTGAAGTCCTCTGGCGCCGGGTCTGAAGTCAATGAAAGGCATCCATTCAGCTTTCAGTGTCTAATGCAGGATTTTATGGACAGGCACCAAAACAGGAAATTTATAAATTGAGATTTATTTACTAAATCAGGTAAACCATAATAAAATACTAATGTTTAAAGTCCAGAGGAGGGAGGAAGGCTTTATAATAGGGGTATTCAATTCTAGTCCTGGATGGCTGGTATCCAGCACATTTTAGTTGTTTCCCTATTCCAACACACTTGAATCAGTGGTTGAATTACCTGTGCAGCAGCTCTGCAGAAGCCTGTTAATTATCTGCTGACTGAAATCAGGTGTGTTGAAACAGAGTTAAAACTAAAACGTGCTGGATACCGGTGTCGGTACAGGATCTGCTCGGGTGCAAGACTGGCTCGGGGTCCTTCGACTGCCGATGACGTCAAAGTACGGCAAACCCACTCGGACAAAATACACTACGCATCTATACTGTTGGAAAGAATTTAGAAGTTTTGTTATTAAAATAATGTTTCTTAAGACGTAAGTTTGTGTTTATAATGGTATTTGTAAAATAAAATATTGTATTCTTAATGTTGAACTCCTCTTTGAGCACATCCCTTGAAGGATCATAGGTATTAGCAACACCTGTGAAATTGTATTTGCAGGAAAGAAGTGTGCCCCGTTTATTGAAGTATTTTGTGTTTAGAGTTTTTGACGTCTTGTCCATGCGTAGTTCAGTTACGCTCATAGCTGCTAGCCAAAACTCTGGAGTTAAAAGTTTTCTGGCATTACTAAAATACCTGTCTGTACTTATTTGATTGATGGTAGTTTTACTTTCTATTAGACTCCAAATGTAATCATTTGGCACGTTTCTAATTCATAATTTGTAAGAATGTAATCGGTGATATTAGCATTAGCATTCCTATGGGTTTTTCCGCGTATATTAGCATTGCGCTAACCAGTCACTGCCAAATTGCAGCCTTTGCGATTAGAAAATGTCCTTTTGTCACATCGCAATTTAATTGCCCATGCAATTAATTGTTCAGCCCTAATATACATGCAGCTCTATGCTAAAAGTGTTTTTTCAAAGAGGTAATGATGGATTTGTCTGTAAAAGTTGTCCATCTTTCCAACAGAAAGATTTGCCTGGACCAACGTAACGTGATAACAACGTAACGTGATTACGTAATTCCGTAAGGTTCATGTTCAGCCAATCAGCTACTTTGACGTCATCGGCAGTCGACGGACCCCGAGCCGATCTTGCACCCGAGCAGATCTTGTACCGACACCGGCCCTCCAGTCCCAGAAGTAAATACCCCTGCTTTATAGGCACAGAGAACTCCCGTCTCCTGGAGACGGCACAAGGAGATGACGACATGAGTGTGCCCTCCCAGATCACACCAACATCACCTGACCACATGGAGGCATGTGTCTGTAAGAAAGAAAAACTGGTGATGTATGAGTTCTAAACAAAAAGTATGAACAAAATCAATTTTACAGTTGTTTAACCTGCTGAGCATTGTCTCCCCAAAGAGCTGCACAAAGATGCAACTGGCTCAGAACCAGGGTGCTCCGTTATGCAGGCGGTCACCACCTCCTGCTGACACCCGAGGATTACCCACAACAAAGGGAAAACTGATATCAATAAGGAAATAATTAAATCAGAGCTAAAAGTTTAATTTCAGTGTGTCGTTTGAGATTGTGTGAAATAAATGTGGACATTATGATTTTCTATTGTGGGGTCAGTACCTTGGGCTGATGTGATTGGTAGCTAAGACTCGTGCTCTCATTGGTTCCACCCAAGTTCCTCCCACTGACGCTAGAATTGAGACAAAAAAATCTGTAACACTGTAGGATTTTGGTTTGTACCTGTAGAATGAAATGTGTGTTTTGAGAGTTTTGATTTCAAACTTGTACCTTGATTTTTTTCAATTAGGAAGTCTGCTAGTTACAAAACAAAAGTTTCATGTTTCTGAATGAATGTTTGATTTTACAAAATAAAAAATACATGTACAAAATACAATGTTCCTGTTACAAAACAAGAATACAAGTACGAATTGAGAATTACAAGTTACGAATCCAAAGTTACAAGTTACGAATCCAAAGTTACATGTGATGAAACATGTTCGAAGTTACAAAACTTGGTACAAGTTACGCTGAATATTGTCCCAATCCTAGTTCCATAACTGAACTGTCACTCAAGAGAAACCACTGTCCTATGGGAGAGGACTTCTCAGAAGTCCCACCCACCCGAAAGGGTTTTGTCAGAATTGCAACCAAAAACTCAGGGATTGCAAAGGAGAAAGCCAGAAAGTGTAAGTGCAAATCTGGTAGTGAGAGCAAAGCTGTGAGCAGCGAGAATAAAACTAAGGAAACAGATAACAAAAACACATAGAGGTAAACAGAAAAAGGAAACATACTTTGTTACTCATTTTAAGAAGTTGATTCAGATCGTAAGTTTTACTTTTGAAACATGTTTTTTTCCTTTAGTCAATATTTTTGTTCTGTCAATTTCTTAATTTTTGTTTGACCGTCAAAGTGTTTTTCTTGATCATTTTAAGAATCTGATTCAGATCGTAAGTTTTTCTTTTGAAACGAATGTTTTTTCTCTCAATGTCTTAAAATTTGTTTGCTCTCCAGTGTTTTTCTTGATCCTATTGGCACAAATCTAATCCCATAGATATGTCCTGAAAGGGCTGAATTTGCATGGAGACACGACAGCTGAGAGGATTGGGCCATCGAATCTCCCGGTCAGTTTCCCCCTCCCAGAATTTCTCCTGAAGTTAGGACAATGGAAAAGTGCCTAACATAACAGAAGGGTCACATCTTCACCTGAAAGGGTGTGCGTGTGTATCTGCTTGCTCATCCCCTTTCTTCTCTCACCTTTGTGGCAGGTGAAAGTGATGCCTGTGCTGGTAGCCCAGCAGCTGATGAGAAAAACTCTGTGTACAAAAACAAGAAAAGAGCTAATAGGAATGTATCTAAATTCACCCCAGTGGTTTATGTTGTTTATTAGATACGCAGGCTGCATTTGATCTGAATGGTTTGCTTAAAGCTTCAGATCTTAAATTAGGGAAGAGGAAGGGCGGCTACAGCTATGGCATCTGATATTTACCTCCAGGAGCCCTTCACCACACGCACCTCTCTGCAAACAGACTCTTCTCTGTTGTCCGACACCGGAAAGGTTAACATTCCTCTGTCAGGGCCTCAAAAGAGTCCCAGCCACATTCAGAAATAATCCAAGTTCCTGCTGGGAGTGCTAAGCTATCCACACATAGGTAGCTGCCTCCCATGAGGTGGACAATCGGAGTCTTTGTGAAGCAAGCAGGCTGACTGTGGAGCGAGTTCCATCCACAAGTCTTTCAGTCCAGGAGCCTGAAACCGGCTGCACAGTGGATCTTTTAGAGATGGATGCCGCATCATCATAGCCTTCTCTGAATGATTATTGTGTTTGTGGAATATGGATGATAAAATATTCTTGTACCGGTGGATTTACTGGGCTGACAAGAATCACCAGCTTTTTGGGACTGACTTAACAACATGGATCTCAACCAACAGGTAGGTCATCTCATTCCCCACTCTCAGCTTGACCAAACATGCTCTACTCTGACATGAAACCAAGAGGAAAGTACTAAACTTTATATCACAGCGACCCAAATGGGGGCATTGCAGTTTAAATACGTTAAAACCTGATTTAGATCTTTCTTGTGGATGTTGGTGGACAGAACACTCCACAAAAGCATGAGTAACCTTCCTGCTGTGGCACCTCTGCCCTCGCTGTCCAAGACAAAACAAGGACACTTTACTTTCTTTCCTATATCAGCTCAGGAGGTTAGTTTTGTATGAAAGCGTGTATGGCAGTGAGTCGGTCATGGAATTAGGCAGAACTCAAAGTTAGACCACTTAACATGCTTTATTTCAGCACTCAAAATAATTAAAAACATCTCAATTTATTAAACATTTACAAAATAGGTACAGATTCTGGTGGTGTTTTCGCCCAAACTGGACAAACTCATTGCAGACAGCTCCCTTTGAAGCCTTGGGAAAAATAAGATTTGGTTTTTTGTTGTTGGAAAATTTTACCTGCTTCACAAGTGAAGAAGAAACAAGCTACAACACAATTCAAAGCTGGAATGGTGACAACAGTTTGTGGATTCACTCATCGCTTGAACTCAGAAACAGAGTTTTACTGCCAACACAATCAGGAGAAGTCGGTCTTATTCTGGGCAGCAAGAATTAAAGCCGTGGTTTTGTTTTAGCACCAAGAGGACTCAGCAACACTAACACTACACAACAGTATGGCTGCAGGGGGCAACCAGAAGACCACAAAGAAAGAATAGCACCCTAGGTTTTAGTTGATATTGCTTCTGTTTAAGGCATCATTAAAACACTGTCTACCTCAAAACTGAAACAGACTTCACTTAAAAACACTGGACCTTTTTCTCAAAGCTGGAAATCCCAACTTTTTGAGGTAGCCGTAGTTTTAATGTTTTGTTTGGTAAGAGGAAAAAAAAAATAGAAACAGAGGAATGAACAAGAGAGGTCCTCAACATCAAGCAACGGACCACAGCTACAACTCCTACAGATGAGGTGGTGGTGTGTGAACTCTGTCAAGGTTAGGTGGAGGGCAGAACAACAACAACAAACATGGCTGTCAGTTTCACCGTTTATTCATCAACACCTGAAACGTGGTACAAAGCAATTGGATTCTGTCTGTTGGGATTGTCCTTTCATTCCTCAGTTTCTATGAACTCCAGAGAGGCCTGGCTTGGGTTGGTTGAATGGAAGCGGGAGTTTGGAATTTTTTTTACACTTTACAGAGGCATATATTATTTTCTTGTTGCCAGTGAAACAAAATGTCTTCTTTACAGGATCCGTGGTGCTGGTGATGGCAAAAACCAAAGAAAAAAGTCAAAAACAAAAGAAGTAGTGGTCCTCAACGTGGCGATGCAGACACGGCCACATCACCGCCATCTTGTTCTTTCTGAAGTGCATGTTCTAGGCAAAGGGGACCATCAGGACAATGGCCAAAGTCAGAAGGGAGGGGTTGGACTTTTCAGACAAATAACGTTAGAAAAATATTTTGGTGGGGTTTCTTGTTGGGGCGAGATGACTGCTAAAAAAAAATAAAACACACACGCGCACACTCACAACAACACTTTCAAGTCCAGATTTCTTTTTTTTTTTACAAGAAACAGACAGGTCCAACTTCAAGGCCAAACTCTTGGTCTGGAGCACCAACATCCATAGGAGCGATATCAATGATGGGCAGGCGAGATGTTTTTGATGTTTTGTAATCAATGACTGTCTTGCCCCATGTTCCGGTGTGTGACTGGGAAAGAAAAAGATAAAAGGGAAATTAGTGCAACTAGACATTTATTGAAGTGCACCCGAGCCTACGATCAACAAGATAAGCTAAACACTTATCGGGCCTCAAATACTTTCCTACATTATTGCAATTTGGTGAAAAACAAACACTGTGCAGAGGAATGCTGAACTGTGAGGTATGACACGTGTGTTTCCTAGCTCTTGTCTCTTTGGGTGTTGCAGAACTAGCTTCTGATGCAAACTCAGCTGCTTGTGGGGCAGAGGTGGAATAATCTGTTGACTCTTACCGTGCATCCGTCTTCCAGGACGCTGTAGGTGAAACGGCTGTTGCCCTCGGCTCTGATCTCAATCTCGTTAGAGCCCTGGAGGAGAAGAGCCTTTTTGAGGTTGCCAGCAGCAGCATCCATGTAGGCGATGCTGTTCTTGCAGTGGTAGGTGACGTTCTGGGAGGCCTCAGTGGACATGAGACGCAGGAATGTCAGCTGAATGTTGACGTCCTCTGGAAGAGAGCCCTCGCTGCCATACCCAAACTGCAGATGAGAAAAAGAGATAAGAATTAGCAGCTGGTATGCAAAGAAGGCAAAAGAAATACGTTCTGAGGACATTTGAACAAGCTTTACCTGGAAGCCATCATTCATCGCCTCTCCGAACCAGACGTGTTTCTTCTCCTTGATGTTCTTGCTGACGTACCAGTTCTTCTGGGCAACCTCACGTTGAGTTGGTGGTACACAGGTCTCTCCGGTCTCCATGTTACAGTAGACCTTGATGGCATCCTGAGTGCAGCCCTGGTCAGGGTCAATCCAGTATTCACCTGAAGAGCAGTAAGAAACATATCAGAACCTCAGACATCTATTTGTCTTCGTGTCCCTTTCCCCAAACAGCCTTCAGACGCACAGACGTGTTTTGTTGCTAGTGAGACTCACCACTCTTCCAGTCAGGGTGGCACATTTTGAGGTCTCTGCAGGTTCTAGCAGGGTTCTTTCTGGTACCATCAGGGCTTCGGATCTGCTCGATTTGCTGGCTCAGGCTCTTCAGGGTGCTGTCCACCTCAAGGTCACGGTCACGGAGAACATTAGCATCATCAGCACGGAACATGCGGAAGGGATCAGGGGCCTTCTCCTGAGGCTGAGCAATGAAGCCAAGGTCAAATCCACCACCAGGGGCTCCAGGGGGTCCGGGAGGTCCAGGAGGTCCGGGAGGACCCTAGGGATTTAAAAAAAGGGGTTGGATGATTTGTTATTGACAGATTGTGTCATGGCAAAATGCAACCTTTTCTTTAATTAATTAATAATAAATTAGAGAGTTTGACTTACAGAAGGTCCCATCTCTCCAGAACGCCCACGAGGTCCAGGAGGTCCAGTGGGTCCAGGAAGGCCAGACATACCATCTTTACCAGGAGCACCAGCAGATCCAGAAGGACCCTACAAACAACAGAGAGAAATCGTTAAAATGCATTCATAAGTTCATAAATTATATTAGCTACATTTTCACAATGCATGAGTTTAGATAGGCAGGGTGGTAACTCACTCTAGGTCCAGCAGATCCAGCAGAACCAGCAGGTCCAGACTCTCCAGTGGGTCCCTGTGAGTTCACACAACAAACTGAGTTCAGACGTTGAACAGAGTACTGTTCAGCAGCAGTATTTACATGTCGAACAGGAACATACGGGAGGTCCAGGAGGTCCCTGGGCACCAGTGAAGCCCCTGTGTCCCTTCATGCCTCTCTCTCCAGCCTCTCCTGTCTCACCCTTGTCTCCGCGAGCTCCAGCAGGTCCCTGTTAAAAGTAGGGACATAATTTAGTTTTCTTTTGTCCTCCATCTATTTCAGCTGTGTGTCCTGATGGTCCTACTTACTCCAGGGCCACGAGGTCCAGCAGGGCCAGCAGGACCAGCAGGGCCAGCAGGTCCCTGAAACACAAAAAAATTGGTTTTACTCTGAGCTTGTAGTGGTCTGTACTCCCCGTAGGAAGCTATCCGGTGTGTGTGTGTGTGTGTGTGTGTGTGTGTGTGTGTGTGTGTGTGTGTGTGTGTGTGTGTGTGTCTGTGTGTGTGTGTGTGTGTGTGTATGTGTGTGTGTGTGTGTGTGTGTGTGTGTGTGTGTGTATGTGTGTGTGTGTGTGTGTGTGTGTGTGTGTGTGTGTGTGTGTGTGTGTGTGTGTGTGTGTGTGTGTGTGTGTGTGTGTGTGTGTGTGTGTGTGTGTGTGTGGTGGGAGGTGACACAGATTAAAAGAACAGTGGAAGAAGTCTTTTGCTACTTCTGAGTTTAGTTGAGCTGAGTTTACGATCACCGGGCCACCCAAGTGTTCTCGTGTCCTTCATGAGCCTCAGGTTGAGAAGCTTTGCTCAGCTCTTGATTTGACCTTTTCTTTCCTGAGCTTGCTCTGATCTTGTATCTATTCACCTCCATGGATCCGCCTGCCTGTCGGCACATCTGACCACTGGTTGTTCACAAGCTGCTGCTGTCAGCCCTTGTGGAACGTACGGTGTTGGATAACTTGTCTTTGTTTCCGCTCCTCTTGCCTAGGCTGGCGGTAGCTGGAGGTGCTGTACGACGGCGCACCTCACAGCACTGAAGCACATCCTTTTGTGTATTTGGAGAAAACTTGTCCTCTTGCACCAAATGAGGCCCTTTATGGAGCGGGTGCTACATATCGGGGCGTCAGCGCTGGGGGGAACTGTGGATGGCTGGTGTTTACTTGAAGGCATTTTGACTAAAAAATGAGTGGAAGAAAGTGCCTGTGTGCACCGTACCCTGGGGTAAAAAGGTTTCTCACTGGTTTTTCTTAGACACATTTTGTGGACACTGCTATTTTCATAAGAATGTCTGAAAAAGCTGGTTTAAAAAAAAAAGTAACTTTCACACTCACAGTCTCTCCACGGTCCCCAGATTTTCCAGCAGGTCCAACGGGTCCAGGAGCACCAGAGGGTCCCGGGGCGCCAGGTGCTCCCGCGGGGCCAGACTCTCCGCGATCTCCCTAGAAACCAAACAGCAAATCATTGACTCCCATCTAGGGCTGGGCGATGAATACAGCAAGATGTTTTAGCGGAATTCCCATAAATTATTCATATCATCTATCTATCTATCTATCTATCTATCTATCTATCTATCTATCTATCTATCTATCTATCTATCTATCTATCTATCTATCTATCTATCTATCTATCTATCTATCTATCTATCTATCTATCTATCTATCTATCTATCTATCTATCTATCTATCTATCTATCTATCTATCTATCTATCTATCTATCTATCTATCTACCCAGGATCAGTTGAGAGCTACATGTCTCAAATGTCACACGGGCACTTTAATTTATAATTCATGTAAAATAATTAAAATTTTGTGGCCCATATCATGACACTCACAATATTAACAGTAACTATTTGTTGCCCAGGAGAAAATGCAATAATTTTAAGCGAATGTCATGATGTAATTACATCCACTGCTAGAGGATCACGTGGGTCATGCAGAGCAGAGCTAATAAAGTTTTGAAGGTGAACATGACTGGAACCACACAGTATGTGCTCATCCAAATGAACAGGCAAAGATTAATGGTAGGTTTTGAGGTATTTTGGCCACTGCTGGCCCTTGTACCTTTTATCTGTTAAAAACAAACCGCGGTGCATTTCACTGTCTTCACACGCTCTCAATAAATATACGCAGCTCGGCCCAAAAAAAGTCGCCGCCTGGATATGGCTAAGCAAATATGTAGGAGCCTCCTTTTGGATAACTACTGCATGGGCGATTATCTTTCAGCTGCAACAAGTTATTTAACCCAACCGGTGCATCTGGTGGTTGCGGAACAGATGTTTGTGTGAGAAGGGTCAGGTCATTGGCATCAAGCAGAGAAGACATCTAAGGAGATGCCGAAACGACTAAAACTGGGTAAAGAACTGTCCAACGCATTATTAAAACTGGTCTGATGAGTCCAGATGGGCCCTGTTCCAGAGTGATGGTGCATCAGGGTAAGAAGAGAGGCAGATGAAGTGATGCACCCATCAAGCCTAGTGCCTACAGTACACGCCTGTGGGGGCAGTGCTATGATCTGGGCTTGCTGCAGGTGGTCAGGTCTAGGTTCAGCAACAGGTACCTGAATATGCTGAATGACCAGATAATTCCATCTTCCCTGATGGCACGGCCATATTCCAGGATGACAATGCCAGGATTCATCGGGGTCAGATAGTGAGAGAGTGGTTCAGGGAGCATGAGACATCATTTTCACACTTGGATCGGCCACCACAGAGTCCAGACCTTAACCCCGTGGAGAATCTTCAGGATGTACTGGAGAAGGCTTTGTGCAGCAGTAAGACTCTACCATCATCAATGAAAGATCTTGGTGGAACATTAATGCAACACTGGATGGAGATAAATCTGGTGATGCCGCAGAAGTTAACGAAACAGCGCCACAGCGAATGTGAGTCCTAATCAAAGCTATCCAATGACCAATATCAGATTAGGGCGTGTGACCATTTATTTTAGTTTTTTGTGGCGACTTTTGTAGCCGAGTATTGTATAGCAACAAATCGCCCAGTCCTAGCTCTTTCTGACAAGCTTCAAATTTGTGAAATTTGTGCTCAGCTGAAACTGTTGCCTTATTCGATTCTGCTGACTAAAGATCTGATTCCACCTGATGGTGGTTCGGTGAAACACACTGCCTGATGCTCAGCTACAGCGTTAGCACAAAGCACTTTGGAAAAGGTTTTAAATGAGACGGGTGCCTGCTCATTCAGACGATTCAAACCTGTTGTCTGATGGTCATGTACTCATGAGCTCACCTTAGGTCCTGGAGCTCCATCACGACCAGCTGCTCCCTCAGTACCAGGGGTTCCCTACAACAGCACAAAGTAGGTTAACTAACAGAAAACACTTAACAAAGTGGGATCAGAATAAAAATGAGAGAAGGTAGTTTCATGTTTTGGTGTGTTGTTCCTGGTACCTCACGTCCAGGCTCTCCAGGGGCTCCAGCAAGACCAGGGGGTCCCATGGGTCCAGGAGGTCCACGCTCTCCACTGGGGCCAGAAGGTCCAACCTTTCCAGTCTCGCCCTGTGGGGTTCAACCACCATAACATTAATCAAAGTTTTAACTGGTTAAAGGTGAATAGTGGAACAAGAGCAGAGGGCATCAGTGCCACATTTGAACAACGGCATCCACTGAGGAAGCAGCTTCAACAGCTCTTTCCAGGAGCTCCTACCCTGCCTGTGAGATCGTTTTTCTAAAGCTACATAAAGACATGCTGTTCTCGTTTTGGAAATAAAGATTTTAGTGTAGCAAGAGGAACATACGGCGGGTCCGGGTAGACCAGGGAAGCCTCTCTCTCCTCTCTGCCCAGGCAGGCCAACAATACCACGAGATCCAGCAATACCTTGAGGGCCAGGAATACCAGCAGGTCCCTGAGGAGGGCATCAAAGGCAGACATAGAAATGGAAGTTAGAGCGCAGGGATCCAAAAATGGATATCGTGCTGGCGGTGAACACGTGAAAACTTTCACCTTTTCAAAATGAGGGCCAAAATCGTCCCTGCAGGCCACAAAACTGTTTTCACTTACGCTGCTTAAACTAGACCTGTGATAGGTGTATTTGGTAAAATCTTAGCAGTTCTCTGTCTACATCAGAAATCTACTGAAAAGAGATCATTTCTCCATTTTGGAAATGTAATTAGGTGCAGCGAGCAGTCTCCGGGCTGCACGTTGGGCGTGCCTGATCTGGAGCACTCAGTTAACAGAAGAATCCTATCGGCATCCCAGTAAAGTGTCCTGTGTTGTGTATTTTGTAACATCTCTATATTTTGCATAGTTGGTGAAGATTTCACTGAAAAAAGAATTACTTACAGGAGCACCATCGGCACCAGGGCCACCCTTCTCACCGGAAGGTCCTGGAGGTCCAGCAGCACCAACCTCCCCAGGACGACCAGCAGGTCCAGTCTCACCACGGTTTCCTTTGGGTCCTTCCTTTCCAGATGGTCCAGGGGGTCCAGGAGGTCCAGAATTGCCCTACAGGGTGGAAAGATTGGTATTCTGGACTCCGCCTTTCTGTACAGTGGAAGACTGTTAAGAACTGAGAAACACTTACAGCAGGGCCAGGAGGTCCAACTCTGCCAACAGCACCAGGGAAGCCAGTTGCACCCTAGAGAGAAGGAGCCCAACTAGTTACACGAGCCTAAAGAAGTAAAAGCCTGGCAAGGGACATTGTGCAACAAAAGTGATGACTTACAGGGGGTCCAGCAGGGCCACGAGCTCCCTTAGGACCAGTGTTTCCAACAGGACCCTATAAGAACACAAAACAGCCTCAGTCAGCATCTGCAAACCAGCATCTGAAAACATCCTGTGTAGATAAACTGCTCCGTTCTTCACGTTAAGTAAACATTCAGCTGTTCCGTAAATTGGGTGTCAGTACAGTAGCTTTCACACCTGAGGTCCAGCACCACCAGTAGCTCCAGCAGGTCCTGGGGCACCAGCATCTCCCTTAGCACCATTATCTCCAGGCTCTCCCTTAGCACCAGGTTGACCATCAGCACCCTTTAGTGAAAAGATGGGGAATAAAGCAAGAGATGACAAAATGTCTGGGCACATTCTAACGGTGTCATCCAAAAAATTAAACAATTCTGAAGCAGTTGTTGTACTCAAGGAGAAGATACTTACAGGAGGTCCAGCGAACCCAGCTGGTCCAGGGGGTCCAGACTCACCACGCTCACCCTGGTAAGGAAGACACATTATCTCAGGTTTCTTGGAAAATAGTTGGAAAATGTTCATTTTGTCAAACAGAAAACTTTACTCACAGGGGCACCACGGGCTCCAGAAGCTCCGACAGGTCCAGCTGCACCAGGCTCTCCCTTATCTCCAGGTGCTCCAGCGGGTCCAGGAGGTCCAATTGGTCCAGTCAAGCCACGGGGTCCATCCTTGCCAGGAGCTCCATCACCACCCTTAGCTCCTTGGTCACCCTGGATTATTAGATGGAGAAGGTATGTTAGTTCCACTACTAATCACCACACCAGATCATGGAAGAGACCTGTTTATGACATGTTTATGACCTGTTTATGACATGTTTATGACATGTTGGTACTGCATTGTTGGAGATACTAAATGTAATCAGTCATTGCATCACACGCAATCAGGCGTTTCTCATGTCTAAGTGGTTCTGGTGTTGTCACAAGTAACCCGTGATAATGGATCATGCACATTTGGACTTTTTTACGTGCTAAAGAATACAGTTGTAACTACTCACTCTGTCTCCTCTCAGTCCTGGAAGTCCAGCAGCACCACGCTCACCAGGCATTCCCTGCAGTCCAGGAGGACCCTGAGCTCCAGGAGCACCTGGGGCTCCAGCGTCTCCCTGAAGAACAGAAAGAAGGAGGTAAAGAATGTTTGGGATTTATGGGAATCCATAGAATCATTAAATGAGCCATGCTGACCTTAGCACCATCATTTCCAGCAGCTCCAGGTGATCCTCGGGCTCCAACAGGTCCTACTGGGCCAGGTGCACCACGCTCTCCAGGGAATCCTCTGTCACCCTGATGGGAGGAAGCAGCAGAGTGTTTGGTATGAATGGGGTTCATAAAGGGGCAAGAGTGGCAGAGGAGTTAAGTGCCCACTCCATAACCAGAGGGTTGCAGGTTCAAGCCCCTGCTTGGGCAAGGCACTTCACCCTCCTTGCCTGTTAGTGGGGGTCAGCTTGTTTATGGCAAGGGTAGCTGTGGCTACCATGTAGCTCATCACCACCAGTGTGTGAATGTGTGTGTGTATGGATGAATGACTGATTGTGTTGTAATGTGACTTGGGGGGTTGTAGAGCTCAAACACGCAGGCCATTAAGTGGCTGTGGAACTACTTACTCTTGATCCGGCTGGTCCTGCGGCTCCCGCCTCTCCGGGCAGACCCTAGACATGAAGACAAATGTGAGTAAGAGGCACCTTCACTCAGGAGAAGCATCGTGGTGACATCACATCTCAGTCCACACCTGCTCTCCAGGCTTTCCTGTCTCACCAACAGCACCCTGTGGTCCTGGAAGTCCCTGGAATCCTGGAGCTCCAGCAGGTCCTGCCTCTCCTCTCTCCCCAGCAGGGCCCTAAGGGTGCACAAAAAGGAGTCAAAGGGGGGACTTATCTGTGTGGAGGATGCTGATGTAATGTGATCTAGGAACATGTAGAGTTTATACTTACAGCTGGTCCAGGAGGACCTTGGGCACCAACATCACCATCCTTTCCAGGGGCTCCCTGGAGATGGAAGATGGCAGATTTAGAAGGAAAGTAGACAACTTGACAAAAAAGTCTAATAAAAACCAAAAGACTAGAAAACTTACAGCAGAGCCAGTGGGTCCCATGACTCCTCTCTCGCCTGGCTTTCCAGCCTCACCCTAAACACAAACAGCACCAAGTTACTGGCCTCCATCTCTGGAGCTCAATATTACAAAACACGTTTGGTGAGAGTGTGTAGCTTTGGGAACGACTCTTACAGCAGCTCCCTTAGGTCCAGGGAATCCCATGACTCCAGGCTGACCTCTAGCTCCAACAGGCCCAGGTGGTCCAGGGCGGCCATCTTGTCCAGGGGATCCCTAGTAGAGAGGTTTATTAATGAAATGATGACTAACTAGTCAGACTGCCACGGTTACATGCATGCAGATCGTTGAGATAAACTGTGACGGAGACAAACTTACAGCTGGTCCCATCTTGCCATCAGGTCCAGGGCTGCCAGGGCTCCCAGTCATACCCTACAGAGCAAAGGTCAGAGGTCACTGGTAAATAAATTCTGTTGGTGAATGCTGGAAAAAGGACAGCAGATGATCTTGCCTTAGCTCCTGGGAGACCAGGCTCACCAGTGCGGCCGGGCTCACCACTGGCACCTTTAGGTCCAACAAGACCGGGGGCACCACGCTCACCAGGGGCACCCTAAAAAAACAAGGAGGAGGAGAAACAGTAGCTGGTGAGAAAACCGATGCCACCTGAAACCATCCACATTGTGTTGAGGAGAGTGGACATGTTCAGAAGGGCGGTTTACCTTAGCTCCAGCAGGGCCATCAGAACCAGGGAACCCACGGCCGCCAGGAGCACCCTGCAGATGAAAACACAAACAAACAAACAAAGCGTCAAACTTTGTTACGTATTTAGACGATTATAAATGTCTGCTGAGAATGTTTTGAGGACATGAAATGCCAAGCTGACATGCAAAAGACTGAAGAGGCAGTTTAGGGTTTTGATGCATAAAAAGTCAAAATTATAAATTTTAAATTTTCTGTATATTTGTGACAATGTCTCTAGGACGTTGCATGATTGACAAGCAGCCATAAAAGGGATGTTAATTCAAACATGGAGCTGTAACTGATGTTTTCTGTTGATGGTGATTAGGAGGCTCCTTGCCATGACTCCAAGTACTACATTCTAGTATGATGTATGCAAATTGGCCTAATATAGTCAAAAGTATTAGATAAGCATACACGCTCTCCAGGGGCTCCACGAGCTCCTGCAGCACCAGGCTCTCCTCTGGATCCTCTCTTGCCTTCCTCACCAGGGGGTCCTGGGGGTCCCTGCACGCCTGTGATACCCTGTAGGAAGAGAGCGTTAGACGCTGGGGCTGAGGAGCGTTTAAAAGCGTTGCTGTGTGTTGTTTTGTGGGGAACATACAGCCTCTCCCTTGGCACCAGGCTCTCCCTTGTTTCCTGGGGCACCAACCTCACCCTGAAGGGTGCATAGAAACAGAAAAAAAAATCAGCACATTTAATAAGCTTTTAATTGACGTCAGCTTATTTTGGGAAAACTTTACTTACAGTGTTACCCTTGGGTCCTGGGGCACCAGCAGCACCCTGAGGTCCTGGAGGTCCACGTGGTCCGGGAAAGCCAGGAGCTCCTGCAACTCCAGGAGCACCCTGCAGGGGGCAGCACATACCGTCAACAACTAAACCTATGGTAAAAGATCAAACTCAAACAGCCTAATAACCACTGAAGCTGCTATGTTTGTGCCTTCCTACATAGTTTAGCTGAACGAGACCCTTTATTGCATAAAGTTTCTGAAAAGTAGACTTACAGGTAATCCCTTAGGGCCAGCGGCTCCATCAGCACCAGGGTTTCCCTGAGAGGGGGAAGAATTTTTTTAGTTTCTTCACAGATTGTTATTTTAGACAATCTGACGATCTTATGAAAGGATTTATAATTACTGAAGGTCCAGCAGGGCCAGCAGGTCCAGCGTTTCCAGGCTCACCGCGAGCTCCAGCAGGTCCCTCGGGTCCACGGGCGCCCTGTGCTCCAACATCACCCTAGGGGATGCAAAAAATTAATAAATAAATAAATAATAATAATAATAATTAATATAATAAACAGGACTTAGTGGTTAGTTGTAGAAAACAATTCATAATAAAAAAATAAATACTTGTTTTAGAAAAACAAACAAAGAGCTTTTCTTTGACAGAAAAGGTTTTTTACATGTGAAACTTGTGAGGCGAAGCTCTCGCTAAACCCCTTCCCCAAATCATCTCTAGTCCAAATAGGTTACACTGTCACATGTGTAGGGCTGACCCGGGCAACCACACTGAAAATGACCAATCTGTACTGGAGTGTTTCCTGTAGGCATTGTCGTACCTTGGATCCAGGGCCTCCAGGGAATCCGGGAGGTCCAGCAGGGCCAGTGGGACCCTGAAGTAAACACAGAGAGTTTTAGACAGAAGTCCTCTGCCCTTTTGGTTTGATGTAACGTAGCAGAGTGAAAGTTATTCTGGTCTTTCAGAGTTATTCAACAGAACCAAACCCAACTCTTGATGTCCGGTGTGTGTGTGTGTGTGTGTGTGTGTGTGTGTGTGTGTGTGTGTGTGTGTGTGTGTGTGTGTGTTGGATGTAGTGACACCTGGTGGCAGAATTTGGATATCACAAAGATCTGAAAACCCTGTCAGCAGTGCTAAAGGCTGGCGCTGTCTTTAGTGGCAGCCCAGCGAACGGTGAGCTGTCTTTGACTCTAAAGTCCGTCCTTCAAGGACACTTTTCTCTGCATTTGGATATATGAATTTTACCATAACCGTCTCAGCGTATTTCCTTGTCTGCTGTCAAATCAACCCTAAATATTTCATTTCTGAACATTAAAGACAACAGGTTTGGATGTTTGCTCAGCGGTATGAGAATCTGATACGTACAGGAGGTCCAGCGGCACCGGCAGCACCATCGTTACCGCGAGCTCCCTGTGGAACACAGACAAACCTGAGCGTCGGCGACGACTGATTTAACAAACAGATCCTAACGGAGTGTGTGGACTCACAGCAGCACCAGAAGGACCGGCACGACCTCTCTCACCAGGCAAACCACGGGGTCCCTGACCAAGCAAAGATAACCAATCAGTGTCATGGATGCTGTCATCCACCAGAGCTCCTAAACAAACGTTTGAAGGCGTCTTACTCACCATAGCACCAGGAGTACCATTCTCACCAGGGGCTCCAGCCTCTCCCTAAACATGCAGGCAGACAGAAGCAGGTCAGGATGGGACTTTAATTAAACTAGCGGCAGTCTGTGGCTTCTGGCAGTCTTCATAAAGGCTCTCCTACTTACCATCACTCAACTCTGAAAACAGCTAACATAGATGTAATGCGTGCTTGAATTACCAGTAAAGCTACGTTAAACCAGCTGAACTGGCTATCTTGAGGGTTTATGACCAAATCTTGAAATAGTTTAAAACCTACGACGCTACAAAGCATGAGCTATGATATGAAATGCGGAATGTAACAAATTATTTCCGCCCTGCAGCGTTGCTTTTGGCCATCGCCTCTGAAATGCAGCTGCTTTAGTAAAATGCAAAACTACTCGTGGGGGATTTGTTTTCATGACTTTGAAAACGCGTCTGCTACCGTCGTTGCCACGGATCACGTTACCGCCAACACTAAACACATTTCAAGAATGATCACAACACAAAAGGTGACGAGGATGTAAATGAGAGTAAAGATGGGGAATGACCTTTGGTCCTGCAGGGCCAGTGTCTCCCTTAGCACCGTCCAGACCGCTGAATCCCTAATGAGCACAAAACACAGTCATGAAGTGTCACATTGCTGATTTTTGCTTAAAGACCAAGTTCACTCTTTTTTTCAATACATTTGCTGACAATTCCAATATAAACACATGCCTTGTGAGTCATTGTTACAGGAAAAAAAGCTCTTGCGCTCCTGTTTCAGGAACTGGAAGTTAGCTGGTGGAGAGGGGAGCAGATAACAGCAGAACTTGGGGTCCTACTCCGTATCATTTCCTGATATTCAGACATCTGTCCTCTGATTGGCTAACAGCAACACAATGCTACCACCGACTCTGGTTGCTTGGCAACATTGATGTTTTATCTCCACAAATAACACAAGCCTGGAGGAGTTCTGCTGTATGGTGGAGCTGCTAATGCTAACGATTAGCTTCTCCTTCTTCTTTGTTCTCTGCTCTCTCCTGGATGCCAAAAAACTCAACAGCCTTTCCTCGCTGCGAGCCAAGATGGGCGAGTCAGTGAATGCTAATTTTCAGTGTGACGTGGATCTGACCGGAGTTTCCTGACCCGAGCGTTTTCCCATTCTATCAGCAGCTAATGTGGAAAATGAGGGTGGAAGACTGTTTTCACATTTAGCCTGCTTGTTAAACTCAGAGTGACTGATCATATCGCAAAAATGACAAGTAAATAATGGTTCCTCAGTGAACTTGCTCTTTAAACATTGATTGTGACCGTGTAGGTCTGACTTGTGCAAGTTTTGGCTCACTCTGTGTCCCTTGATGCCGGGCAGTCCAGGGGTTCCTGGGAAACCACGAGCTCCCTGAAAGAAAAAAGCAAATAGACAAAAGTTGGTTTGATTTTTGTTATCGTTGACATGATACACCTGAAAGGAGTTCTGTCCAGTAACCTACCTGAGGACCAGAAGGTCCACGCTCACCAGCACGACCAGGTTTGCCAGCTTCACCCTGATGGGTAGAGAGAAGAGTGACCGTCAGACAGATCCACTACGACTGAAATAAAAATGTCTTTCGAGGTAACAGAAATATGGGCAGGATCTTACATCTTCTCCGTTCTTTCCAGGGGGACCGGCAGGTCCACGTGGACCCATGGGACCCTGAAGAAAGGACACAAGAACTCAGACGGATACCGGACACAACAGGTGTGTATTTGTTTCAGTATCTTTAATACTCACAGAAGCTCCAGGCTCTCCGGACTCACCAGGGGGGCCAGGAGGTCCCTGAGGGCCCTTTAAGTAGAGACAGAAACATCATGTTCAGACTTTTCACTAATAAAGTTCGTTTTGCTGATTTACTGATTAGAAAATATAGACGGTCTTCGAGTTCATCTCATCTCGTCTGAGCTGTTCTGGTGGTTTTCGTGGTGAAAAACATTCAAACGTCTTCAGCAGTTTGATTGGACGTTTTCTTGGGTTGAACCAATGGAAATGCTCAGAGTGACTGGCAGAGCTGCCCTGTTGGGCTGCAGGGATCCTGCAGCAAGGCCGACTCTTTAGCTCAGCTTCTGAACGAACTTTAAACCCTCCATGCTGCTGTTTTCTAGAAACTCTTGATGCGTATATTTACAAAAATGATGAAAAAAGGTCTTTCAATCACGTAGCTTTAAAAAAGAATCCATTTGCATTTATGTTGTTTTCCACCACACAAACAAAAATGTGATTTATGTTTACAGACAGGTACAACCAGTCCTGTTTATGTTAACAACAAACAGGAAAACAAACCTTTTCTCAGTTTGTGTACCTTTATTACCCTTGAGGCCATACTAACAACACCACTGCCCACACAGCTCCCTCTGAGACCATAGTTTATTTTCCTGACTTGAAGATGAAGATGACACACTTACGCTGGAACCAGGAGGTCCAGGAGATCCACGGGGTCCCATTGGGCCCTGTCAGTCAAACAGAGTGGTGTCAGATACATGGTGAGTCACATGGTGATGAACGGGAGAGTCTGTGCGAGTATCCTACCATAGGTCCAGGCACAGACATGGAAGGAGATTTCTCATCGTAACCACCAGACATCTGAGGGGAGAAGTTCTGGAAAAGCAAAACAACGAACCAGTTTAAAAACGGAAAACAGAAAAACTCTCACCTCACATGTGTGAGACTTAAAGAAACTCAGCAGTTAAATGTTTTCATTGTGTAGAGAAACGTTTCAAATAAAAAACCTTTACCAGTTATGACAAGAAAAGGGCCTTTTTCGTGTTTAGGCGACTTTTAGCTCATTTAAAGTAGCAGTAAGTAAGAGAACGATGTCCTGTGGCCTGGTTAGGGTACCGAGAACGATGTTCTAAACAAAAGTTTCTATAGTTATGAATCAGCGCCAGAGCATTCTAGGAGACAAGCGAAGACGAGTCATTCACAATAAATAGATAAACACATTCTCATATCTGTTTGTTTTATTTCTTTGACTTTTTATTTGTTTTAACTTGTTTCTTTGGTTTTAGTGTTCAGCACTATGTGTCTGACTGGAAGTGTGAAGGTGCTCTACAAATAAATACATGATGATGATGATGATGATGATGATGATGATATCTGGCATTAACTGGTTTATTTCCATTCTGTTTTCCATTAGAAAGTACGTCACTCATTACGGTAGTATGCCTCCGGCAGTAGAGGATGTGTTGTTGTTTATCGTCTACAATGATAAATAGTACCATTATAATATATACATATATATATATATATATATATATATATATATATGTATGTATATATATATATATGTGTGTGTGTGTGTGTGTGTGTGTGTGTGTGTGTGTGTGTGTGTGTGTGTGTGTGTGTGTGCATAGTCCCATACTATAATACCAGTAAAATGCCACAATAGACTCATGATTCACTTCACACACACATTTCACTGTAACATCGAATTGTTGGTAATTGAAAAAGGAGCTGAGATATTGTTAGAGTGACTGTTTGCTTCTAGCTCACCGTTAGCATTGTTAGCTCAATGTTAGCCTCTAGCCTTCTTTACCCAAAAACTTAAAAGATGCTGTGGCTTCTTAGGGGCAGACTCTGTGACCTCTACAGATCAGAAACGGTGACTATGTCCCTTTTGACCATTTTGAAAGGGGGAAACCTGACAACCCCCCATCCGGCTCAGAGGGAAATCTGAAACCCTCCTTCCCTGATTGAGGCCTTAGACTGTCTAGAGATTTGAAAGTCTTACTTATTGTTCCTTTAAATGTAAAAAGAGAACACTAGAAAAGCATCAGTATTTGAATGAATGAATTTTTCTGCTCAGCTGCCATGAATTTAGAACAATTCCCTGCATGCTAATTCCATTTAAGGTAACTTCACATAAGAAACTCCCGACTCTTTGATCTCAGAATCAATTGGAAAGTCAGCAGCTTTTACAAACCAATAAATAAACATAAGAAATGTATAGCTAATGTTTGGAGAGTTTATTTTATTATTTAATTCACACAGGCACCACAAGAGCATCCATGTTTTCTGTTAAACAGCTAATGGAAGCTCACATCCATCTACGAAAGTAGCCTCCAGCCCACACTAGCCTTTTGTGCTTCAGTTTTTACGTAAACCGGCCTAACACCCCAAATTTCAAAAACTGACAACTTACTCCACCGAGGCCGGGGGGTCCGGGGGGGCCGGGAGGTCCTGGCAGACCAGGCTGGCCATCTAAACCATCTCTACCAGCGGGACCAGGAGGACCCTGGAGGTCAAAGAGGAGAAACAGATTTAGAATCAGGGCTAACATACAGTAACATACAGTGTGTGTATAATTAAAAGTATATATTAATTATAAATGTATATATAAATAATAATTGATTAAATTAGCATTCTTTGTGTCAGTAGCCATGGGACCAACCAGGAATGGTCAAACTGAGGTCATGTGACCTCAAAAGGACCACATAAGAACCACCCATCCACCTCAAGGTCTGGACATCAAGGTTGAGGGACTTTTTCTTCCCTGAGACTAATGATCATAAACAACAACCTGTGAGTTTTGCTGCTCCAGTGTTATTTCAGGCATTTCTCATGTTTAATAGTGTAGGATGGTTAGGGCGACTTGTTTTTTCTAACAAACAACAACGACTTCATATGAATCTTGTGTTCTGCATCTTAATGTCCAGGTGACTCAGAAGGTTGAACCAAATCCTCATCTCACATCTAAAAAACTATTTAACGAGACCAGTTAGAGCTGAAGCTTCGATGCTGTCAGATGTTTACAATAAGCAGATTTTAGCTACAAAATTAGTTCAAAGTTAAAAATATTCCAAAGAGGTTCGAATGACGTCAACGGGACTTCGCTTCGCTTCACATCCGAGGAGCTTTGTTAATTCAGACTGGAATATGGGAGGGTCGAGCTTATAAAATGTAGCTGCCTTACTTAACAAGCTGAAACTACTTATGAATACCCCTCCTCTCAATTTCTTTAGTAGATCTAAGACAGTCTGATGTTCTAGTATTGACATCTCCAGTCTGTCTCCTCTGATCCGCTGCTGCTCTGAGGAAGTCCTCGCTTCATTTTTTCTAAATGTTAAAATTCACATTCAAAATGCTGAAAATGCATTAATGGAACCAACCAGAATCCGTTTAAACCATAATAAAGGTCAACTGGTAGTTTAGGAGGAAAAGGAGCTAAATCACAGCAAAAGAGCAAATTAATCCTCAGAAATGTCTTTAGGGCAGAAAAGGTCACCAAAAAGAGACCAGAACAGATGTTTGTTCTCACAAAAGCTTTGAATGGGCTTTCTTAATCGTTTCAACTGAATTAAAACCCATTTGGTGACACTGTCAGTGTGACTGTCTCATTTCTAACACACAAATCCAGTCAGAGAGTCAAACTTTAAACAGGATTCAAAATTAACCCAGAGATGAAAAAAAAAAAAAAAAACCAGAAAGAAAGACTGAACGTACCCTCTCTCCTTTGGGTCCCCGGTCTCCTTTGGGTCCCTGTGGACAAAACCGATCGAGCTTTTAGAGACGCCTGATGACACAAGCCGTGATCGTATCGTGCTGCTAATGTAATGACTGTACCCAACTCTGCAAACCGTGGGAACTACTCCCTTTGATTGTGTTCATTTACACCAGTGATTCCCAGCTCTTTTCCCCGAGGGCCGGTATCCAGCATGTTTTAGTTATTTCCCTCATCCAACACTCTTGACTCGCCTGTGCAGCAGCTCATCAGGCTCCGCAGAGGCTGTTAATCACCTGCTGATTAAACTCAGGTGTGTTGAAGCAGGGAAACAGTAAAACACGGTGGACACCGGCCCTCTGGGACGGGAGGTGGAGAACACTAGTTTACACACAATAAGAATAAAAATGTCAGGACACATCCCAGACCACGTGAACCCATTTCAGTTAAATAAAATGCAATCTTGTTTAAAAAATACTTCATATAAATGTTTGTTTACCTCAACCTGAGCAGCTTGGTAGCCTGAAAAGGAGAAACACAAATATACAGTTTAGATGTTAGAAACATCAACTGAATGTAAGCAAAAACATCACAAAGATCGTTAAAACTTGTATAGAACTTAAAAGGGGATCTTGGGGGTGCTAGACCCTAAAGTTAAAGATGAAACAGAGATGAACTAATACCCTCATCAGGGCAGATGGCGCAGCACTCTCCCTCAGGGATGAAGGGGTTGGGGCAATCCGTTGCGTCCTCACAGTGGACATCGTCACACATCACCGTGCCTTTGTCGCACACACAGATCTGACATGGCTCGGGTTTCCACACATCCTTGTCCTCAAACACCTGGCCATCCAGGGTGCACCTGGTGTCCTTGACTGGGGGGGACACAGGAAGTACAGCTGAGATACCAGAGTACACACAGCTCACACACTACCAACTGGAAAGGTAAAAAACTTGGTATATGGTGCTTTTATAGTCAGCTAATGCTTGTTATAACAATTTAGTTGGATTAGATTAGATTAGATTGATCAGATTAGATTAGATTAGATTAGATTAGATCAGATTAGATTAGACAAACTAAGAAAATCAGAGTGTGAACTATTTCAGGCCTTTTGTTTTAGTTGTTTGAAAGTTTTGATGAACTAAAGATAAATATCATGTATTTGGTATGACATCATATAAATCAGAGCATGACAGAAGTTAGCCTCAGAGAGCTGTGATCTGGATTGGGTCAAAGGTCACTCAGAGGGCATCAGTGTGCTGGTTTGATCATCATCAACTCTAAAAACACGAATGAAGCTTTGTAAATGACTTATTCTGGGTCCAGGAAGCAACCCCTGAGACCCGTTTCCCCTCCTACCCACGTCAGCGCCTCTCCTGCGCACGCTCTCAGCTACACTTTCAGTCCCAAACAGATTTACTTCTAGAGCAGTTATAAATCTTCCAACGTGCCAAAGTGCTGAGCTCAGAGAGGAAAAGCAGCAGAGTTGCAGACCGTGGACTTGGCAGCAGCTGGTGGAAACACTGCATGTGTTTGCAATTAAAGGGAAAAAAATCTGAGGGAGGGGTGGGGTGGGGGTTTGAAAAAAACCCAGGACGAGGGTGAAGCATGTCATGGCAGCCAGATGTGGCTGCAGGTACCGACGAGCCTCTGGGTGGCGCTGTGAGACAGCCAGTCCATGCGTTTGTTTCAGACGGGCAGCTGAGTCCTCTCCAGAAGGAGAAACATCTGGAAAACGAGTTCTTGTTCCCAGCGCTGGACTGGTTTTCTGTGTCCTCTCGCTGCATAAAGCTGTTCAGCATTCATTTTTCTACTCGTTCTGTCCTCCATGATGCTTTTTCAGTTTTTCTGAACTTTTAAAAAATACTTGTGCCACTAGTACTAGCACTAGCAGTAGTCTGCTCCTCACCTCCCATCTTCCCTCTCTGGGACTATTTTCTCATTAAATGACTCCACTGGTGTTGGCCTCAGGCTCTATCAGTGAGGCCTGAGATGAACTGCACCTGAACATAAAATAAAACTTTCATCTAAATCTGAGAAAATCTCTCTCTGAGTAACTAATGCGTGCCGAGTGGCTGAAGTCTGTTCACTGGTTTGTCTCCTGCAGAAAACCCTTGCCTGGAGGAGGAGAGCATGAAAAAGCGTGCCACAACTTGCATACGAGGGAAGCAGCCAAACGAACGCTCGGAGAAGAAAGATGGAGGTCTTGTTGGGATGCCTAATGCCTTACGAACGCCCTGTGGTGTCTGTCTACAGACAATGGAACATCAAAGGTCAAATCTTTAAGCTTTCTCCTCTTCTCTTTCTCAAATCTTAGCAGCTGTCCAGCCATAAAGACAAAAACTTTAAAAACAACAAGAAGAAGAAGAGTTGAGAAGCTCCGACAAAGTGATGAAACTTACTGTCGTCCTCGCCCTGAGACCTGACCAGGAGTGCCGCTGCGCTGAGCAGCAGGGCTAGCCGCAAATCCACAAAGCTGAACATGTCTAGTTGTCACCAGACATGTAGACTCTTTGAGGCAAGAAAGGAAGAAAAAAGTTGGGGATATTTTCTCTTTCTGCTACACTCCACTCATACGCGGGTGTTTGGGGCAGGATCTGTGCGTCTGTCCAAAGTCCTCCTGACCCCAGTAGAAAACTCCCTACTGCCTGCACTCATTTTCCAGTGGGGCTTTTATATGTGAGCCTGCAGAACTGGGAGGTACTGGGGACTGGATGGACTGGGGGACGCACCCTCATTACTCTGCTGTTTCTGCTCACGTTTAGGGAAGACAAGAAAGGGTGCCTCCTTCAAAGAAAAGAGAAGGAGAAAAAAACCCAGGAAAAAACAGCTGGTCCCTCCTTTCATAATTGCACAGTAGGTCTGGATCAGAGGAGAATGGGGTGGGGGGCTGTCTGAGCAGGAGGAAACTTGATCCATAAGAGCATTGGTAGGTTGGAAGAGGATCTCCTCCTGCAGCAGTCTTCTCTTTAATCCAGACTGTGTGCTTTGGTTGTAGTTCCCTTCCTGATGCAACGATTCACCAAGTTTTTGTTAACAGATGGAAGTTCTGGTAAGGTTGAGTCAGTTTGTGTTCAGAGGCAGCTTTGATTTGGAGGTGTTCGATTGTGTTTGTTCACGTCCAAACATGGCTGCAGGCCCCGAAGCTCTAGATCAGCAGGATGGTCTGTTCTACATGCAGAAGGTATCGTTTGTAACAAAACAACAGAGCGATCCATGTTTCCTTTGGGAGGTTGGACAGGTTTCACTGTGTCCATGCGCAGGTCGGTCAAAGCTCTATTAGTCAGCTCTTTTTTGTGTTCGTCTGATTCCTGCATCAGAACTCGGGTCAAGGGCTACAAACTTTGAGCTGGATCCTGGGAGTTGTAGGATTCGGAGGAGCTGCTGCAGACCTCTTCATTTAAAATGTTCCACTGAAACACAGAATGTCACCTTAATGCTGAACGAGTGTGGTGTCAGAGGCACTTTCCTTTGAGTGTTGTTGATGTCAACATATTTCACATTGAGAGTGATAGTGGTTGTGCTCTCCAGTCTTTGGCTGCTCGCATCAAACAGATCCAAAAGTATGGACGAACATTCTTTCTGATGGTGAAACCAAACTTTTACACGCAGCTGGAAATGTCAGCAGTTCACAGTCCACTCAAGTTAAAGCGTTCAAATGTGTAAGTCCAATTTTTGCATAAACCCCTGTGAACTGAAACATTCTGGTGAGAAATATGAAAAGCAGATTGTGACTTCGCCTTCTGACTCTGTCTCAAGCATGCTGACTAGAATGAAGCAATAATTATGATGAACTGATCCAGAAACGTAGAGCTGGACTAAAGCTAAACACACGGGCAGACGAAGGGGACACTTTCCTGACTAAATAATAAAAATGCACCTTAAATCATTTTTCCAGGTTTGGACTCCATTCACATTGTTGCCTTGCTGCTTTATGTTCAGACATGCATTACTTCTGTCTTTAGCAAGTGCCTCGTGGTTTTTATCTTGAGAGGCGCTATAGAAATGATATTTTCTTCTTCTTCTTCTGGTTACTGTGAGCAGGTGACTTGGCAGGACTTTTGACCCGACATCCTGAGTGGGACGACTCTGGCTCAAAAGCAACACGGCTCCACCACTGATCAGGGTTCAATGGCTTCATTTTCAACACGAACGTCGTGATGGATCCCCTATGCTTGTGCCCATGAGAAAATGCATATGTGATTTTTGTATTCTGTAATTTTGTATCTGAAGCAGAGATAAAAAAAAATAAAATAGGCTACGGCTTTGGAAAAAGCTGTTTTACATTCCCCCAAACTGTTGTTGGATGGTTGAAGGTGTTCCTCTGGGAGGATGTTTAGGTACCATTTTTTGCTCATGTTCTGGTCTCAGGATGCTCTACCACTGGAAGAAAACACACCTTTTTCTCCTCCAGACAACGTTTTATTCAGATGCTCTGAACAAACAGAAAGAGGATCCTGAAGAGAAAATGACTTTCCTCCAGTCCGAAGCAGTCCATTCCCGGGACAGGGCAGGATAAGTGGCATGTTACCTGCTCTTCTTGACACCATTCCTTCCTGTTGCTCTTCCTCAACAGCCTCAGACACTGGGTCTGTTTTAGGAGATGGTCCTAGCGCTGCTGGACGTTAATCCCTCTTTACAAATACAGTGGAAACTGGCTTTTGAAATCAAATTCATTTTAATGGCAAAGTGTGACTTTAAAATTAACCATAATTCGTCTGATCACTGTTCAAAAACAGACTTTTTCTTTTTTAAAGCATTCGGTCAGGACTGCAGCATTCCTACAAATGCCCAGTGATAGAGACGAATGAATCAACTTCAGATTAAAAAGCATGTGGAGCTAAATCCATCTATACTTACTGGATGATTGATTAGGCAGGATTAGGGGTTCATACCCATTGCATTATGTGTACTGTTATGTATCACTAATGTTAGAATAATCTGGACTTTTTACATTGTTTGGACATAAAGCCATGTCCGTTTGCAAGTTAATTATGTGGCCTACACCTTTTGATAAGTTAACCTTTCAACTTGTGCAAAGGCTGGCATAAAAAAGTCATTACATTTTTGAGAATCGTCACTTACATAAGTCACTCATTCAAAGGGGCACTGAAAGGCGCAGGTGGGTTGGTGCATAGATAGGGGAAGCAGCTGATTATTAAAAAACTTGCAGTAAAACCAGATGTTAACATTTTTAAATCGGTGTCTGCCTCTGCCTGTGCATTAAGATGCTTCCACAATTGTAGGTTTGCAGACATTATGATTGTTATTGGCTCTAAATAATAGAAGCCCTTTTTGCCACTGCAAACACCCCCCAGTCCAAATAAAGGTTTATACGAGCAATTCTTCAGTCCCCCCACCCAGAGCTGTGCGCTCAGCGCCTGGTCGGCTACAGGTGAGCTGTAATTAAACAGAAAGCAGACATTATGGAGCAGATGAGCTGCAGGAGAAACAGAGCAGCAGGTTTCTGCCATCTGATCTTTCAGGAGCAGACACGTAGCAGTCTAGGCTGGCCAAGAAAGCCTCTAATTCACTCCTCCTACTGCTTTTTTCTCTTTCCCTCTCTCTCTCTCACACACACACACACACACACACACACACACACACACACACACACACACACACACACACACACACACACACACACACACACACACACACACACACACACACACACACACACAATATCCATGTGGCTGCTTTTCTCTTTTTTTAAACCGAAGCAGATGGAATGCAGTTCATCTGTCAGGAGCAAGAGAAGCAAAAAGGCGGAAGAAGGGAACGCCACCTCATCATTCCCTGATCCAACCTCCAGCAGCTGATTCAACTACACACACATACACAAACGCGCACGCACAAAAACACAGTCTCGGAAAATAAAGGTCTCTGTTCTCTGCTGCCAACAGAACATTCATCTGAACTTTTTGCTGTTTTATTCCATTATGTTTGATTCGTTTGGGTCAATCAGTGATTAACAAACGTAGTTCAAGGCCTGTTCTTTTCTAAATGAACACAGGCATAAAGATATTGGGGTGATGTTGGGTTAAGCAACCCAAAATTATGATCTTTGGGTGATGTTGGGGTGAACACACACTTCCCACGACTAAAGCCGGTTGTATTGATGCAACATTTGTGGGGGTGCACGTTGCAGCTAAAACGGCAACATGCACCCCCACAAATGTTGGCCCTATAAAGAGTTTATGAGCATTACTTAACCTGTTTAACCCTAACGCCCCCCCAGTTGGGGGCCTCTACAGTTTCATGTCCCAAACATCTACAAGTGTCCACATTCTCCAAACACGACTAAAACCACAACCAAACAGCCCAGATGGGAAACAAGGCCATTATAAATTGTAATAAATTAAGATACAATGATGATTGAACTTTATTTTAGAAGAGCATCTGACCTTCTCTGGTGTGTGCTGGAAAAAACCCTTGAACAAATGTAGTTGAGGCCCCCTGAAATAAATAAAACAATAGACTAAATTTCCTACATGGAATTGAATTCACAACCTCCATCCTGTCAGCACTTTCACACAGGGCAGCTCTTCTAAAATTAAGTTCGAGTATTTGTCATGGTCTGCGTCCTGCGTCTCCCTCATGTGCTTCCTTGTGTTCCCCAGCCCCACTTCAGGTTCTCCCCTTAGGTTTCTGTGCCCCTTTAGGTCTCCAGCTCCCACCAGGTTTTCTCAGGTTCACTTATTCTTTAGTTTTCTTTGTATTTATATTATCTAGCTAAGTTTTCCCTGTAGTTTCATAGGTTCAGGTTTTCTTCTAGGCCCGTCCCCACCGGTTTATTAGTTCTCCTTTCCTCCTTAGATCATTAGTTGTTTGTCTTGTTCTTCTAGTCTTTAGGTTTGGTTATTATTCATAGGTCATGTTTTACTTCCCCTCCTCAGCTTAGTTTCCTCTCCCTGATTGGTAGATTGATTTCACCAGGTTTCTCTCTCCCCACGCACCTGCAGCTCATCTCCCAATCACCCAGCCCTTGTGTATAAAACCCTGTCTGCGTCTCAATATGTTGTTGGTCCATTGTCAGAGTTCTCTCCAGGTCTCCAGGTCAGCTCTTTAAGTGAGCTCTTTGTCTCCAGGTCTCTTGGTTTTTCATACTAGGATTTTTGGATTTTCGGTTTTGGCTTCCTGCCTTTTGTATTTACTTTTGGACAATCACTCCTAATAAAGGATTTTGCGTTTATTCCAACTCCTGCCTCGTGTCTCCCTGGTTCTGCATCTTGGGTCCTACCCAACCCCCCCCCCCCCCCCCCCCCCAACCCCCCCTCACAGCGTGACAGTATTATTTTATGGTAAAGTTTAAGTTAAAGTCCCATTAGTTGTCACACACACTGATGTGTGTGCAAAATTTGTTCTCCGCATTTGACCCACCCCCTGGGGGAGCGGTGAGCTGCAGACACAGCCGTGCTCGGGAACCATTTGGTGGTTTAACCCCCCAATCCAACCCCGTAATGCTGAGTGCCAAGCAGGGAGGCATTGGGCCCCACTTTTTTCTGTCTTTGGTATGTCCCGACCAGGAATTGAACCCTGATCTCCCAGTCTCAGGGCGGACACTCTACCACTAGGCCACTGAGCTGTATCAAAAACCAAAAATTGCTTTGTTTACAATCTAACCTGGTTTGATTGTAGCTGTAGCTGTGCTCGGGGAACACAATCACTGACACTTGGGACATGAAACTCCAAAGGCCCCCGATTGGGAGGCGCCAGGGCCCAAAGGAAAAAGGCCTAGGGCCTAAAGGGCTAACTTTTCACAACACTTTCTCTTAACGGAGGGAGACGCTAGCTGTGTGCTCTCCTCATTAGACCGTGATGTGATTGGACGAGTGACTCTCACTAAATCAGCTCAGTCAATTACAACTTTTTGGACTTAAGTGGAGATGTTGACGGGTGGCGTTTCTAAAGTCCTACTATGAGAGCACACAAATGTTTTTCTTCTGTTAATGAGGTTTTTACTCAAATTAATTTTTTCTACAGAATCTAGAAATTGACATATGGTTACGGAGTGTGACTATGGCTCAGATCACCCCAGTATGAATTAATTATCCCAAGTCCAAGGTCACCCATAGCAGTTTAATTCCTTACTGTTCTCAAAAGAAAGTTTTGTCAAGTTCCTGACTATCCATCCATCCATTGTCTTCCGCTCATTCGGAGTTGGGTCTCAGGGAGAGCAGCCTAAGCAGAGAAGCTCAGGCTTCCATCTCCACAGCCACTTGGGCTAGCTTCTCCGAAGAAATCCCAAGGTGTTCTCTGGCCAGCCAAGAGACATAGTCCCTCCGTCGTGTCCTGGGTCTTCCTTTAGGTCTCCTCCTGGTTGGATGTGCCTGGAAAACCTCACCAGGGAGGCATCCAGGAGGCATCCTGACCAGATGCCCGAGCCACCTCAACTGGCTCCTCTCCATGTGGAGGAGCAGCGGGTCTACTCCGAGCCCCTCCTGAATGACTGAGCTTCTTACCCTATCTCTAAGGGAGAGTCCAGCCACTCTTCAGAGAAAACTAATTTTGGTCGCTTGTATCCGCAATCTCGTTCTTTCGGTCACTACCCAAAGCTCGTGACCATAGGTGAGGGTAGGAACGTAGATCGACCTGTAAATTGTAAGCTTTGCCTTCCGGCTCAGCTCTCTCTTCACCACGACAGATCGGCACAACGCCTGCATCACTGCAGACGCTGCACCAATCCACCTACCGATCTCACGCTGCAGCGTTCCCTCACTCGTGAACAAGACCCCGAGATACTTAAACTCCTCAATTTTTTATTGAGCTCAACCAAACCCTGTGAATGATCTTTTCTTTATCTGGGAGTCCTTGAAAGCGTATTTGACAGGCCACATAATAATAATAATAATAATAATAATAATAATAATAATAATAATAATAATAATAATAATAATAATAATAATACATCGAACTTATATGGCACTTTTTAGGACACTCAAAGGTGCTTCCATGCACTCTCACATTCACACACTGCTAGTGATGGTAAGCTGCTACGTAGCCACAGCCGCCCTGGGGCGGTCTGACAGAGGCGACGCTGTCTGCCCCTCTGACCACCACCAACACAGGCAAGTTGGGTGAAGTGCCTTGCCCAAGGATGCAACAGCAGAATACCCCTGGCAGGTGCTGGAATCTAACCCATGACTCTCCGATCGTGAGGCAGCCCGCTCTACCTCCTGAGCTACTGCTGCCCCACAAATGTTCTCTTACTGTGCAAATAAAAAATGGAAGATGGCGGAGCTATTTTAGGTTTTGTATGAAAATAAGTCCAGGACTACATATGTGCTTCACGAAAGTGACGTAATCAAACCAGACATGGAGAAAACTGAGGGGAAATGGCTGTAAGTTCAGCGAACTTCCCACAGGAGGAAAGAACCATCATAAATCTGGTCATGTGGTAAGTAGCAGCTATGCTAGGGGGGGAGGAGCATATGTAGTGACACCACATATGCGACATGCTGATTTCTAGTTTGCAGTCATGCTACTTATGAACTTTTACAAGCTGATAAATCTCAAAGTATATGACTGGCGTGGTCGAAACACCCATCATTACTTTTCATTTAAACTGCAGTACAACATATTGTCATGTTTTGTGTCCCTTTGGTCCCCAGCCCCCTCCAGGTTTCCCTCATGTGCCCCCTAGTCACTTCACTTGTTTTTAGTATTCTATATGTTCAGATTATCTAGTCGTATCTCCTTCAGTGTGTTGTTTCCTTCCCCATTTAGGTAATCAGTTTACTTATCTTTAGATCTCCTGTGTCTTAGTTCTACAGTGTTTGGTTTTATTTTAGTTTAGTAGCCTTGTTTTACAGGATTTAGATCTGGTTTTCTCCCCTGCCTGTTTCTGCTCCTCCCCTCAGTTTTTTAGTCTCACCTGTGCCGAATTCCCTTAATCACCCAGCCCCTGTGTACATAACCCTGTCTTGTCTCAGTGTGTTGTTGGTCCATTGTCTTGTCAGTGTTGTTCTGGTTTCCCTCCTGTGCTCTCCAGGTTCCTGCTCATAAGTTTGAGCTTTTGTTAACCATGTGAAGTGCCTTGAGACGACTCTTGTCGTGATTTGGCGCTTTATGAATAAACACGGAATTGAATTGAAATAAAAAAGTTTTGGCTTTCAGTGTTTTGTATGCGAGGCTTGGATTCCAGGCCCTTTAGATGTTTACAACTCCTCCTAAATAAAGGATTCTTGTTTTTGCAACCGCTCCTGCCTGTGTAGCTCTGGGTTCTTGCATTTTGGGTCCAAACCTCTCACCCTCAACGTGACACATCTGTGTGATCCAGGGCGTGAGGCAAAGCGGATTAGAAAATAACGTTTTTAGCACCGTTGACTTGCATTCATTTTTTCATTCTTCCGTGGACCCGTGATGCAGAAGTGACTTAGGCACCCTATTGAGCCTTTGGTCCTTTGCCATAAGGCAGAACCCAGGTATCAGTGGCATCTCACATCTGGCATCTACTACTACTGCTACTACTACATCTACTACTACTACTACTAATACATCTACTGCTCTTTATGTCGACAATGTGCTTTTATACAGTATTTCAGGTCCTCTTTCTAGTATCTCCAAGCTGTTGACTCTTCTTGGTACATTTGGTCAGATCTCAGGTCACAAGGTTAACATTCAAGTCAAATGGTGCCTGTAACTCCATTTAAAATAAGACCTGACAAATTTAAATATTTAAGTATTTGAATTACACATAAATTTAAAGACCTTTTTGGGACAAATTATAATCCTTCTTTAGCCTCTCTTAAACAGGAAATATCCTGAAGGGAATCCTGGCCCTTTTCCTTGGAAGGGAGGACAAACACAGTTTAAATGACTGTACTGCCAAAGTTTGTTTATCTGTTCCAGTGTCTCCCATATTTTATTTCTAAATATTTTTTTTTATTTGGATAGTTTGCTTTTGGGCTTTCAATGGCACAAAATGCGCCTGAGAACCAGTAAAAAGGTGCTGCAATTACCCTGGGACTTGGAGTGCCATGGCATTTGCTAATTTCATGTATTTTACTGGGTTTTTAATATTAAGGCAATGTTGATCTGGCTCTGGGAGGGTGTTGATGTTCCATGATGGGTGACTGTGGTGAGTTTCATTTGTTGACCATGTGGCAGAGTGGCGTCAATCTCTCCACCTGCTGCCTCTTTCCCTTTGATTAGGGAGATGGCCATTCAGAGCCCTGGTGGTTTCCGCACTACTGTGGGTGGGGAATGTCACTCTGGAATTCTAATTGTTTTTCCTGTTTTAATTCTGATTAATTGCAGCCCAGGTTCCCTGTGGAGGGTGGTGTTCTCACAGCGGAGGCGGCATCTCCAGTTTTATGTTTTCTTGGCTTGCAGCTCTTTGCACGTGCATATGTCCACAGCAGGAGACATGGCAGTTGCCACTGGCCTGTGATGGGTTATAGGCTTTTAACCTGGTTTTTATATCAGACCTAAACTAATTTTTCCCTGATTTCTATGTAGATTGTTTTAACAAAACTTCCGTCCATCCATTTTCAGCCACTTATCGGGAGTTGGGTCGCAGGGTCAGCAGCCTAAGCAGGGAGGCTCAGACTTCCCTCTTCCCTGCTACTTGGGCCATCTCCACCTGGGGAATCCCAAGATGTTTCCTGGCCAGCCAAGTGACATATTCCCTCCAGCGTGTCCTCTGTTTTTCCTTGAGTCTCCTCCCAGTTGGACATGCCCGGAAAATCTCACCAGGGAGGCGTCAAGGAAGCATCCTAATTAGATGCCCGAGCCACGTCCACTGGGTCCTATCCATGTGGAGGAGCAGCAGATCTACTCCAAGCCCCTCCCGTATGACTGAGCTTCTCACCCTATCTCTATGGGAGAGCCCAGACGCCCTGTGGAGAAAACTCATTTTGGCCGCTTGTATACGTGATCTCGTTCTTTCAGTCACTGCCTAAAGCTCGTGACCATAGATGAGGGTAGGAACGTAGATCAACAAAACTTCTTGGCAAAATGAACTGAAGTACATTATGGTGATTTTAACTAATTCCTTGGGTGAAATTCCCATGGTGGCGTTGCTAGTTTTGGCTATGATGCCACACAGAAGAAAGTGGAGCAATAAAATCTTAAACCTGATCCTATAAAACAGTGATTCTCAATCAGGGGTACGCGGACCCCTACTGGTCCATGAACGCATCACAGGGGTCTGTGGGGGAGATTTTTTCATTTCCTAGATGATGACAGCATTTGCTGTGGCCTGGTAAAAAAACAAAACTGGGCCGGGATGTGTTATGCTTAATGTATACTTGAATAAATTAATGCACAGTAATATATGGTTTATTAATTTAGGCCAACCACGAGGCCAAGCTATGTCAGCTCCGAACTAAAGGCTGCTGCTGCAGTGCAGAGCGCATGGATCAAGGAGTATTTGTAAAGATGGAGTAACATTGTTTAAACGGACCTAGTTTGGGTTTCAGGTGCTGATGTTGCACAAAGAAGCATCCTGTGCAAATAATTCTGGTGACAGTAAAGTCTTAAGCCTAGTCTATGCTTCTGCGTCGGTACGAAGACACGCAAAGCCCTTATCCGTTGTTGCGAGTGCTCTCCAACAGGCTCGCGAGGACGGACTGAGTCAAGCCCACTTTTCTAACTATTTGAACGAGTGAGAGCGCAAGCTTGTGGCTGGTCAGGACACTGCTTCTTTGAGATTCGTTGACAGCACCACCATTGCGCCCTCAAAACAAGAACTGAAGATATCTAGCTGCAGACACTGAGCAGCTTGAAGAATACATTGCAGAAAAATTCCAAAAGTATCAATGTTTACCACATGTGACTGAAGAGTACAAAAATACACATCAAGCCTTTTTATTTGTGGGAAATAATGATGGGAAACGTGGGTTTACAGGTGGTGAGCGAATGGAGAGGTAGAGGAGAACGAGGGACCGTAGTTAAAACATTTCTGTATAAACACAATAGTAATCTTGGACCCATGGACATAGTTTTGACTTTAGAAATGGGTGGGGGGATCTTTACGGTAAGTATACAAAAATGTGTATAAAACTACAGTTTAGAGGCTCTTTTATACAATGTCAAGAATGTGTCACAATGTGCCGGTGAGTGGAGCGAAGGTGAAGATCCAAATGCTGGGGAGGAAGCAGGCAGGCAGACAAACTGGAAAACTTAAAGGGTTTTAATGATATACGCACACAGGACATGGAAACAATGAGGCAACAAGAGACACAGAACTGGAGGGGTTTAAATACAAGAGGGCTGGGATCTTGGGTGATTGGGAAACGAGAGGCAGGTGAGAGCAATCAACAGAGACACAGGCTGAACCAAATGGGGAGACAGGACAGGGTGTGACAGAATGCAGAACTGTAAAGTATACAGGTGGCAGGAACGACCAATCACAGGTTAGCAAGCATCAGCAGAGCCAATAGATGAGCTTCTGGACGGTTCTAATGGGAAACGGGCTTCAACACAAGCTGTTGTTTTCTGCTTTGTCCTAGTGCTCAACCAGTGTCTAGGTAATCTAGCGCAATGTGTGTGGATGGTAAAAAGTGCAGGGGACAAAAAATAAATTGAAAAAAGTGGGAGGGACACATCTCTCCTGTCCCACCCAAAACTATGTCCATGCTTGAACCAGATACATGAAAGGATACCCCAGAAAAGCTTCTACCTTTGGGGAATTATCAACACGTTTGACTAAGGGGGTACCTGTGGTACGAGAAAATGGCTCAGGAGGTCCACAAGTCCAAAAAGGTTGAGAACCACTGAAAGACCAGAAGCCTGAGAAGTGGTGTGATGTGTTCTCTCTGTGCGTGCCTGTCAGTAGACAAGCAACAGACAAAGGAAAGAGAAAAGTGTGTGTGTGTGTGTGTGTGTGTGTGTGTGTGTGTGTGTGTGTGTGTGTGTATGTGTGTGTGTGTGTGTTAGGGTTGCTGGAAGGCAGTGAGTTGTCCAAACTGAAATAGAAGCTGTCATTACTGCCTGTAAGTCTGTGACTGACAGGCTGATTTTCCGTCTGTCTTACTGCAGCTCGCTTGTGATGTACTGTGGTCAGTTAGCAGTGAAGCCGCCTTTATTCTAACCACACACACACACACACACACACACACACACACACACACACACACACACACACACACACACACACACACACACACACACACACACACACACACACACACACACACACACACACACACACACAGTCTCTGAGCTGCTGGCAGATATAACTAGTATTCTGCATCAAGCAAATTCAAACAAGTCGCCGTTGACAAAGCCTGCAGACTGGATATGTCTTATCAAGGTCCTTGAGGGTGACTGGGGATTGAAATAACCTGTAGTTGTATGGGGCTAGAATTGGTACTGTAATACATGTAACTTGTACCATGTTTTTTTTTGTTTGTTTTCTTTTTTTTTTAATTAGACCATTTTCCTGTTCGGTGTGTGTCTTTTCTTTCTGCATCTGCTGTCTATCCTCCAGAAAAACTGCTGTCTGGCTTACTCCTTTTTCACCTGAGCTCCACTTGAACTAAGCAGATCAAAAGGGATCTACCGACAGCAAAAATAGAGTGCGCACTGGGTGGCTGTGTCAGTGAGGTGAAATCACTGGGGCACACGTGATGAGCTCCGCTGCAGCGGAGAGCATAAGGCATGAATAAAAGACAGAGTACCAGAGAATTTGAGCGGATAAGAATGATCATGTGCTAATTATATATTTTTGGTGGCCCCACTTGGCTGCGCAGTGGCGCAGTGGTTAGAGCTGTTGCCTTGTAGCAAGAAGGGTTCGCTTCCCGGCCTGGGATCTTTCTGCATGGAGCTTGCATGTTCTCCCTGTGCATGCGTGGGTTCTCTCCGGGTACTCCGGCATCCTCCCACAGTCCAAAAACATGACTGTTAGGTTGATTGGTCTGTCTAAATTGTCCTTAGGGGTGTGTGTGTGTGTGTGTGCTTGTGTGTATGCGTGTGTGTGATTGTTTGTCCTGTGTGTCTCTGTGCTGCCCTGCGATGGACTGGCTCTCTGTCCAGGGTGTACCCCGCCTGATTGCCCGCTGACCGCTGGAGATAGGCACCAGCCTCCTCGCGACCCTGCGTGGACAAAGCGGGTTCAGAAAATGGATGGATGGATGGTGTGGCCCCACTTTGAGAATGTCTGTGTGACTGAGCAGGACACAGCTGCTTGGAGTTCATCAACAATCAGCGCTTTCTATCCTTTCCGCTTAAAAGAAGTCCCAGTATGCTAAGAGTTCACACACACTGAACAAAAATATAAACGCAACACTTTTGTTCTTGCTCCCATTTTTCATGAGCTGAACTCAAACATCTGAAACTTTGTCTATATACACAAAAGACCCATGACTCTCAAATATAGTTCTGAAATCTGTCTACATGTGTGTTAGTGGGCACTTTTCCTTGACCAAGACAATCCACCCCACCTCACAGGTGTGGCATATCAAGGGGCTGATTAGACAGCATGAATAATGTACAGGTGTGCCTCAGACTGCCCACAATAAAAGGACACCCTGACATGTGCAGTTTGATCAAACAGCACAATGCTACAGATGTTGCAACCTTTGAGGGAGCGTGCAATTGGCATGCTAACTGCAGGAATGTCTACCAGAGCTGTTGCCTGTGAAATCAATGTTCATTTACCAGTCATGGGTGTTTTGTGGATGTAGAAAAAGTTTCAGATGTTTGAGTTCAGCTCATGAAAAATGGGAGCAAAAACAAAAGTGTTACGTTTTTATTTTGTTCAGTGTAAAGATTTTAATATAGGTTGAAACAAGATCCAATCTTCCATTTTTATCTAAAGTCCTTGAGAAAATTGTGGCATGTCAAGTATATTAGCATCTAAACACTATCTGTTTGAGGAATTTCAGTCTGGTTTTAGAGAGCATCACAGAACTTAAACTGCATTAGTGAAAGTTACAAATGATATTCTCGTGGCCTCAGAGAAGAATGTTTTGTTTGTAATGGTCTTGTTGGAACCCTGATGAACCTAATTGGGTAAGTAGATTACAGGCTTGTCTTGAAGACATTAAAAGTTGGATGACTCTAAACTTTCTGCTTTTAAATCAAGACAAGATGGAAGTTCTCATCTTTGTACCTGAAATTCAGAAAAGGAAACTGCTTAGTCAATCACCTGACCTGAACGGCATTAAATTAGTCTCCGAGAACAAAGTAAGGTACCTTGGTGTCATCTTTGACCAGGACATGTCATTCAAATCCCACATTAAACAGGTTTGTAGGATTTTTTTTTCCACCTTTGGAATATTTCTAAGATTAGAAGCATCCTTTCCAGAAGTGATGCTGAAAAACGTATTCATGCATTTATTACATCAAGACTGGATTACAGTAATTCATTACTCTCAGGAAGTCCACAGAATGTAATTAAAAGTCTTCAGCTTGTCCAAAATGCTGCAGCTAGAGTTCTGATGAGAATTAAAAAGAGAGATCATATCTCTAAATATCATGCTAAAAATGGCTATTTCACAACAGAAATAAACATGTTTATAGCCGTCGTCGTCGTCTTCCTCCGCTTATCCAGGTCCGGGTCGCGGGGGCAGCATCCCAACTAGGGAGCTCCAGACCGTCCTCTCCCCGGCCTTCTCCACCAGCTCCTCCGGCAGGACCCCAAGGCGTTCCCGGACCAGATTGGAAATGTAACCTCTCCAACGTGTCCTGGGTCGACCCGTGGGCCTCCTGCCGGCAGGACATGCCCGAGACACCTCCCCGGGGAGGCATTCAGGAGGCATCCTGACCAGATGCCCAAACCACTTCAACTGACTCCTTTCGATCTGGAGGAGCAGCGGTTCTACTCCGAGTCCCTCACGAATGTCAGAGCTCCTTACCCTATCTCTAAGGCTGAGCCCGGCCACCCTACGGAGGAAACTCATTTCGGCCACTTGTATCCGCAATCTCGTTCTTTCGGTCATTACCCAAAGCTCATGACCATAGGTGAGGATTGGGACGTAGATCGACCGGTAAATCGAGAGCCTGGCTTTCTGGCTCAGCTCCCTCTTCACCACAACAGATTGGCTCAGCATCCGCATCACTGCAGACGCTGAACCAATCCGCCTGTCGATCTCCCGATCCCTCCTACTCTCACTCGTGAACAAGACCCCGAGATACTTGAACTCCTCCACTTGAGGTAGGACCTCTCTCCCGACCCGGAGTTGGCAAGCCACCCTTTTCCGGTTGAGAACCATGGTCTCAGATTTGGAGGTGCTGGTCCTCATCCCAGCCGCTTCACACTCGGCTGCAAACCTACCCAGCAAGAGCTGAAGGTCAGAGCTGGATGAAGCTAGGAGGACCAAATCATCTGCAAAAAGCAGGGACGAGATTGTCCTGCCACCAAACTCGACACACTCCACACCACGGCTGCGCCTAGAAATTCTGTCCATAAAGGTAATGAACAGAACCGGTGACAAAGGGCAGCCCTGGCAGAGCCCAACCCTCACCGGGAACAGGTCCGACTTACTACCGGCTATGCGGACCAAACTCACGCTCCTCTGGTAAAGGGACTGAATGGCCCTTAACAGAAAGCCACCCACCCCATACTCCTGGAGTGTCCCCCACAGGGTGCCCCTGGGGACACAGTCATAAGCCTTCTCCAAATCCACTAAACACATGTGGATTGGTTGGGCAAACTCCCATGCCCCCTCCATCACCCTTGCAAGGGTATAGAGCTGGTCCACAGTTCCACGGCCAGGACGAAAACCACATTGCTCCTCCTCAATCTAAGATTCAACTATCGATCGGACCCTCCTCTCCAGTACCTTGGAGTAGACCTTTCCAGGGAGGCTGAGGAGTGTGATCCCCCTATAGTTGGAACACACCCTCAAGTCACCCTTCTTAAAGATGGGGACCACCACCCCGGTCTGCCACTCCACAGGAACTGTCCCCGATGACCAAGCAATGTTGCAGAGACGTGTCAACCATGACAGCCCTACAACATCCATAGCCTTGAGATACCCAGGACGAACCTCATCCACCCCCGGGGCTCCGCCGCTGTGTAGCTGTTTGACTACCTCAGCAACTTCTGCCCCCAAGATTGGACAGCCCATCCCCAGGTCTCCCATCTCTGGTTCCTCCTCGGAATGCGCATAGGTGGGATTGAGGAGCTCCTCAAAGTATTCCTTCCACCATCCAACTATAGCCCCAGTTGACGTCAGCAGCTCCCCATCCCCAGTGTAAATAGTGTGAACGAGTTGCTGCCTTCCTCTCCTGAGGCGCCGGACAGTTTGCCAGAACCTCTTTGGAGCCAATCGATAGTCTTTCTCCATGGCCTCACCAAACTCCTCCCACGCCCAAGATTTTGCCTCGGCAACTGCCACTGCTGCACCTCGCTTGGCTATCCGGTACCTGTTTGCTGCCTCTGGGGACCCACAGACCAGCCACACCCTGTAGGCCTCCTTCTTCAGCCTGACAGCTCCCCGAACCTCTGGTGTCCACCTGTGGGTACAGGGGTTGCCACCACGACTGGCACTGGCCACCTTGCGACCACAGCTAGCAACAGCCGCCTCAACAATCGCAGAGTGGAACAAGGCCCACTCGGAGTCAATGTCCCCCACTGCTCTCGGGACGCGGTCAAAGCTCTGCCAGAGGTGGGAGTTGAAGACCATCTTAACAGATTCTTCTGTCAGGCGTTCCCAGCAGACCCTCACTATGCGTTTGGGTCTGCCAGGTCTACACGGCATCTTCCCCTGCCATCTGATCCAACTCACCATGTTTACAGCCTGGTTCAAAAAACCCTTTTCGGTTTAATATATCTAATTTACATTAATGACAACTCTGAGGGGGGTGAATTTTTTGTAACTCTTCTGTTTAAGTGGAATTTAATGCTTAAAAATCTGAATAATTAATGAGCATCCACGTTACTTCAGAGCTAGCTCCAAAGAAAGACCTCAGCCTGGGCCTCGGCCTCACGTTAATAGATGTTCAGCCATTTCAACTCTCTTAACTTTAGTTTTTTTCTGTGTGTTCATGTTTGGATGTTAATCATAGAATCAGTTGGACAAAAGGGCAAGCTGTGGTTACTGACACATCGTCCAAGCAGTTTCTGCTTTTTTTATCAGTAAGTAAATTTATATTTCTGTACTTTATTTTGCTGGTTAAATGGGGTGAAATGCTGGTGGGGCTGCACAAGAAACTTGAGCGGGTGCCCAGCGTCTCCTGTCTCCTGCCTGAGAATAGCAGGCGGTTGGCTGTTCCCGTTTCCCCGGGCAGCCGGGCCGGCTCTGAAGCGATGCTGTAAACATGCTCGATCGCTGAGGGAGACCACAGAAACACAGCGGCTTTATGTTGACACTGCTTCACTCTTGAGTCACTCAACCGCATTATTCTCGCTGAAAAGACCCGGAACAACTCCGTTAGCTTTGGGTTAGTATGTAGCTAATGTCCTGCTGATCTCCAGCTCCCAGAGAAGGGATCATCAACAATGGCAGACATGCGAATCTTTCACCGCGGTGGACCAACTAAGCCCGATATCTTCGGTCAGCTTATCTAGTTATGATTTCGTTACTAAGCAGGCCAGAGGTGCCTTTACTTTGGAGTTGCTCTACCACCTTTTTCTTGCTGAAAACGGTAAAAAAAAACCTCAGTTAGCTTTGGGTTAGCATGTAGCTAGAGTCCCGCTTATCTCCAATCGTGGAGCAAGAGCTCATGTCAAAGACCACGGCGCCCGGTTGCGATCGCAGCGGTCTAAGGCTCCACTTTTAATTCAACACTCCCGGTCCATATTAGATTTTCATAGGCGATCAGCACGAGAGCCAGTCAGCCATGTGGGTGGGATACCCCGGTTCAAGGAGCACTTCTTAGCTTCTTGGGTTAGCCAAGTTAGCTAGTAGATACACTGGTTCATTTGTTCCAACCCTGTTCCAAACATAACAGCCCCACCCTCAGCTCCACCTCTTTTCCCATTTTTGGATTGTCTGGGTGTGACGGGACCTGTGACATGGTCAAAATGGCGGTGGTGGGAACCTCCCATTTGGGTACACAACTTATAATTCGAGCCTATGGACATGAATTGTACAGCATATATGTTGATGGTTATCTCTGTAGATATGCTGCTGTAGGCTAAAGCCTAATTTATACTTCTCCGTTTGCGTCAGGACGGATGCACGCAACGCCATTATACATCGACGCAAGAGCCCTCTGACAGGCTTGCGGAGGAAGACGAAGACATGCCCCAAATTTTAACTATCCATCGAAAGAGACAGAGACTGCAAGGTTGTGATTGGTCAGGACACTGCATGCTGTTTTCATTCGTCAACAGCACCGTCTTTGCCACTTCGAAAATAAAGAGATGTTTAGTGGCAGACAGATTGAAGAACACATCGTGGAAAAGTCAGAAAATATGAACGATACTGACGGAGTACAAAGATATGCAGTAAGCATTTTAATCGTTGATGGAAAAGATGTGAAACGTGGGTTTAGAGGTGCTGATCGCATGAATAGGATAAGGGGAAAGAGGGTAAAATTTGACTGTCTTAAAATTTCTCCGCCCTGCAATGGACTGGCTCTCTGTCCAGGGTGTGACCCGCCTGATTGCCCGTTGACCGCTGGAGATTGGCACCAGCAACCCCCGCGACCCTGTGTGGACAAAGCGGGTTCAGAAAATGGATGGATGGATAAAATGTCTCTGAAATACATAAAAAATGTACAGTTGACAGAATAGTAAATACACCATTGTTGACCTGATACTGTAATGGTGGCAGGATACCTCAGAATTGCGCTACGCCCTCTGTTGTCCTGGCAGGGAAATGTTTTGCAACAATCCCCAGCTAACGAAGAAGTCTGAAAGCAAAATGTTTCTGTCAACTCATCTCTCCCTCCTGGAAGAGAGAAGAATAAATTAGGCTAAGACATGTGGAGGACATACTGACCACTTTCCACACATGCTTGCTTAGTACGAGGATTGCTGTAAAGACTCTGATTCTAGTCAGTGACTCGATGCAACCTGCTGGGTTACTTACATAGGAAACTTTTTTTGTGATTGGCTTAATGAACTGACCTATATTGGAGTGTTTACTTTGTAAAGTGCCTTGAGACGACTCTTGATGTGATTTGACACTTTATAAAGGGTTAGCAGTATCTCAACAGGTTGAGCTGGTTGTCCAGTAATCGGAAGGTTGCAGGTTCGATCCTGGCTCCAGACAGAGAATTCTGCTGTTGTGTCCTTGGGCAAGACACTTAACCCACCTTGGCTGCTGCTGGTGGTCGGAGGGACCGGTGGTGCCAGTGCTCGGCAGCCTCGCCTCTGTCAGTGCGCCCCAGTGCAGCTGTGGCTACATCGTAGCTCATCAGTGTGTGAATGTGTGTGTGAATGGATGAATGATGCACTGTAGTGTAAAGCGCTTTGGAGTCCTTACTCTGAGAGGCGCTACACAAGTGCGAGTCATTTATCATTTTAATAAACTGAACTGAATGAATTCTCATTACTGGACATCCCACTCTACCTACTGAGCTACTGCTGCGCCAGGACAGGGGCTGCGCTGAGATACATAGACACGGGTGCATCTCGTCAACTCCTGCACACAGGGCGGGGTGTGGTGCTGCTAGGACTGTGATAGTGAATATTCACTGAGTCAATGACGTAGGAGGCGGATTTGATGCAACGTGACCATTCAGACTGAAGTCGCTTTCAGTTCGATGCACTTGGGAAGTGTGAAGGTAGCCAAACAGAATGTGCTGGATTAGCCTGAACCTACCTTTAAAGCAGCTATTGCCTTGTTGTTGCTCTGCTGCCGACCTTGCACTTCCTCTGAGGCTGTAAAACCAAATACACAGCTGTCTGTCATCACACACAGCAAGACAGCTCCTTGGTTTGTGTGTGAGTGTGTGTGTGTGCGCGTGTAACACAGAGAGGGGGTAGATGATGAAAAGTTAAGTCTCCTTCTCATTACTGGCTTCAAGGACTCTTAATAATGGTTGAACTTGCTTATATGTCAGTATGTGTGCCTGTTTGTGTGTTTAATGAGCTCTTTATGAACGGAAGCTATTGGTTGTTTGAAGTTCACTCCACTGGCTTCGACGAGAGAGCAGAGGGGGTCCAGGTTTAATGTGGAGTTTGCTGCTGAGTTTGTGTGTGTGTGTGTGTGTGTGTGCGTGCGTGCGTGTGTGCGTGCGTGCATGCATGTGTGTGTGTGTATGAAGAGGTCAGTTATGCATAAAGATGTGCTTGTGTATGGCAGACATAGACAGGAACCTTCCACCCAATGGTGATGTGTTTCACCTGGTTACCATTAGCTTGGCAGAGATTTTAAAGATGTCCAGTGCTTCCTTCAGTAAATGTGAGACAGGAGGTCTGCTCTTAACAATTTGAAGCTAGTGCCTGTAGAACCGATGTAAATAATTAGAATTTGGGGAAAAAGGCACTTTTATTCAAGCTGTCAACTGCAATAATCCAGGTTTGATATACACTCAACAAAAATATAAACGCAACACCATTGTTTCTGCTCCGATTTTTCATGAGATGGTCTTAAAGATCTAAAATTCATTCCAGGTACACAATATTACCATTTCTCTCAAACATTGTTCACAAATCAGTCTAAATGTGTAATAGTGAGCACCTGTGCTTTGCTAAGATAATCCATCCCACCTCACAGGTGTGCCACATCAAGATGCTGATCTAACATCATGAGTAGTGCACAGTTGTACCTTATACTGCCCACAATAAAAGGCCACCCTGGAATGTGCAGTATTTTGCTTTATTGGGGGTCTGGGGATTCAAAACCGGTCAGTATCTGGTGTGACCACCATTTGCCTCATGCAGTGCAACACATCTTCTTCGCGTAATTTATCAGATTGTCAATTGTGGCCTGTGGAATGTTGGTCCACTCATCTTCAATGGCTGTGCGAAGTTGTTGGATATTAGTGGGAACTGGTACACGCTGTCGTGTACGCCGGTCAAGCACATCCCAAACATGCTCAATGGGTGACATGTCCGGTGAGTATGCTGGCCATGCAAGAACTGGGACATTTTCAGCTTCCAAGAAATGTGTACAACATGGGGCCGTTCATTATCTTGCTGAAACATGAGGTGATGTTCATGGTTGTGCGGAACAACAATGGGCCTCAGGATCTCATCACGGTATCTCCGTGTATTCAAAATGCCATCAATAAAATGCACCTGTGTTCTTTGTCCATAACAGATGCCTGCCCATATAACACCACCACCACCATGGGCCACTCGATCCACAACACTGACATCAGCAAAGCGCTCACCCACATGACGCCTATACTGTACTGCTATACTGATTAGAAAAAACACTCTGTTTATATTTAGGTCTGCTGATCCAGGTCTATCTTTGTTTCTGGCTCTAATATTTCAGTTCCATTGGTTTTGCTCAATGTTTATGCTCCTGACTTTAATTGCCATGACTTCTTTTTCAAAACGTTTTATTTGATCTCGGATTCTAATAACGACATCTTCATTAGTAGTAGAAACATAGTAATATATAAATTTCATAAACGCTATTTTTGCATTTGTGTAGGACTGGGCGATATGGCCTCAAATCTATATTTCGATATAATCTGAAGCATGTGCGGTAACGATATATATTGCGATATATTTTTTCCTCTGTTTATATATGTCAAAATGACATGCTTTTAAATATCCTCATGTGGCAAATATATGCCACTTGAGGCATATAGGCCTCCTCCTTCGCCCACTCCATGCTTGCAGTCACTCCATTCTGTTTTCCCAATGTCAGCAGGGTGCACATCTTTAGCTGTTTTTATAGGACCATAGCGTTTTTAAAATGGGATTTGCCGCAGCACCCTGGGGAGGGTTTTGGCTTTTCTAGTTGCAAAGCTGAAACTAGAATAGACTGCCATCAGACACCTCTCCAACCAAGACAGGATATAGGGAGGTCGCTGGGTGTCCCTGCCCTGCACCTGCACCCCTGCCCTGCACCTTCTTTTTGTCCCGCTTGACGCCCCGCTCAGCCAGTGTTTTCACTACTGTGTCGAACAGCTGGCTGTCTCTCACCGTCCCCGTAAAAAGGTGAATAATCTGTTCATCCGCTCGCACCGCCAAAAGCTCCATGGTCTACGCGTCCGTCCAGCTGGCTTTCCTTCAGGCCGGCACCCGACGCGCAGTATACGTGACTAACGCGACCTTCCTCTTTTGCGGGGGGGGCCTCCCACAGTTGCTCCAAAGGGATTAGCGGGGCTGACACGCATTTAGCCGTCAGAGGCGAGGGGCTGATGCGGCAATATTACTACCAAGCGAGGTGGAACGAATGCTGCAATATTCGCGCAACACCATGCCGGCATGGCGCGTTTGTAGACATACCATTGCGGTAATATTACGCCAATATGCCCGCATGGTGTGTCCTATAAAAGCACCTTTAGTGACGCCATGTGTTATCGCGATATCACGGTATTGCGATATAGCCAAAAACTCTATCATTACCCAATTTTATATAGTTTCTACCTTATATATTTTATATTGCCCACCCCTAGTGTTTTTTCCCTGGCGCATCCAAAGTACCTAGTTTCATCATCAATCGAATATCAAAGGTTCAATAATATTGATAATTCATATTTTTATAGAATATTACATTTTATAGAAAACCTTTATATTCTTTTGACAATATTGAAAGTAACCACTTACAACACGCTACAACAGCAACCGCTAGACCATCAACGGACTTATAGTGATGATAAAATACACTCTGCCTTATGTCTCCCACTGCAAATACACTTCTAATTGATATCTTTTATTTACAGGTCAAACGTTGATGCAGAAACAGGTTTTGGGGGCAAACAATTAAAAACAAAATATTGTCTGTTTTCACTGTGAGTAATTATTTTTAAAATCTAAAAATACATTAATCTGGTCAATTGTTTTTAGAGATGCATAGAAACTGTTTGAGGTAGATGTTGAGAAGAGTCTGCTGTCATACAAGACGAGTTTCACATTTATGGTAGTTCACAACTGTAAAGCAGAGGATTTAGGCTTTATAGAAAACACACACACCACAGTAAAATGTTTGTCATATCAAACAGACAATAATGCAAATTACTAATTAGGTCAAATTATTGCTAACAATCTTTTTGGTAGAACTCCAGCATAACTCCCATTTAAGTCAGAGAAATTGTGCCTCATCCTCCAGACTACGCTACTCTGTGGCCTCCCCCAGGTTTGTCGCACTGCTGTGCCTCATATTGTCTATTAGAGGGGTGACAACACTGTATGTTGTCCTCACCGGGGTCAGGCTTATCAGACGGTGCTCTGGCCAGGCAAAGAAGCCCGTTTTGAAGTCTAAACTCCTTTCTGTGTGGGACAGTTGAAATGCAGTTCTGGACAGACTATTGATGGCATTCCTGCTGAGGGTTCAGGCTCTGTTGGAGTTGCTATAAAAGTGAAAAGAGATCTATTACAACAACATCATTGGGTGTTATTTTGTGTTGAATGTAATATTAGTGTGCTTACCTGTTCAAACTACAGATCCTGAACTTAGGTAGGTAGGAAAATCTTTCTCTCTGCTTGATGAGGCGACAGGAAGTTCAAACTTTTCATGAGACAAATCCTCCATCACTGTGCTCTAAATAGTGTTACAATGAAAATATAGAAATATACAACAATGTTCCTGTGTGGTAAATTCAATTTGATACACACAGACGTTTGGATCAGGTTTACAAATGGTCCAAATGAGGCCTAAAACATTGCTGGTTGTGTTGTAACCATCGACATATATACATGGGTTGTAATCAGCACCAAACTCAAAGCAAACAGAAAACCTCTGGTACCAACCAGGATTATAGGAGGAAGGGCAGGGGGAGGAGCAATAGTTATTCACATTTTAAAATCTTCTCCTCCTCTGCTTCATGAGGTAAAGTCGCGGACCCTAGCTTTAAGTATGAACAGCCACACCCCAAAAAAACAAAACAGATTTACACAAAAAAAAAAAATCTGAATTGAGCATCAAGACCTGCAGTGTGACCCTAGCCTATGTGGGAACACCATCGACATATATACTGGACAATTCATTTCCATAGACTCCAAAAACACGTTTTTGAGGCTAAATGGGAGGTGGCCACCACCACCATTTTGACCGTGTCACAGGTTCCGTCAAGCCCAGACAATTCCACAAAAGGGAAGAGAGGTGGAGCTGAGGGCGGGGCTGTAAGGCTGGGATCAACTGACGACACCCGGTCGAACTAGCTACAAGCTAACCCGAAGCTAACCCAAAGCTAACGCGGAGATGGGAGCTAAGCTAACGGAGGTAGCAACCTAGCTACAATCAGAGTTAACTGTGCTCAACACCAGAGCTTCTGAGTGAAGCCGGGCTGACCGCTGGGTAAAACCAGGTGGAACACAGAGGTCTCCCGAGAGCTCCAAAAGCCGGCAGCCGCACAGCAGACAAGCGCCGCTGCGATCTGAGATGGGCCAAGCTGCCGCTGAACCGGGTGGAAAGGTTTCCATCCCAGAGCTCCAGAAGCCGGCAGCCCGCGCAGCAGTCAGAAGTCGCGATCAGACAGAGATGTGCCGAGCTGCGGGGAGGGGAGAAACGGGTGGAAAACATCGATCTCCCGAGAGCTCCACAAGCCGATAGTCGGAACCCAGCTCCACCAACATGTTATTATTTCAACCCATTTTCTAAAGTGCAGCATTATGTTAAATGCACTGGGTTTTACCCTATTAAATTTAAATTTCACGGTTTAACAGTACATGTTAAAATCTAAGCTCAGCTCGGCAGTGACCTAAAATACATAAATATAATTTTACTTACCGAAAAAAAATGAAGTGGAGACTCCTTGGACGCTCTATTAGCGCAATTAATGCCACAGCAAGTCGTTGTGTCAAACAATTGCACAAATAATATCCAAACAAGAATACACACACACAGAGACTCAAAATCCCGGAACAGTTTCCAAGCCAGGCCGAGGCTCTACTGAGGCCTTTCCACGGAGCTAGCTCTGCAGTCACGTGGGTCTGATGCTCATTAATTATACAGAATTTTAGGCTTTTAATAAACTTAAACAGAAGAGTGAGAAAAAATTCACCTCCCTCAGAGTTGTCATGAGTGTAAACTAGATCATTTAAACAAAAAACATGTTTTGGTACCAGGCTGTAAACATGTTTATTTCTGCTGCGAAATTGGTATTTTAACATTGGAGTCAATGAGGATTTGCTCGCTTCTGACACCAGCCCCTAGTGGATGAGGGTGGAACTGCAATTGTTGGTACTTCCAGGTTGGACTCAATTTTTGAGCCGCATTGTGGGGGCTTGGGGAACACCAGTTGTCGGCTCAAACTGGACACCACCACAATCCCTCCACCTACTGCAATAGAGTGGTGGGAGGATGATATGAAAATCTGGCCAAGCTAACATACAGTCAGTAGTAAGTACATTTTATTTATATAGCACTTATCACAGACATAGAATCACAGCGTGCTTCACATAGATCAAAACAAAATAGTATGTAATGTTCTCAAAAAATCATAAAATTTCATAAACAGATGAAAGATTAACAATTTGAGTTAAAAATAAGAAAATAAAAGGTTTAGTTAAAAGCAACTTTAAATAAAAGGGTCTTCAGCTGTTTTTTAAAGTGTCCAGACTGTCAACTCTGCGTAAGGATAAAGGAAGATCATTCCAGAGTCGGGGTGCAACAGTCTGGAAGGAGCATCACCTCGACTTTTATATCTGGTCTGTGGAACTTCTGGTGGGTGGACCTGAGGGCTCGGGTTGGAGCATAAGGTTTTAACAGTTCATAAATATAGGGAGGAGCTTGACCATGTAGAGCCCTGAAAGTTCTAGTCAGGATTCTAAAATGACTCTAAAAGAAACGGGTAACCAGTGCAGAGACATCAGCATAGGAGTGATGTGAGCTCTTCTGTCTGCTCCAGTTAGGAGCCTCGCTGCAGAGTTCTGGACCAACTGAAGGAGGTCAAGGGCTTTTTTGTTAAAGCATGTGAAGAGTGTGCTACAGTAATCTAGACGGGAGGAGATAAAGTCATGGAGAACCATTTCAAGCTCATGTTTTGACACCAGACTTTACAGTTTGGAGATATTTCTTAATTTATCAAAACAGTTTTGGACCAACGTTTTTGAGTGACCTTCAAGAGACATTGATTGGTCAAAAACACCCACACTCCTTGAGTTTGTCTTGACGGCAGAGGATAAATGACCAAGTTTTAGACAAATCAGGGGAACCATGCTCTCAGGGGCGATGATCAGACATTCAGTCTTTTTAGAGTTTAACTGAAGGAAGATTTCTTCTAGCCAGCTGGTGATCGCTGATAGACACTCTAGTAATTCAGACAGTAGCATTTTAGCCACTCTGTCATGTCAGGCAGCGAGGCAATGGACAATCCTACAAGCTCTGAGGGTTATCAGTATCTATCTATCTATCTATCTATCTATCTATCTATCTATCTATCTATCTATCTATCTATCTATCTATCTATCTATCTATCTATCTATCTATCTATCTATCTATCTATCTATCTATCTATCTATCTATCTATCTATCTATCTATCTATCTATCTATCTATCTATCTATATATTACATTAATGCTCCTTGTTTCATCCTGGAAGGACTCAAAGCTTGCTAAACTAATCTTCTCCTCTTCCCTGTGTCTACTTCAATGACGTCCATTTGATGAACATTTGTAGTCCATCACATCTTTTCATACAAAACCTTAAAGGTGTTTTATGCTGTTTGAAAAGAAGCGCTTTCATGTCATCAAAATATGTCTTTAAAATTCAAGGACATCTTATGTGAAATCCTTAGCACAAATGAAATAGGATAAAAAAATATGGCCACACAGATGCCAAAATATTAGCCATGGTCCTTTTTCACAGTTTAGAAACCGTTTTATCGTTTATTATCTCGAAAGACCAACCAGGTTTCCTAAAAGATCACTATTCCTGTTTGAATATACAGACTTCTTAACACTGCATTTTCTAGTCATTCAGGTTCAGCTGAGAGTGTAGTCTCTCTTGATGCTGAGAAGGCCTTCGATCAGGTTACGTTTGACTTTCAAGCTACAGTTGTAAGGGGTTAATTTACATCTAATTAATGAACCATAAGACATGAGATTCCATAATGAATATGGAGTCAATCTTGTGGACCTTTGGGTAATTTAAACCAGAAGATTGGAACTTTTTATTGCAGGGATTAGGTAACACTTTGTATTAACTGAGAGACAAGAGAAGAGAGAGTCACCTTTAAAACGTTTAAGAAGATTTATTTCTAAACAATTTTAATTTTTTTTAAACAAGACTAACTCTATCTCTAAGTGATGAATGGATCTTGGTGTGAATGAGACGTGAGATGAATGGTGTATGTGTGAGTGATGTTGTGATCAAAACTCTCGTATCCGGAGAAGCAAGTCTGAATGATGTTGTGATGTTTCGCTTTTAGCTATGATCGGAGTTATGATCGGAGTTTCACAAACACATGAGACACCATATTGTCGCTCTACACATACCCTTACCCCAAAATTCCACTATCTCCGCTCCGCCCCCGCCCTCCCCTGCCGCTCGCTTCCAACTCAAATTATACTGTACCCGCTCTACAACTGCTCTGCTCCGGTGCAGAGACCTAAGGTGCACAAACAGGCATGCGCGGGATTTTCGAGATCTTGCGATACTGTCCGAGCAATAAACGCGGAAGTTAGATCCAAACACCCGTTGTGTGGGAGAAGCATCGAAATGAACTGTTTAATCTGCCCATCATTTGTGTTGAGAGATCAGCAGTGTTTGGATCAACAAAGTGTGACTGCTTTGATAGTGGAAACTGTATTTATGGCTTATTTTTGTGCATTTAAAGTTCAACTGCCATTGATAGTTGGTAAAAGTTGTTAAACCTGTGCATATGAAACAAAAAACACTTTTAGTTTATCGATTTATTGTGAAATAACGGAAGTTGTGCTTGCTCCCTTGGGTGGTTGTGATTTCTGTCCATTGACTGCGGAGGTGCGGAGGTGGCGGAACGGCGGGCGGCGCACTGCGCCGCACGGCCGCAGTAGTGGAACAGCTCTGATTGACTACAACGGGACCATTTTTGCTGCGGAGTTCGTGCCGGAGCGGAGCGGAGATAGTGGAATTTTGGGGTTAGGATGAGACCTCCGTACAGATCCAGAATGCCAGGTCCTCGAACCCCCCTTTCGGTACTGGAGCCGACGAAACAGCGTCAGCAGTACGACAGACTAGTCTTTGGATTGTCTCCAGGTAAAAAGAGACAGTTGGTTCACAGCATCAGATGGAACCCCTTTGGGTCAGTGAGTTCAGCTTTTATTCTGAAAGGAACCGTTGCTTGGTTGGTAAAATGCAACAGATTTTATCCAGCTTGTTGGTTCTTTGCTTAAAAGGAAGTCCGGGTGGCCGGTCCGATACTCCTCTTAGCCTGCGGTAAACTGCAGTAAACTGTAGAGAACTCAGAGAACTGAACTAAGATGGTGTGGTGACTGGTTTTATTAATCTGGATGGTTTGATTTCTGGTCAAATCAAAGTTGGCAGATTTATAAACACCACTGAGACTATGCCATGCTTCAGAAAGGAAGGTTCTGATTGGATGAGTAAAAGCAATGTGTCATGAGTTTACATTACGTGTAGTCAGCATGTCTAGTGCAGCTAGATTAAAGTCATATTACTTATTAAAGCAGATTAATCATAACGTTGTTATTTCACAGATTGGTCAACATTATATTATTGACTAACGCTTTGTTTGATTAGCTTTATTAAAAATAGAGTTCTTGTATTCATTAAAAGGAAATAATCCTTTATCTTCATTCTTCCCTTGAGCTGGAAAGGAAGCAGTTTAGAAGCAAATGCATGACCTTGAGGCAGTCTCATGCAGATTATTTCTGTGTCAGAGGCATCTGTGGAGAGAGGGTAAATAACCTTCGGTGGAATAGCACCTCCATCACGTTACACAGCCCTGAGTAAATCTGGTTTCAGGGAAGGATTTATTGGTTGACTGAAACTGTTATATCGTCAGCCATCAACTACAATTTGAACTAACTCTCAGACCTCAGTTCCAATAAATTGCAAATAGGCACCCATCAGGGCTGCCCCCTTAGTCCTCTTCTTTTTGCTCTGGCTATAGAACCCCTCACCATTGCACTACATAACAGTAAGCAGTGTTGGGGAGTAACAGAATACATGGACCACTGTCCCAAAATGAAAATACTAATTATGAGAAACTGTATTCTGTTACAGTTACTATTTTTAAGCATGGTATTTGAATATTTGTGTGGTTTCCACTTTCCATGTGAAAGATGAATAAATCAATTTTGGGCAATGTGTGTCTTTGCGTTGTGTAGAATATGTAGTCTGGTTGTGGGGTGGGATCTAAGGTTAAAGCCCCATTATGGGCTCGACACACAGGAGGCGACAAACGACCGCGATCAGTGAAATTCGTCGCTGTCGCTTTCATTACCTGACACATGGAGGCGACTCACGGCAGCGGCCAGCGGCAAAGCCGTCGACGCATTCTGTTCCGTGGCAAAATTGAATCTTTCGTTGTTTTGATTGACTGTGTCAGGTTGAAGGGAATTAAGGTTATTTAAGCGGTTCAGAGTTAAAAGAGTGGTAGATATGATGTTTCACAAGGTGCTGCTAGTTATGTGCAATCTGATTTTACTATATAAAAAACCCGAGAATGGGTTCATCCCAAATTACAAACCAGAAGAAGGCTACTCTCTGTCTATCAGGACATGCTTCAATTTATCACATGGTTTGGACCTCACATTAAGATGAATACAGTCACAGAAGGAGAAACGTAGTCCATGTTTGCTCGGAGATGTACGGAGCATCCTGTCCGCTCATTGGTCAGTGAATGAAACCTCCGTTGATTGGTCCTCGTCCAAGCGGTAGCGATGAAAAGTTGAAAATATTTCAACTTTCTGGAATTGTGTCGCTGGGTCGCCTGTGCACGACACGTGCACAAGCACAAAATTTCACACGCACGTTTTTCGCGTTTCGCTTGGTAGGAGGGAGACCCGCGATTATCGCTTTGTCACGCATGTCTCATTGAAAATGAACGGAGGAGAGGCGATGCCGCCTCCCATGTGCCGAGCCCATTAGTCATCACACACTGGTGAAATTCATCTCCGCATCTGACCCATCCCTGTGGGGAGCGGTGAGCTGCAGCTGTGGCTGCGCTCTGGAACTATTTGGTGTTTTAACCCCCCCAATCCAACCCCTTAAATCTGAGTGTGAAGCAGGAAGGCATTGGGTCCCATACTTTAAGTATTTGGTTTGACAAGACTGGGATTTGAACCCCAATCTCCCAGTTCCTACGGTTGTCTTTTAAACTCTCTCTGCATGCTATTGGATAATAAACAGCATGACGCACTCACTGCTTTAGATATCCGCCATACTCTGTCAAATAAGATGTAAATACATAAACTTAAGTACCTCTATCTGTTCTTGACTCAAAGAAAAACCGAAGTTAGAGTAGTCCAAAGTTGATGAAGCCATTTCAAAAGAGCTGTCACCATATTTTTATCAGCAACACCCAATTCACCAACAGAGCGCTGTGATTGGCCCACCAAACCGATAGAGCTCTGTGATTGGACCGCTATGGATGCCAGTCAACAGGGCAGCCTGCCATTACACCAAGAAAGAACAACGTGAAACATAAAAAACATAAAATAAATTGTTTTTCTAAATAAACACACTGTGAGTTGGTTAGCAGCTCCTGCAGATTAGTTTGATTCATAATCTATGGAGACTTTGATAAATAAAGTAACAAAAATAAGTAAATAGTTTAATTTCTTTTTTCCCAGTCAGTACATAATGTTTAGCATCAACATGCCCTTGGTTTTCCTGCTTGAGTAGCTACCAACGCATATTGTGACATTTAAAAGACTATTTTTAAGGAAAAGTATTCCAAGTATTTAGAAATTTAAGCAAAGCGAGATTAAGCAAAGTAACAGAATATGTTACAGAATACATTTTAAAGCAGGTATTCAGTATTCTGCAACTAAATAAATTTGTATCTGGTATATGGAAAAATAATGTAGAACATAAGGTGTCGCTCGACACTGATGATCTTTTACTCTATGTTTCCAAACCAGTTACTTCCCTGCCTTCTGCACTTGATTTGCTACATCAGTTTGGTCAGATTTCTGGATACAAGCTGAACCTTTCTAAAAGCAAGCAATTCCCTATAAACAATAAAGAAAAATGTCAGATCTTGTTAACCTACCCTTTAGAGTCGACAGACAAAAGTTTACATACCTGGCTGTCACAGTGACAAATAAATACAATGACCTATTCAACGAGAACTTATCTATCTTGCTAAACCAAGTGAACCAATCCCTTGCACAATGGTCACCACTTTCTATGCCTCTAATTGGATGTTTCAACTCAGTTAAGATGATTACCGTGATTTCTGGACTATAGAGCACACCTCAATATAAGCCGCACCAGCAAAAAAAAGTTTTCTACACACACACACGCCGCACTCAAATACAAGCCGCGGCGCAGCAGCCACATGCAGGTCTCCGGCGCACAGCGCATGTACGGCCATAACATAAGATAATTAGACAGAAAGACGCTACACGGAGGTTTTTCGTTGTTGTTTTATATCAACAAAATGAATTTTAAACACGGGTGAACGTGCCTGCAAGTTTAGAAAAGAAAACAGCACTGATTCATATTTCTGGATGGTTATACAATAAAAACAGCACTGACACGTTATTACCGGTGATTTGCATGTTTAGAAGAAAAGAACAGCGCTGACACAGCACTAATAAGCCCTGGATGATTAGAAAATAAAAACTGCACACAAAACATGCCTGGTTAGTAAATAAAACACACTTGCCTACCAGAAGAAGTCATTCGCTCTCATCTTCCTCTTGCACACTAAAGCCATTAAAGTCTTCTTCTTCAGTGTCGGAGTTAAACAGCCTCAGAAGAGCTTCGTCACGTACCTTTTCTGTGGCGATGTCAGTGTCGCTGTCCGTGTTGCTGTCATCATCCCCGGGTGAAGCTGGCTTGAATGAGTTCTTCCCGCTGCCGTCTCCAGCGCCGAACCATGGATTCATTCATGCCAAGCTTACGTGCGGCAGCACTGTTTCCCTCCTTTACTGCCAGATCGATGGCCTTCAACTTAAATGCAGCATCATATGAACTCATACATGCGGTTACCATGATGAGGGGGTATGGATTAGAAAAAATTCTTCGTCATGCCGGCTGCTTGCATGTGCTAAATTAAAATGAGCACTTTCTTCGATTTCCACTTTTGACTTCCACCTGTTTCACTTTCTGCTAAAGCGCCCCCTGCAGGTGAAGGAAAATCTTCAGTAAAGCCGCACCTCATTATAAGCCGCGTGGTTCAAAGCGTGGGAAAAAAGTAGCGGCTTATAGTCCGGAAAATACGCTATACTGCCCAAATCTAATTTCTTTTTCAGGCATTACTCATCTTTCTGTGCCCTAGTGTTTTTTTTTTTAATGAGTTGGATTCTATTTTCTCATCTTATACTTGGCGGGAGAAATGTTCCTTTGGATCTTTTCATTGAGGGTAAACCGGCATCATTTGAACAACTTGGTAATAGATACAATTTACCAAGGTCCCAAGTTTTAGGTAGTCACAAACCAGAAGTTTTATTCAGTCTCATCTCTCAGGCTCATTTAGTCTCCTGGAGCCCACATTGTTTGAATGCTGTCTTATTATTGAACCTGATTCATAGAGAGCTGATTTTGAGGCTCTACAATAAAATGTTAAGCGTGACGTAGACTTTCTCACTCAAACTAAAGATGGAGTGGAAGGGAGATTTGGATATGACCATGTCAGATGACACATGGGCCTCAAACTCAAACTCATCAACACTACATCCCTGTGTGCATGCCATTGCCTCATACAGTTTAAAGTTGTTCATAGAGCCCACCTCCCCAAAACTTATAGGACTATCCCGCATGTACCTGGAAATCACTTCAACACTAGTCCCTATGTGCTGGTCATGTCCCTCTCCCACCCAATTTAGGACTGCTTATTTTCACACTTTATCTCGGATTCACAAACTTGCAGTGGCTCTCTATTGGCCCTTTTCGGCGTCAGAAAGGCATGGAGACGATTACCAGCATTTAAAATGCAGATGCTGTCATTCTGCTCCCTGTTGGCATGGCAGGCTATTCTGATCAAGTGAAGGGATGCAATTACCCCAACTTACAAGCAGTGGTTACATGACCGTATGTCCTGCCTCAAGTTTTATCGAAAAGATAAGATGTTCCATCTAGCACTTCCCTTGGAAAGTTCAGGATAGTTGGGGCCCTTTTCTTGATGCATTCCAAAGTGTACAGACCCAATAAAGGTTCAGGTGAACGCTTTTTCAGTTAGATTGTTTATTTATTTAGCTACTAGAATTTGCCTCCCTTTGTGCCAGCGAAGGGAGACCGCTGTGTGGATCTGAGGCAGAGACTGGGACAGGGAGGGTAGGGAAGGATTGTTTTGAAGGGGTGTCTTGTTGTACTGTTTTGTTTTGTTTTTTTAAGCAGTTTTTTTATTTTCTTTCTCCTCTACATTTTTGTCGATCGCCTTTATGAACCACATGGTTGGTCCTTTCTCAGTCACAGGTTGTTAAGCTTTGCTTGTTTGATACGTTGGTAAACGGAAGCACAAGAATCTTGAAAAAACAAGATGGTGTTTAAAAATCTAATGATTATTGTGTGGTGCGCAATAGCACATCTGTGGATCAAACTGTAGAATTTACAATAAAATGGCACCACAGCAAACCGGGCATTGGTGCACCTATTGTGTTTCCTTAAATATGTGTTCTGACAGAACACCGCCTCCTTCCAGCAGTAATTATCCAACAGGCTGATATTTGTTTAAATGATAAACAATATTTCCTTCCTAAAGCCCTTTTACGTTAACTTAAATGTTTTAATTAAATATTCCCCTTACATCTGGAACATATCAGCGGTCCCACCCATCACATTGCCACTATGGTAATATCAGTGATCATTGTTCTTTTTGCCTCAATCTGACCGCTCATCTTTATTGTTTAAATTTTTTCAAAAAGTTTTATGTCGGCAAGTCGGTAAACTGTCGGTACATTGTATGTACTTTTTTGGTCATTCAGTAAAAGTTGAGTAAAACTGGAGTTTCCATGATGGCGGCTAGTGGTTAAAACGTGTGGTGGAGCTCTCGACCGGATTAATTTAAAAAAGGGATTTTTAGCCCAAACTTTGTAAGGAACTCGGTGCCGAACGCTTTACTGTAGATCCGATATTCATTGGAGTTCCTGGACAGATTAGTAGAATGCCGATAATTGCTAAAAAGTGCAAGAGTACTTGCACTGCAGCCCAGGAAGTAGACGCATCCTCAGGGATGTCTTGACTTCTTTGGATTCAGTGAAACTGGATGGATGGACGCAGCAGAAACAGAACCAGAACCAGTGACAACAATCACCGGGACTGATCTGTTTCCACTTAGGAAGTGCTTCAAGTCTCCTGAGTGGGAACATTTTAGACTCCCAAAGCTGCTAAAGAAAAATTTGAGAAAATGTTTCTTGCCCCTCTTCAGAGCTTGCAGAAAAAAAAGTTAGGACACCCACAACTTGTTTTTCGTCATCTCTGAGATCATCTCACGCAGACACATCAGATCCAACTGAGTCAGATTATGTTAGTGACTGAAGTGATTTAACAGTAATATTAGAATAATCCAGTGAACGAGGGTTCATTTGGTAATGTTGTTGTAAGATTCCCCTGTAATTGTCTGTAACAATCTAGTAAGGCAAGCCATTTTAACATTTAACCAACAACATCTCTGTTCTTTCCTGTTCTATACAGCAATACTATAATTTATCCTTGTCCAAACTATATTCTCAACAGTCAATTTAGAAAATAAAGACCTGAACAAGTAGAGATTATATTTAAGGTGAAGGGTTAGCACACATATTTATTTTGGGTGCTTTTAAAGCTCAATATGCTACACCACATTTGACCGATAAAATGTGAATTTCTATATAAATATGGAAATCCAATCTGATTGGTCTTTGAATGTTTAACCCTTTGATGCATAATGGTCACTACAGTGGACAGGTATTCAAAATTGTTATTTATTTATTTATTTATTTTGCTATTAAGCACAGCTGTTGAAGACTTTATTGCATTTGAGCCCCTCCATTTGGACTTCAGTAAGTCAAGCCAACATATTTCATGTTCAGAATGCACGCTGTCCACTGAGGTGGACATGTAATAAATTATTTGTAAATTAGCAAAATATTACAAAAATATTTGTTGAAATTTGTTTCATTCACACCTAAAAATGAATGAAAAAAATTGTTTAAAAAATCATGGTTGAAGATTTCATTATTCATGCATCAAAGGATTAACCAGAAGATTTAGAATTATTTGTTTATTCAGGGATCGTAACACGCTTCGTATTAATTCAGGGAGAGTCAAGTTTATAAAAAGTAAGATTTTTTTTTCTAAACAATTAAAAACATGACAACTAGAAAACACTTTATGTGATGAATGAATCTAAGTGGATGGAATGTGAGGTGTGAGGATGTGTGAACGTGATGCTATCAGAACCTTTGTATGTGGCGAAACGGAGTTCTGAGTGGGAGTGAATTTGGTCTGCTATAAACTATAGTAATGGTTTATAAAACCACATCAGACGCAATCTGTCGAGTCTACGTACCCTTATCAGAGACCCTCTTTTGGATCCGAGATGTCGTGGAGTCCGTGGACCCCACGGTACTGAAGTCCGTATAGAAACCGCAGTACAACCAGGTCAGTCCAGAGTCCTCTCCAGGTCACGACAAACAGGTGGACTTGTTTTGCGTCTATGGAGAACTCTTAAGGAGTCCGAGCTGGTTCCGCTTAATTCTGAAGGAACCGTTTGCGGTATCAGCTGTAGCGTGTAACAGATTTCGACAGCTTGTCAAAGATGCGACGGGAGCAGAGGCTTTCTTCGATGGCCAGTCAGAGTCGGGCTCAACTCACTCACTCAGGAAGTGATGCTGTTTTAATAACGGCCATGTTTTGGTTTACTGGCAAATCAGAACTTGCCCTGTAAAGGGGTTTTGCCAACAAACTCAGATACACACCTCCCTCAGATATGAAGATGCTGATTTGTGGATAAGAAAATATCTATGTGCAGTGACGTCAATTTTAACTTGCATCATGGAGATATGGTGAGTGTGTCTTGTCCAGTCAGTGTGCTGGTTAAATATATGGGTCATATATTTCATTTCATCCTTATTAATCTTTCAATGTAATAATAATCTCCATTTCAACTTCAGTAATTTAAGCACAGATTAATCAAAACATTTAATTTAACCATATTGTCAATTTCTTTACATGATTAGTTACTCATATTGTTCATCAGTCTTGTTCTGTGAATAAAAGCAGTCTGAGATAATCGGAAAGCTTGAGAGGGACCTTGGCCAAGCAACAGTATCTTTCTCGCAGATTAAAGGCGCCGGTTAAGACTTATGTCTCCATATGACCCGATGCTGAAGAGGTCAGACTGTAGGTGGAAAACTAAGCATTTCTGGAGGCTACAAAGGATATTCATAATAACTATTAGGGATTTTGCATCTTATTTCATTAGGTGTCTCCATCCTTCAGGGTGGACTTGAGTAAACGTCATGCATTAAGACCAGCTGTCAACCTTTTTTGTCTTTTCATAGCTACTCAAACAGGCTATGGGGCAAATATAATTACGTGCATTTAAAAAGTATTCAACTGTAATTAAAAAATTACAAAGATGACCTTGATTGTACAAATCCATTTTCTAAGCAGAATCTATGAAAAGCGGCAGTAGACACCTTCTGGAGTTCTAAACCTTTGCAAAATCTAATCATGCAATAATTTATAGAACGTACGGTATGTGTGATTTTGTAAAAAGTGGGCGTTTCTGTTTCTGGCCTACTTCCAGGGGAGGCAGGTTTCAGATCTGAGACTAGCTTCATGGTGACGTACTTTGTTTTCATCGTGTCGTGTCCTCTTGTCTGCAGGTCTTCACCTCAGAATCTGAAAACCTGCAGCTGAGACAGGAAACGGCATGAATGCTGCCAAAATGGATTTGGGGTATTTTTCATGAGAAAACAACACTATCGCTGGTAAAAAGCTCCAAAAGGTGGATTTTTACATGTTCTGGTCTCTGTAATACTTATGGTATTATTTTGTAAGAGAGTCACTTCTCAATAATATCTGCTCTGTCACCCAGATCAGCGGTGACTGTGTTACACCTGGTTTATCCCAGACATGGGCAGAGGTGCTTCAGTCTCAGTGAACACTATCACCTAATTTCCTGAGGAGAGAGAGAGAGAGAGAGAGAGAGAGAGAGAGAGAGAGAGAGAGAGAGAGAGAGAGAGAGAGAGAGAGAGGAGAGAGAGAGAGAGAGAGAGAGAGAGAGAGAGAGAGTGAGAGAGAGAGAGAGTGAGAGAGAGAGAGAGAGAGAGGAGTGAGAGAGAGAGAGAGAGAGAGAGAGAGTGAGAGAGAGAGTGAGAGAGAGAGAGAGAGAGAGAGAGAGAGAGTGAGAGAGAGAGAGAGAGAGAGAGAGTGAGAGAGAGAGTGAGAGAGAGAGAGAATAAAAAAAAGAGAAACAGAGAGTAGAGAAAGAGAGCAAGGGACAGAGGGAGAGAGAGAGAGAAAGAGAGAGAGCGCGCAAGACAGAGAGAAAGAAACAGAAAGCAAGCTAAAGAGGGCAAGAGATAGATAGAAAGAAAGAAAGAAAGAAAGAAAGAAAGAAAGAAATGAGGGAGAAAGAAAGAGACAGAGACAGAGAAATGAGAGAGAAGAAAGAGACACACAGAGAGAGAGAGAGAAATAAAGAAAGAAGGAGAAGAGAGAGAGGCAGAGAGTGACAGAGAGAGAGAGAAAGAAAGAGACAGAGAGAGAGAAAGATAAATAAAGAAAAACAGAGAAGAGAGTGAGAGGCAGAGAGCAACAGAGAGAGAGAGAGAGAGAGAGAAAGAAAGAAAGCAAGAGAGAAAGAAAGAAAGAAGAAAGAAAGAAGAAAGAAGAAATGAGAGAGAGAGAGCAAGAGAGAAAGAAAGAAAGAAAGAAATGAGAGAGAGAGAGCAAGAGAGAAAGAAAGAAAGAAAGAAATGAGAGAGAGAGAGCAAGAGAGAAAGAAAGAAAGAAATGAGAGAGAGAGAGCAAGAGAGAAAGAAAGAAAGAATGAGAGAGAGAGAGCAAGAGAGAAAGAAAAGAAAGAAATGAGAGAGAGAGAGACAGACAGACAGAGACAGAGAAAATGAGAAAGAAAGAGAAGAGAGAGGCAGAGAGCGAGAGAGAGAGAGAGAGAGAGTGAGAGAGAGAGAGTGAGAGAGAGAGAGAGAGAGAGAGGAGAGAGAGAGAGAGAGAGAGAGAGAGAGAGGAAATAAAAAAGAGAAACAGAGAGTAGGAGAAAGAGAGCAAGGGACAGAGGGAGAGAGAGAGAGAAAGAGAGAGAGCGCGCAAGACAGAGAGAAAGAAACAGAAAGCAAGCTAAAGAGGGCAAGAGATAGATAGAAAGAAAGAAAGAAAGAAAGAAAGAAATGAGGGAGAAAGAAAGAGACACAGAGAGAGAGAGAGAAATAAAGAAAGAAGGAGAAGAGAGAGAGAGGCAGAGAGTGACAGAGAGAGAGAAAGAAAGAGACAGAGAGAGAGAAAGATAAATAAAGAAAAACAGAGAAGAGAGTGAGAGGCAGAGAGCAACAGAGAGAGAGAGAGAGAGAAAGAAAGAGAGCAAGAGAGAAAGAAAGAGAGCAAGAGAGAAAAGAAAGAAAGAAAGAAAGAAAGAAAGAAGAAAGAAAGAAAAAGAAATGAGAGAGAGAGAGCAAGAGAGAAAGAAAGAAAGAAGAAGAAGAAAGAAAGAAATGAGAGAGAGAGAGCAAGAGAGAAAGAAAGAAAGAAGAAATGAGAGAGAGAGAGCAAGAGAGAAAGAAAGAAAGAAAGAAATGAGAGAGAGAGAGCAAGAGAGAAAGAAAGAAAGAGAAAGAGAGAGAGCAAGAGAGAAAGAAAGAAAGAAATGAGAGA